>NC_136906.1:68457431-68565978 GCF_949606895.1 Notothenia rossii
CCCTGCCCGGCTGTTTCTCGTCTTGTCATTACCCCTCCCTGTATTTAGTCTTGTCTCTTCCTGTGTTCAGTGTTGGTTCGTCTTTTGTTGGTGAATGAGTTCACCGGTGAGTGATCTGTTTTGTTCAAGTTATTTTCATTATCCTTGAAATAAAGGTTAATCAGAGTTATCTGGGTCCTGCTTCCTTCACTCAACCTTAACAGTACGAACCAACTAGATATGGGCCCAGCAGATCCTTTTGAGCAGGAATTATTGGATTTTTCCTTTTATTTGGCTAACTGCTCTCATCGATGGAGGGGAGCGTCCGGGGTTCAGCAGCGAGAGGCTGCTCTGGCAGAGGCGCGCCAGATGACTACGGAGAAACCAGACTTGGTGAAATTCTTACCTGGCTGGATTTTGAATTTCCTCTCGGTGTGTTATCCCCTGCCTGCTAGCCCCAGGCATGCTAGCTCCCTGCCTCCCAATTCCCATTATGACACCACACGCATTGGTGTGTTCCGTTTGGAGTCACCTTGCTTCTGCCCCAGTTCCTGCTCCTGTCCAGGAGCCGTTCTCTGGAACTCGTCTGGCTTTTGGAGGTCCACGGAGCCTCCAAACGGCTCCTAAAGAAGGAGTCGCAAGTCCAGGCTAGCAGCCCGAGCCCCAAGAGCCATGGTTCCGGCCCCAGTTCTGGCCCCAGCAGCCATGGTTCCAGCCCCGGTTCTGGTCCCAGCAGCCATGGTTCCAGAACCAGTTCCGGTCCCAGACCCAGTTGTGGCCCCGGCGGCCATGGTTCCGGTCCTGGTTCCGGCCCCAGCAGCCATGGTTCCAGACCCAGCAGCCATTGTTCCAGACCCAGTTATGGCCCCAGCGGCCATGGTTCCGGCCCCAGTAGCCATGTTTCCAGACCCAGTTCTGGCCCCAGCAGCCATAGTCCCTTCCGGAGTCCCTTCTCTAGTCCCTTCTCTGGTCCCTTCTCTAGTCTCTTCTCGAGTCCTAACTCAAGTCCCTTATCTAGTCCCATCTCTGGTCCCTTCTCTGGTCCCTTCTCTGGTCCCTTCTCTAGTCTCTTCTCTGGTCCCTTCTCTGGTCCCTTCTCTGGTCTCTTCTCTAGTCCCTTCTCTAGTCCCTTCTCTAGTCCCTTCTCAAGTCCCTTCTCAAGTCCCCTCTCTAGTGCCTCCTCTAGTCCCTCCTCTAGTCCCAACTCAAGTCCCTTCTCTCCCTACTCAATTCCCTTCTCTAGTCCCTTCTCTGGTCCCTTCTCTGGTCCCTTCTCTAGTCTCTTCTCGAGTCCTAACTCAAGTCCCTTCTCTAGTCCCTTCTCTGGTCCCTTTTCTAGTCTCTTCTCGAGTCCCCTCTCTAGTCCCGTCTCTAGTCCCTCCTCTAGTCCCTTCCCAAGTCCCTTCCCAAGTCCCTTCTCAAGTCCCAACTCAAGTCCCAACTCAAGTCCCTTCTCTCCCTACTCAAGTCCCTTCTCAAGTCCCTCCTCTAGGCACTTCTCTAGTCCCTTCTCTAGTCCCATCTCTAGTCCCTTCTCCAGTCCCTCCTCTAGTCCCATCTCAAGTTCCCTCTCCAGTCCCCTCTCCAGTCACCACTCTAGTCCCCTCTCGAGTCACCTCTCGAGTCCCCTCTCAAGTCACCTCTCGAGTCCCCTTTCTAGTCACCTCTCGAGTTCCCTTTCAAGTCCTCTCTCGAGCCCTCTCTCGAGCCCCCTCTCGAGTCCCCTCTCGAGTTCCCTCTCCAGTCCCTACTCAAGTCCCAACTCAAGTCCCTACTGAAGTGCCGTTGGAGGTTCCAACTCCATTTTGCTGTCTCGTTGGGGGTCCCGCCGACTACTCTCCTGCCGGGGGTCCTGCCAACCCTATGTCCTGTCCCGTTGGGGGTCCCGCCGACTACTCTCCTGCCGGGGGTCCTGCCAATCCTGTGTCCTGTCCCGATGGGGGTCCCGCCGACTACTCTTCTGCCGGGGGTTCTGCCAACCCTATGTCCTGTCCCGTTGGGGGTCCCGCCGACTACTCTTCCGTGGGGGATCCTGCCGAAGCCTGTCCCACCGGCTCCGGTTCCTGTTCGGCCGACACCGGGCCCTGCCCGGCCCCCGGAGCTGTCTGGTCTTTGCCCTGGAGCCCGGCCCCCTGAGAGCCGCGGTCTTCGCCCTGGAGCCCGGCCCCCTGAGAGCCGCGGTCTTCGCCCTGGAGCCCGGCCCCCTGAGTGCCGCGGTCTTCGCCCTCAAGCCCGGCCCCCTGACTTTCCCGGCCGCGGTCCTCGCCCTCGGGCCCGGCCCCCTGACTCTTCCTGCCGCTGCCTTCGCCCTCATGCTCGGCCCCCTGAGTTCGCCCGCTGTGCCCTTCGACCCTCCATGGACTCTGCCTTGCCCCCGGGCCGTCCGCCCGAGTCCCCCTTCTCGGCTTCTGCCTTGCCCCCGTGCCGTCCGCCCGAGTCCCCCTTCTCGGCTTCTTCCTTGCCCCCGGGCCATCCGCCCGAGATCCCTTCCGGGTCCTCCGCTGTGCTCTTGGGCTGTCAGCACAAAACCTGTCCTCCGGACCCCCTCCAGCCCACCTTGCTAGAGGTTTTGGACTTTTGTGTTTTCTTTTTTTTAGGGACGTCTGGAATCCGCCCCTTGAGGGGGGGGTTCTGTCAGGATTCTTATGATACGTCACGTTTGTAGTTGTGTATGTCTGGTTATGGGTGTTTTCCTCCTTGTATATTGTCTGGTCCTTCTTCCTGTGTTTTTCCCCTGTTGTTAGTTTCCCTGGTGTGTCTGATTGTCTGATTGTGTTCACCTGTCGCCCTTGTGTTTCTCCTCCCCTGCCCGGCTGTTTCTCGTCTTGTGATTACCACTCCCTGTATTTAGTCTTGTCTCTTCCTGTGTTCAGTGTTGGTTCGTCTTTTGTTGGTGACTGAGTTCACCGGTGAGTGTTCTGTTTTGTCAGAGTTATTTTCATTATCCTTGAAATAAATGTTAATCAGAGTTATCTGCATTTGGGTCCTGCTTCCTTCACTCAACCGTAACAGGTATTAGGGACATCATGTGACACCGCCTTCTTATATTCTAGGTGTTAGGCCCAGAGGTTGATACTCTTGGCCAGAGTAGAGACAAACACAGGAAGAGGTCAAAACAGCAAAACCCCATCTCACTTAATGTGCAGTGACGTCAGCACGAGAGCCACAGCAAAAATGTGGCACACATATGACACATCCACAGGCCAATACACGAGTGCATGTGCGCACGCACACACATCAAACGACAAATCAAATTAGTGTGTCCATACTGCCCTAGCCTAACCGCTCTATAACTGGTCACAGTTACACAAGAGGGCGATTAATATGAACTCTATTTTTTCTCTGTATGCTAGGAATGAAGTGTAATAATGAACCCCCCAGGAGACGCAGACACTGATGGCTCACCATCTAATTGCACTGCTTTTTTCATCAACGCAGTACACGACCTCTTCCTGTATGAAACCCACGCGCCCGTTCCCCGCCACCGCCACACCAAAGATTGTCTTTTCCCATCTCCCTCTGTTTCCTGCTCCACTTTCATCTGTCTTCTTCTTTCCATTTTTCAGTCCCAATTTGTCTGTAGAGTTGTCTTCCTTCTTCCTCTTATCCTGCTTTTTTTCCTCGTCTATGTCTGTGTTTTTCTCCCTGCTGCTGCTGCTCTGAACCCTCCTCCCTTCTCTCACTGGTTCTGTGTTTAGTCGATGTGCCCCTGGTCAGTGGTGGCCTGGCTGGGAGACAACAGAAGTGACTTTGAGACTGGGGGATGACAGCCTTGTTGTCACTGACACACAGAGCTACTCAGATGAGCCTTCAACTGCATACTTGCAGAGTAGACGGAGGGGAGAGAGAGGCAAACATCAAATAAGAATAAAGGAGGGAAAACAACATTTGGCAACAAAAGGCAGACATCTGCTACTACGAATAGCATCACACTGGGTTTCACAGATCCCAATACCTATTTCAATAAATGGCTAAGGGTGACCTCAAAAAGAAGATTCTCTGTAACGTGCAAATCACAAACAGGCTGATTATAAAATGCAACCATAGTAACCTGTAATTGTATGTACCTCTATTTTGCCTGTTGTGCCGTTTGGTTTGTTTGTGGTACGTTCAGCGGCGTCAGGCTCAAGGCCTCCACTGCAATCAGTCTCCTCTCTCTCAGCGATGGAGACCAGAGGGGATCCATGGGATTGTTTCCCCTGAGCACTCTTCCTGGCCTCTCTGTTACACAAAGATATAGTCATGCTCTATGTGGACATGGGTCATTTCATGATCATGACATACACACATCTCATGGTAACACATTTGGAAGTATTATACACCATATCTTTTACAAATGAGTTATGCATGTCTCTTTATATGCATCAAACGAAACCATAACAGCATTATACCGTAACTGCTGTGTTCGGTGATTAATACTTTTTAAAATCTCTTTCAGTGAGTTTAGTAATAGTAAACTGGGAACAAAGCAATCCTAATGTGCAATTGTTAATGCAAGAATGTTTAATAAAATAAACTGCACATATCATTAGATTTTTTCAAATGCTAACTGTATGTCATTCCTGCAGGGTGAACTGTGGGCAGAGGTATAGTAGATCATAAATAAAACTAATATGATCAGGATAATAGGTATTTCTTCCCCAGGTATTGGCAGTTTTGTTGCTTTCCTTCCTCTGCATTGAGCTCAGAAAAGGTTTAGCTAAGGACAAGTAATACAATTCAGTTAAACGAGCAGAAGTACATGAAGAAAGAAAAGACTCATCTAGTTTAATTTCTAAGTTTTAGATGATTTAAGTGTACGCACAGCTCCAGGATCGGGCCAGCGCTGCTCTTGACACTGTAGGAGAGAAAAGGGCTGGCCACCTCAATGAACTGCTCTGGTTTGGACAAAGAAAGCTCTGTAAAAAGAGAGAAGAAAAAAGAGCTCTCACATCATGCCAGCATGCTTTTTCACACTCCTGACTACCTTTTCGCTCCACTCAGATCAGCTGATGTCAGATATGCCCGAGCCAGCAGCTATTTTCATTACAGAGATATTGTAGCTATCCTCCTTCTTTTCTCATTTCAACATGTGGTGCAGAATGCCCTCTGTACTGCAGGTTCTAAATATCCTGCATTAGCACTCGCTCTCCTTTCTAGTCTTTTTTATTTATGACCTTCACCTACACTCCACACAATTTGTACTTTTCTATGTCTTAGATATCCTCCTCTGCATCCTCCTCCTGTTTTCCCCCTTCCAACCTTTTTTCAAACTTAATTTGAACATTTCCTTCCTCTTTCTCTGTTTCTCTCTTACTCCGTGGTTCATCCGTGACATTGATCTCCTTTGGCGGGCGGATGAGTTTCCATTGTGGTACAGGTGGAGGTTTGGGAGGTGCCTCAAGCTGGCAAGCCCGGGTTCTGGTCAACAAGACGATGTGGCTGCACAGCAAGGAGAGACCATACTGACGAAGGCACTCTGAGGAATTAGCCTGTCAGAATCAGAATCAGAAACAGGTTTATTGCCAGGTAGGTTCGCACCTACTAGGGATTTGACTTGATGTCATGGTGCATACATAAAATACAAAAAAACAAGAAATCTAATATAAAACACAAAATCTTTTACACCGTAATAAAATAAAATACAGTTAAATAGTAATACAAAATGTGTGTCCACACATAGACAAAAGCACAGATATAAATACACATGCAGTAAAAAACCATCAATATGTGAAAATTGCAGTTTTAAAAGATACTCGGTAATATTAATAATTACTATCTATTACTATACTATACCAGTAACCAACTCTACATGTTAATCACGTCAAACTGTTCAAAGGGGATTTTGACCCAAGATCAGAGAGTGGAGGTGATGCAACACCTCTCACAAAAGGAAATCCTGTCCACCAATTAGCCTTTGCGTGGGTATAAATAATAAAACAAGTGAAGCCTGTTGAGGGGAAGCATCCAAATAGAACAAACCATGCCCCCCGGTAACAAGCCCTGTTATGTTTCATCTCCACCGCCCACTTTTACTTTAGGGCTTCAGAACATTTTTCACATTACTATGCTACATAACAGAGGTATGATGGCATAATAGGGCCAATGCTAAAAAAGATATTACAGCAAGAGAGAGTTGGATCAACCTCACACACCACCGACGCCCCTGCATGCCGTGCTTTATGCCTGCAGTGGATGATCTAATAAAATTATACTTTGCAATCGGATTTAGCAATAAGGAATAACTCGTGATTTTAGTCCAGAAACAGCTTAAGCTTCCGGAATTTGCAAACTCAATGCTGTGTAATAAGCCTATATAATGCATGCAATGGACAGCCATGTTCCATACTGCTACACCTCCTCGCGCACACGTGCAGAGGTGACTTAGAAGTACTGAAATGTATCTTTATCTCTCAAATGTTGTGTAAAATCATTAACATGTGGGAGTTAATTAGATCAAATTTGGCCATTTAAAAATTGTCTTCATATTTACTTGTATCTATATGTGCAAGATAACAATTTCTTCACGCAAATGTGTCTCGTTTCAGTGTGACAGAAGTAAATACTGTAAATCTGTATGAAATGATCAGGTGTATGCATAGCAGCGGAGAGCAGGGATAGAGAAAATACATACCATTTGTCCAAACCCAAAGGAATTATGATGTGGCTGTAAAGGGTAGTAGCTGGCACACACCACTACCTCAGGGGTACCTGAGAAAGTCACAAAGAAACTGACATAAGTAAACCCCACATGCAAACTCACAGAAACACAAGTAAACACAGACAGTCCAATATGGACACAAAATATATATACACTGTGACTGACATTTTACACCTTGCAATGTATCAGTTCGCAGTGGAATTTACTACAACTTAAATGATGGATTGAATCAGATTAAATGCAACGATACAGTGAAACTAAGTGCCATCTAAAAGTAAACCTAATAAAGACGATAGAAAGTGTAATGTAATGTGTAGCCCTGGAGATCTGAAAGCACTATTGGCCTCCACAGGTATAAATAAGGCAACAAGAGAGTATGTAGGTTAGCTATGGATGGCCCTGCTCCTATGGGGCATCTTAGAGTATGTGGAGCACATGAGCCATGAAACATGGAAAATCAATTTGAAGGACCGTAGAGAAGAGAGCACGGCTGGACTAATATAAAGGCTGCGCATTAAGTATTGAACAGAGAAGTGCTTCTTATGCTGCATAGTGATTTATGCATTCCAATGTAGAGTATGTACTTCCATGGAATACAACAGTGGGCACAAAAACAGTGAGACGGAGAGAGAACGTGTTTTGGTCTTTGCATGCATGTATACGAGAAGCACCTTTTTCTAGAGGAGAAATGTTTTTAAGTAATGCATTTTGTGGATACCTGTCATTGTGTTAGTAACACTTCCTGTATTCCTGTACATCAGCAGAATTAAAGGAGAGACAGAGGAACAGACTGCAGGCGAACAGGGCAGGTGGTAAAATACGAGTGCAAGAGAGGGAAGAGTGGAAAAGCTCTTCCTGTCCAATCATGTTGATTTAAATACTTTAAATGTTTAGTTTTTCAGTACATATGATTCTTTAAATGAATTGTTCAACCAAAATAAAGCCTAAACTTTTTAGAATGCGTTTCCACTGCACTACTTCTTAATGTCTTTCATTTTGTGTTGAAAGGTGCTATATAAATAAACGTGCCGTGCCTTGCCTAAACTCTATCTCTCTAAGTTAATCTCCTGAAACATCTTCAAGCCACACACGGTTTTCTGAGGACATTCATCACATACCCACCTTTAACTTGGGAGGCTCTTCTGCCCTGCGGGAACACCAAATAATTCACCCTGCCACTGCTCCCTCTGCTGGGTTATTTATAGTCCACCATACACATATTAACCCTCCCTGCGCTCCATAATAAATGAGCTTTAGAAAACAGGAAGTGATGCTTGAAACAACAGGAAAGAGGTAGCAGAGCACTGGCTCAGAATTCAAGGTGTTTTGTAATATGTGTGTGAGCGACCTTCAGCCGGGAGTGTATTTCAAGTCTCACGGCAAAACATTAAACAAATATGAATGTTACAAAGATATGCGACGTATTTCTGGAATAATAGAATGGTATCATTGATGGGATTGAGTTTCTGTAGGACAATGAAATATTCATTGTCACGCTCCATAGCAGTTGAATTATGGATGCAGAGGGAGGAAAATTGAGATTTACACACACAGTGCATTTACAAACTGTACCTATATACAAATACTGCATACAGTATAGCGCAGCACATATAGTAGACCATCGATATCATTTTTCAAACAGCCCACTGATAGAGTAATAAGCTGTATTTAAGTATTATGTACATTCCAATGCTCTCAATCTAATGGGTGATTGATTTAATTGACTCACTCAATTATTGTGGAAGCAGTGTGTAATAGAGATGTATGTTTCCGGGTCTGCATGTTTGCATAATTGCATGCCTTTCTGTGTTTGTGTGCTTTTGTGTGTGCTTTTGTGTGTGTGTGTGTGACTGTGTGTGTGTGTGTGTGCTTTTGTGTGCGTGTGTGTGTGTGTGTGTGACTGTGGCACAGTTCAGTCCTTTACTTTTCTCCTGCTCTGCGGGATCATTCTTGCAGTCATTAAAGCTGGAATCTTTCCCTGCAGCTGATTCTGCAGTCTGAGGCTTCGTCCCCAGCAAACTCTCATCCGGTAATGTAAATATCGGAAGGGTTTCTTGTAAGAAATCCCAGGTTTTTCCCAGGTTTAAGGACCTGAAAGGAGGTAAAAGAAACTAGGATTAGGAAATAGGCGACAGTATTATAGTATTGGGTTGAAAACACCTGCATTTTTAAGATGGATTTGATTTACAAAATGTTTTGAGCAAGCTCTCAACACTATGACTTCTGCTTTGACAGATGAAGTCTACCATTTCTTCACACTGTCTTAGCATTGAGACTACTGCAGTTTCTGTTCCTGTTACTGTGTACATCCCCCTATTTGCAATACAATGGGCTGCAGTTCTTACATCATTAAATCTCCCCGACATTCTTTAGAATACATTTAACTTCTGCAGGCAAGGCAAGTTTATTTGTACAGCACATTTCATCCACAAAGGCAATGCAAAATGCTTTACATAATGCTTTTAAAGCATGAAGACCTTCAAATGCAAATCAAAACAGAGACCTAAATGAAACACAACCTCACTGACAAAACCTAACATATTGAAGAAACCAGTGAAGAATGACATTGAAACAGGTTCCTAGACTCCTTACAATGCCAGATGTATGGGTCATCTCAGTACACTTGCTGAAAGCATGGTAAAGCAAGTTAGTGTACCAGAATCAGTGAACACTATTGTTATGTGTTGTAACAGGACTGGGCAGATAAAGAGAAAAGTGGTAGTGTAGCAATCACGACAGAGGCAGTGTTCAAGTCCAAAAAATAGGCTTTATTGCTGTTAAACTCAAAAATACCTTTAACTATACAAAGGCTAACGTAGCCGGGCCGCTAACCGACTTACCAGCTTACAAAATGTTTCCTCACGCTGGGAGTCTCCTGCTCCCTCCATGTGCCACACACAACTGAGCAACTCTGTGTGCTTTGTCTCCCTTGAGGGAGTGATTAGCACCAGGTGTGAGGTCTCCACACCTGCTCCCAATACTGTTAATTGGAAGCGGGTTGAGCCACCTATTGGGAATGTAGGTGCCTCCCACTACTCTGCCTCTCAGTTCCTTACACACCCCCCCTTCAGTTCTGGCCGACGAGAGGTGACCATGGTCCACAGGGCATCTCTACGGGACAGGGCATCTGCATTCCCATGCTTGGCTCCGGCTCTGTGGATGATAGAGAAGTTAAACGCCTGCACAAACCACCTTCCTACTTTAGCGTTTGTGTCTTTTTTATTTGCCATCCAGATCAGTGGGGCATGATCAGTTACCAGAGTGAAGTGACGTCCCAAGAGGTAATACCGGAGGCGCTCAAGCGCCCATTTTATTGCTAGGCCTTCTTTCTCCACAGTAGCATACCCTTGTTCCTGTGTGTTCAGCTTCCGGCTGATGTACATGATGGGATCCGTCTGCACAATCATCCCCCGGCTGAAGTCTGGGGTCACCAACACCGGCCGTGCGCAGAGAGCCCTCTTAAGTCCCTCAAAGGCGTGTTCAGCCTCTCCTTTCCACTTGAGCATTAGCGGCTGTGAGTCTCTGGTCAGGTCTGTAAGGGGAGAGGCTACTGTGGAGAAGTTCGGGATGAAACGGCAATAGTAGGATGTCAGACCCAAGAAGGTTTTCACCTGTTTCTTTGTTGATGGCCGTGGCCAGTCCTGGATCGCCTGAACCTTCCTTTCTTGTGGTCTAACGTTGCCCCGCCCAATGGTGAAGCCCAGGTATTCGGCTTCCTCCAGTCCAAGCTTGCATTTTCTTGGATTGGCTGTCAAGCCCGCCCTGCGGAGAGATTCCAGCACTGCTGCAAACCTTATGAGATGGCTATCCCATGAGTCACTGTGGATAACAACGTCATCCAAATAGGCAGCTGCATACTCACGATGTGGCCTCAGAACCTTGTCCATCAGTCTCTGGAACATGGCTGGTGCTCCATTAAGCCCGAAGGGAAGCACAGTATACTGGTACAGCCCTGTGGGGGTGGCGAAGGCCGTCTTCTCTCTTGAGGCTGCTTCAAGTGGGACCTGCCAATACCCTTTCGTCAAGTCCAGAGTGCTGATATACCTGGCTTCCCCAAGCAGATCAATTAGCTCATATATCCTGGACATAGGATACGCATCAAACTTGGAGATTTCATTCAATTTTCTGAAATCATTACAGAACCTGTTGGTTTTGTCTGGCTTAGGAACCAGAACGAAAGGGCTGGTCCACTCACTGTGAGATTCTTCAATCACCCCCGTAGCCAGCATTTTCTGCACTTCTTGCTCAATGGCCGCCCGTCTTGCCTCCGGCACCCGGTAGGGCCGCATCTTTACCTTTTGGCCAGGCTCTGTGTGGATTTGATGTTCCACCGTCGTTGTGCGTCCAGGTCGTAGTGAGAACACATCCAAACTCTGCTGAACCGGTTCCTTGGTTTGCTGTAACTGAGCTTTGGACAGCCCTGGACCGTATTCAACTTCGGCCACCTCATGGTCTGGAGAAGAGGGGGACACAACAACACAGCAGTGCCTCTCGGGCATACCATTTCTTTAACAGGTTAACATTGTATATTTAGGATGGTTTGCGACGTTCAGGTTGGCGTACCTTGTAGTTGACTGGTCCCACCTTCTCTGCCACTTCATAGGGACCTTGCCACGATGCCAAGAATCTGTGTTCTGTGGTGGGGACCAGGAGAAGCACTTTATCCCCGGGCAGGAACTCACGCGGTTGGGCACCTCTGTTATACACTTTCCTTTGGGCTTCTTGGGCTTGAGCCATGTGCTCTCTGACCATGGGCCAAAGATCTTTCATATGCGTCTGCATCGTCTCTACATGCTCAATCAGGCTCCGATGGGGGCTTGGTTGCTCCTCCCAGGCTTCCTTCGCGATGTCGAGAAGTCCTCTGGGCTGTCGGCCATACAGCAGCTCGAAGGGGGAGAAACCGGTTGAAGCCTGTGGAACTTCCCTGATTGAAAACAGTACATAGGGCAGAAGCTGGTCCCAGTTATGACCATCCTTGTCAACAACCTTTTTTAACATGGATTTCAACGTCTTGTTAAAGCGTTCTACCAATCCGTCTGTCTGAGGATAGTAGACAGTTGTACGAAGCTGCTTTATCTTGAAGAGCCTGCAGAGATCCTTCATTATCTTGGACGTGAAGGGAGTGCCTTGGTCTGTTAGCATCTCTTTAGGAATCCCAACTCGGCTGAACAGGTGAAGCAGCTCCCGTGCAATCACTCTCGTTGTCATGTTCCTCAAGGGAATGGCCTCCGGGTACCTGGTTGCATAGTCAAGGATCACAAGAATATACTGATGTCCCCTGGCAGACTTCACCAGCGGTCCCTCAAAGTCCATGGCAATGCGAGAACACGGTACCTCGATTATCGGTAGAGGTATTAGGGGATTTTTAAAGTGTGGCTTGGGATATAATAATCCTCTATAGCTCTTACCACCCCTGGCCAGTGGAACCGGCTCCCAATCAGCTGCCTTGTCTTCTCAACCCCTAGGTGGGCCCCTAGGACATGGCTGTGAGCCAGATGCAGCACTGTGGACACATATTGTTTTGGGACAACCAACAAGTCTCTTCGCTGACCTTCAACCTCTTTGGCATAGTACAACAGATTATTTTTTATGAGGAAATGAGGACATGTAAGCTAACCTACTCCTGGAACTGGTTTTCCCTCTATTTCCGTAACATTGCTGCGTGCATGCAACAGATTGGGGTCTTCCATCTGGGCGGTCCCGAACTGGCCCTTCAAACTTGGAAGCAATGCGACTTCACCCTCCTCATCACCTGTGCTTAGGTCTCCCGGGAAAGCAACACAAGGGTTATCATTATCCTCTCTAAAACACTCAACTTTTCGGGGTTGCATGTCAGCCATGCTCTGGTTACCCGGCCTAGGTCATACATCTGGGCCCTGGCTGACAACTCTGGCTTGTATTTCCAGTCATGGAACCGCTTGGCTCTTGCTGCTAAGCTGTAGCCATAGCTCGCCAGGATTTCCCTCTTCAAGATGACGTAATCCTTTGCTTGGTCAGGAGGGAGGTCGAAGTAAGCTTGCTGTGCCGGGCCCAGGAGGAATGGTCCAACCAGATCAGCCCAGGAGTCCCTTGGCCAGCCCTCTCTTTCAGCTGTGCGCTCAAAGGCTGTTAAGTAGGCCTCTATCTCATCACTCTCCGTCATTTTGGGAATGAATCGACCTGGGTTAGGCTGCACGGTTGCTTCCCTCTGGATAGGAGAGGCTGCTGTTAGGCATTTTTGGACCTCCACATGGAGAAGCGCATTCTGCTTCTGCTGCTCCTGTATTATCTGCCGTTGCAGAGTCTGCTGCTCAGTAGAAATACGCACCAACTCCCTTAGTACATCCTCCATCTTGGAAACTAACCCTAACTTTTTTTGTAATAAAAAGGCTAACGTAGCCAGGCCGCTAACCGACTTACCAGCTTACAAAATGTTTCCTCAAGCTGGGAGTCTCCTGCTCCCTCCATGTGCCACACACAACTGAGCAACTCTGTGTGCTTTGTCTCCCTTAAGGGAGTGATTAGCACCAGGTGTGAGGTCTCCCCACCTGCTCCCAATACTGTTAATTGGAAGCGGGTGGAGCTACCTATTGGGAATGTAGGTGCCTCCCACTACTCTGCCTCTCAGTTTCTTTACAGTGTGATAAGCAACTCAAAGGTATAGTATGAGCTCATGTTATTTTCTTTGAAGAACATCACTGTGTTGTTAGCTTAAAGGTTTACTATATGGATTTTCAGCCTGAACCTGTCATTCTAATGTGAGGAGGACATCTACTCTTTGCTTGAACTGCAGCCTGTATTTCTTTTTGAATACTGAATCTCCATAAGAGGGCATAGACATATTGTTGGTATAATAGTTCCTCCATCTTGTTAGCTCAGCAGATGTGGAAGGTAGAGACAGTCCAGTGGTTGAAAATGATGCACCAAAAAACGAGTACAGTTTTCTGGGTTACAAAAACATCTTCTCTGTGCTAATTGTTAGCATTAACCAGAATAATGAAAATCACAATTCTTCTTATGCCAAACAGCTGCCATTATATCATGCTAGTAGTACACAAGCAAAACACTCAACACCGACCATTAATATTTTACAGAACAGAAATTGGAATTTCGTGGCCACAATATAGGTATAATTGCACTTTTGTCAATTTAAATGGTAGCAGATGTTGTAAATAGAATTGTATGCATGTACAGTATGTGTGTGTGTGTGTGTGTGTGTGTGTGTGTGTGTGTGTGTGTGTGTGTGTGTGTGTGTGTGTGTGTGTGTGTGTGTGTGTGTGTGTGTGTGTGTGTGTGTGTGTGTGTGTGTGTGTGTGTGTGTGTGTGTGTGTGTGTGTGTGTGTGTGTGTGTGTGTGACTGCAGACCCACGTGTCACGAATCAATCCGTAACACAAACATGTACAGCTCCTGAACGTGTTGATGGATTCCCCAGACACACACTAACAGCAGCTAGCCTGCTGAGCTACAGAGAATAACACCACCCAGCTCCACTCCTAAACACTGTTGCCCCATTGAAGTTCCATCACTGACAAGCCGGAATTCTCCACTCCTCCACTCCTCTCCTCCTCCTTTATTATAAATCTGCTTGTGTCTCAATAGTTTCTCCCAAAGTGTGACTTTCCATACTGCTGTAGACAGATGGACATTTTTCTTTCTTTGCTACAGTAGATTCTATAAAATGGTATATTTGACAGGAAGAATTCACTGCTTGTCAAACTGCGTGATTGCCACAGCCTTTGTTTTTATAAACTATCAGATATTAGATAGTCCCACTTTGGTGGGATAGCAGCAAAGAAAGATTATCAATCGCATTAACATTTATGTAAGTCACTTATCTATGGATTTAGGAAGTGATGCAGAGGACAGAGGTACAAGAGTGGATCAGACCAATCAGGACCTTACCTTAAAGGACGGATTTCTGGGATCCAGCCAGTGAGGGTTTGGATAAAGCTGAACTCACCCATCTCCCTGCTGGCCTCTGACGTTACACTGGGAATCAAATACACAAAAAACTGTAAAGAAAAGACAAACTTGAGACTTCCTATAGTGGCATTGAAACAGTTCTAAAATGAAACCTTTGATGTTATGGTTTCAATGTGATATCACAAACATGTTTCCCACTAAATTGCGTTAACTAATGACAATGAAACAAAAATGATTAGCACTTCCTCTTGTTTTACGTCTTGATTATAGCATCATGTTTAGTACTAACACCAGAGAAGAAAACAAGGTAACATTTTAAACAAGATGTTTGTGACAATAATCCATAACAAAGAATGCCAAAACAATAGGATGTTCAAATTGACTCTTGTTACAAAATAATTGATTAACATAATTTTATCATTTAAGGCACAATTCAAAGCTCATATAGGTCAACAAGTAAAAAGTGTTTGGTGTTATCATAACCAGCCTGGAATTATTTTGCCGTCTGTTTGAATGTTTGTCAAAGGGACATGCTGATCTTATATTCTTCATTTTGAAATGTGTCGTATGTGTAACGCAATTTATAATTGAAGTCGATTTAACCAATTCTCTGGTGTGTGTGAGTGTGTATTCTCAGTTGAAACAGATGCCTGCAGCAGCTCTAATTGGCCCTCTTGGGATCCTGTGGCCAACCGGTCCAGTCCACAGTCATGATACAAGAGAAAGTGAAATCAATACAACTAGATGAGTAATGCCAAAGCCCATAACCACTACAAAAAAAATCTTAAAAAGCTGCTCGACACAAAAGTGACGGAGCCTTTAAACGAATCTTTTTGATGAAAAAAAGACTACATCCTTTCATATGAGCCCCAACAGTTTGGGACTATTTCAGTTCGAAGAACTTTCACTATGGTTCATAAATAATTTGCAAGGAAAAAGACTCCTTTGTTTCCTGTCTTGGATAAAACATTTATGTCTCGACCTTTTGTGAACACTGGAACAGCCACCTTTACACACGCCATGCTGCCCCATCACAGACACACATAACGCCTGTCTGTCACCGAACTCAAGACAGCCCCAAGGCAGAGAGTAGGTCACATTATTACTTGTACAGCACTTTGGCTCGACCAAAAATCGTTTATAAATGTGCTATATAAATAAAACTTGATTTGATTTGACATTTGGCAACTCAGCAAAACACACTTTAAGGGGTTCTAGTGCAAGTGTACGAGCTTTAAGTAGTTTAGTTTACTTCATCAGGTGTTAAAATGTCAGCTTTTTTTTTAAATGTCCCCAATAGTTCAGCATGAAACATTAGGTATCTTTTACACTGTGATCTTGAATACTTTTTGAATCTGATTTGATCTGGCAGGGTCAAAACTTTAAAAATAATAATTAAAAATAAATCACAGTAAGTTCAATATCCTACCTTCATTTTGTTCATTACAAATGACTCTAATGCAATTGGGTAATGGTACCATCCTTAACACCGCTTTACTTAGTTAGGCTAGTGTAAAGTGTAAAAATAGTATAATGGGTAAATATGCATAGTGCATTTTTAAGGTGGTCTAATTTGAGTTAGGGTGCATAGTTTGAATAAACTTGGAATAAGCTGGAGTGTGTTCCTCAGCCCTCTTACTTTAAGACTATTAGAAGTGTTTCTCAACTCCTTGAGGCAGTACTGAGACGCTTAAGTAGTTTCTGCTGGAATGTACGGTAACTCACTTTGTGTTGGCCACCTTAATGAGAGCCTTAGCCAACAACATTGGCCACAGCTCTGACTGACAGGTGGAGGCTGGGAGAAGCAAGTTGTTTTCTTCATCAAATGGCATTGAATCATCTACTGTTATCTTCCTCCAACAACCCTGAAAAGAAGGAAAGAACAAACAGTGAGTGAGGACGTGTAATCAAAGCAAATGAACTAAATCATTCAACATTTGATTTTTTTGAAGTTCCTTAGAGTGGCACAATTAGACAGCTGAGTTCCAGAACATCTTAAAAGAGGCATCATCTCACAGTATATTTGCAAAGTTGATCGAATTGCGCTTTTTGCACTGATATTTGAGCTGCTGTATGTTCACGTTTGGAAATGAGAGCTTCTCCGACCAGAATGGAGCAATGCCTTCAGGCCTATACTGAAATGGCACTGACATCGGCTAATTAGTTATCAGCTGTTAAATCATATGCTCATTGATGCCTCTTCTTGCTGATCATCAGCTGACTAGTAACATCCAATAAAATGTGTATCAGTGTGTTAGGCAGCTTTCATAACCTTACAAATCTCACCTTGATTCTGCTGATACCTTCATGACAACACAGGCAGCACCATCAACCACTGATCCAATGCTCTCGTACATTAACAGGTTTCAATTCATCTGTACTGAAGTGTTTTATATGAATTGTTCAAATTAACTTCATAATAATTTACAGTGAATTCCTTGACCCTAAATCTTTCTGACTGAAAAAATTATTCATGCTAGGGAAAGAACTCGTTTAAACAGTCAGTACATTGTGGTTATGAAAACAACTGCATCTAAAGTGGACCTATCATGCTATATTTGAATAATATAGTGTAGGACCATACCTATATAAGGCATATTTATACTTTTTATTTTTCAAAATACCAAACAGATCATGCATTTTAGCCATTCCTCATTTCGCTCAATTTAACACTGTCTTTGCATGGGCTGATTCTGTGAGAACAGCACCATCTACAGGCCTGGCATATGTACTACAGCGTCTCCAGCGCTTACGAACGGCAATGTCCGTGGCTGTCTCCTCCTGATTGGTGGAGTTGGCCCAATAGCCGCAGCGCCACTTCTGTGACGTCACAGAAGTGTTCAAATCTGGATCAGTCTGTATCAGATCCGTTGTAGACCCTTTTTAAGAGATTTGGGTATGCAGGAAAATAGAGAGGGTTGTGTTTTCTGACACTTAGTGAGTTCCCTGGAACACCGGGGACACATATTCATGTATAAAAGATGTGCCACAGGTGTCACTCAGATCACATTTTTCCTCAAAGCGCAATGGGTAACTCGTGACCTCAAAATCTCTGATCCGAGGACATTTCCACACCTCTCCTAGCATCAGCTACCTTGCATCCTGTTTGGTGTCAAGGATTATTAAATGCTGCCTGTGGTGTGGTCTGTTTACTGGCCGTCTGGGGGAGTTTCACACTGCTTGTAAGAAAAAGCAGGTCATAATCTGACTGACTGATCACAGCTGTGCCTCTCCTTACAACTCAGTGTGCCCTAGCATAACTGTATACAGAGTGGGCGAGCAGACTTTATTTCTTGCTTGTTCTTCTACTTTCTTGTCAAAATGTAATGTAATGGGTATTCACAGCGGCATGAAGGAGAAGAAAAGACTGATGTGAATTGGAACAATAAGGAATCATATGAGCGGTAGATAAGTGAGTAGCCTATGAGCAATAACATGAGAGGAAGCAGGAAGGGTGAATGGGGGCTGGGTGCTGCTTAATGCCATCTCAACAACCATCTGTTAGCGTGCTATGGTTGGCACGGGGACTGCTGCCTACAACCGTGTCATGCTTGTTTGTCAAGGCAAGAGTCACAGTGCTACAGAACACCATCAATTTGAGCCCTCTCTTCTTTTTTCACTTCCTCACTGACCCAAATTGTTGTGCTGGAAGAAGTTTCCTTTCTGAAATGACACAATGATTTAGTGTCCACTACTTACAGATCTGTGGCAAGCAACACACATACTGAAACAACCAGACCAACAATATCAAGATGTATCCCAATGCAATGATGGTCTTTGATCAAAAGGGAAACACCAGAAACATCTTAACACTTTAATAACAGCTATTTGAATGACATAAAGCCCTAGCATGGTTGTGCCTGCTCTCATGATCTTACTTGGCGTGGATACTCAATTTTGAACATGCCTTCTATGAAGCAAGCTGACTCCTGTCGACCTTATCTACTCGTCAGGCAATATGAAGCCCGTCCACTTTTGGCACAGTAGTGAGACTGCTTGATCTGAGCTCTGAGTGGATAAGGATTTCTCACCCCCCCCCCCCCATCCAACCCTTAGTCCATCCCCATTCCTCTTTCATGGGGCCTGCTAAACAATACAAAGCAATCTTAAGTCATCCATTGCCTCAATTGCGCCTCTAAAATGTTAAAAACAAAGAGGCATTGAGAAGCAATGACTTCATCTGCATGTCAGAAATGTAGTTGTCTTAAAAACTACATTTTAAATAGACAAAGAGTGTGTGTGTGTGTGTGTGTGTGTGTGTGTGTGTGTGTGTGTGTGTGTGTGTGTGTGTGTGTGTGTGTGTGTGTGTGTGTGTGTGTGTGTGTGTGTGTGTGTGTGTGTGTGTGTGTGTGTGTGTGTGTGTGTGTGTGTGTGTGTCAGGCTCACCATCCAGTAGAGTCTGACCAGGTATTTTCCATAGATGTTGTAGAGTGGCACATGACCTCTGCCCACCTTACACAGCGAGTAGATGGGATCCCAAGGTCTCCAAATATCTTGTGTTGTATCTGAATTGTTATGCAGCGTCCAAACAATATATATCTCACTGATGATCCACCTGATCAGCTAAGAGTAGAGTAGAGAAGGAAGAGAAACATTATCATGAGTTAACCGGCTATCAACCTTTAAATCTCTTTCAATATCATTCACAAAATCAATAGGGCATTGCATTACCCAAGTGTAATTCACTCTGTCGTTCAAACGTCACCCTGTCTGACATCTGAATTACACTATTCAAGTGCTGATCAATACGTGTTACTGAAAAGTCAGTGCAATGCTTTATAGAAAAGAAGAAATAACAATTGAAAACAAACCTCACTGCAAATCAGATGATCATTTGGGGAGATCAGTTCAAAGGTCGTTGGATTCTCAACAACTGTGATACCCTAAAATAGAAGATTGCAATATATAATATAACAATTAAATAAAGAAAACTTTCACAGCCAGATGACTGACAGAAAAGCTTTATGCACTCAGAATATTTTACAGTGTGCGGTTGTATTTCTACACATCATCACTAGTCATTATAAATACACACATTGGCCATCTTGCGCCATCTGTTTATAATGGACATGAATATGTAACCCACTTAACACTTCTCTCCTCCTCAAAAGGTCCTCAACAGGTCTAACATCACCATGATACTCCCAAGACTGTGTCTGCAATGAATATTTCAATATGAAGTTAATATATTCTACCATTACTAATTAAAACGGATTAAATGGGTCAGATGGTGGGGAGAGAGATCAGCTGAAGGTCAATTAAGGTTGTGTTCTCTCGAGACGTCACAGCAACTCTAAGTGGGAACCAAACTTGAAAGTATTTCCGTCAATAACACAGCTCTGTAAATAAGGACCGGTATAGACTAATGAAGAGAGTTTCACAGTCGAGCCTCGCTTGCGTCTGCACAGCTGATTGCTTTTGTGTTTATCCCGTGTTCCTTTTGTATGAAATTAATGAAATGCTTTCGGCATCTTGAGTGGAAAGGCAGCTTTCGACCTGGCAAGGACTAAATGTAAAAGCAGGACGTTTGCAAAAATAGCTTAATACTGCACTGAGAGAGGGGGAACAGAAAATCGGAGTGATTCAATTAAAACTATATTGAAGGTGACTACAGAGAAGATACCCTTAACTACATTTCACATTATTTGGCAAAGAAATACACTTTGCCAATACAGCTAATGGCTGCAACAAACAGCTAGAGTAATTCCCCTTACATGTTTTATTAGAAAACTAATACTTTCTGCAAGTATATGTAGTCTATTTGTCATTATTATCTACAAAAAGGGGGACATAAATGACAAGTGACTTTAAAACAGGTTATTTTGTATACATATACTGTACATTTAATTTCCAGTGGTATCAGAAAATTGAAGCCCTAGCTAAATTGAAACCATTAAGTAATATGAAAGAAGCGCAATTGGTTTTTCATGCGAGTTGACATTAAATCATTTTTCTAACAGGGCTATTCCGGCCCCGGGGTGATATTTACTGGCCTTTTGAGTATAATGTTAAAAAGTAATCACATTTTGATTTTATTTATTTTTTAAAGATTTTTTTTTTTTGGGCCAGAGTGCCTTTATTCCAGAGAGGGTGTTACATTGAGAGATAGAGTGGAAGACATTGCCTGAAAACTTTGGCGGGCTCGGGTTTCGAACCCACCTACTAGCTACTGTAGTGACAACTCCTGTCATTTATTGCATCTCTGCGTGAATGATTAGATCATTTCACCTAAATTAAATCACATTAAATTATGTTGATGGTTAAATTAGCTTCACATGTAGGTCTACTGAGTTCTGAACTTGCCATTTAGATCTATAAAGGCCTTGGGGCTATGTTGTTTGATTTAATTAAACACAATATATGCACTCCACTATGCTGTTGTAGTATTTACTGCATCTGAAGCTCTTAATATGATTGCTCATATTTCAAGCCATCTTTTTCCCGGCCCCTTGCTTTGGATTATTTTCATCAACCGGCCCCCATTCCAAACTACAGTAATTGAATAGCCCTGGTGTATACCTTCATGACCAATATGCTTTCTCCTGTTTATTATTGTTTCCTATTTTAACCACTAGATTCAATATACTAAAACAGACCTTCTAAGCGGATGTTTATCATTATACAGTGCAATAGAATACCTGTCATAGTTTTGGACAGGTACTACACATGATGTTACCTTGACAATAAACTCTGTAGGACGTTTCCAGGAGTGCACTCTCACAGATGGAGGCAGGGATATTTTTCCCTCAGGATCTTCAAATAATGGCTAAAGAAAAAGCAAAAAAAGTTAATTTTATAGGGAAACACAACGAAAACAAAGAATAAAGATACATTTAGTTGTATAGTGAAATAAAACACTTTTTTATAGTACACTGAACAGTACACCAATATATCAATATACAAAGCAACAATTGTATACTCCAGATTTACAGCATTGAGACTCTTGTTCGAGTTTCCATCAGCTCCTTTACTTGAGTCCCATTTCTCCAGGTTGACTTCTGAGTCATTCCACTCGGGCCAAATGGGAAACCTGCATCTCCAAACACCTCCAAGGCTCTCAGAGGAAGTTGCTCCTACGGACGATGCTCTGAAATAACGACACATAACTATTAATTAAATGTGTTCGCTTGTATTTTTCTTTTTGTCAATATTTAGCAAAAAATTTAGCCAGTACTGTACCAGACATTCAGTCCAGTACAACCCTGTTTAGTGACTTCTCTTCTAAAGTGATGATTACTTCAGGTTTTGACGTACAGAAACACATTGGCTCAAAGTAACAAACTACACATACTCAAGTACTGAACTTAGGGACCATTTTAGGTAATTTAGATACTTGTACTTTTGTTGAGTATTTCAATTGTTAGCTTCTTTCTACTTCAGTAAATCATGTACTTTTACACTACATGTATTTAATATCTTTAGTTACTTTGCAGATTTGGATTAATGATGTGAAATAAAATCAACACACATAAAGACTTTTGTTACACCTTCAGTAACATTCACAAGCTACCCTGCAGTAAATAAAGTAAGTAACTTTGGTGCACCTTTACCAGCTTTGATAACACTCTAATGCATCAATAATTATAATCAAAACATATACTGTTTATTATTCTGAATTTAAAGCTAATACTTTTGTATTTTTATTTGAGTAACATTTGGAATTCAGGACTTTTACTTGAAACCAGTATTCCTACACTATACTTTTACTGAATCACAGGAAGTACTTCTCCCACCTCTGCGGAAACAGATAGAGAGTACATATTTGTGAACCATTCATAAAACCATAAATTCAGCCACAGTTAATAAAGTATGGTGTCTCGATTAGTACATACTGAATGCTAACGTTAGCTTAGTTGTTTGCTGATATGCTGCTAACGCTAATGTTAATGCTAACAACAGCTGGTCTTAATTAACGCCCGATTGCTAACATTATCCGAACTCACTCAGTCGGTCGTTCGGATAAAGAGACTTTACTGGAGGTCTCCTTTTTCTTGAGTGGTGCCTTGGACATTGCCCCTGGTCAAATAAGCCTGCAAGCAAATGTACAAAGAATCAAAAACTCAGGTAGCTTGCCGGGGCGGGGGTACATTTGTTTGGTTATGTCTCTGCTCTTCATAGTTTCTCGTTGCTCAGCAACGGAGCCTTAAGGTGGGCGGGGTCTGCATCACTTGTTACTGTAGTGAGGGATTGGCAGATTTTCCATAACAACTAATCTATTTACAAAGCAGCAAAGAAGCCTAATCATTAAAAAGCTGGCCATATTGTCCTTTGTATAAACTGACACAATAAAACAATAGATTGAAACTGAAACCATCCAGAATATCGCCTCAGTTAACTTGACTCAGTAGCCTACCTTCATCGAACCATCTTGATAAAAATGTAACATTAAAAGCGTCACAAAGGTTGCATCTTCATGAATACCATGGCATTGAATAGCATTGTTTTGCCTTAAATTAACAGATCATAGTGTAAACCACACAATTGTAGCACCTCCTACACAGTAACATACATACATTCATAGAATAAAACCAATACATCTGTATTATGTCAAGGTTCTAACTTTTTCTATGAAATGTTTTATTGATTTCATGCAGATTGAAGAATTGGCATTTAATTAGAGTTCCTGTAATGTAATACACCACAATACTGATCCACCTCCACTGCATTCCTGCTTCACAAACAGTTGTGTGTGTGGATGAGAGAGTACAAGCCATAGTGGTGAAGACATTGTCTGATGACTATCACACACTGTTTCTTAAGTGAAATCACATGGTCCTGTCTCCCTCTCTCTCAGGCACACACAGACATGTGCAGAGTCTGAGTCATACATTTCACAAATACAACTTCATCTGTTGCACTGTGTGTCTTCAAGGGTAACTTAAAACCATGTTGTACGCGTTGTGATCTTGTTTTTCACATGCACAACTCCATAAATTGTGGCCATTAATGCTTACAGTACAGTGCTGGATGATATAACATCTAGACTTGTGAGTCTTATTCTAGCCATTGACTTTACCATTTGCTATTAATCTGTGCTTTTCATTAGGTAACCAAAACGTAGGCCTGCTTTCAAAGATCAAATGATGTTGCCATCTCACTCTGAAGAGTTGCAGAATTTTTACTCGATCATGGTTTATATATATGCCACCCCACACTAAGCCACACATGGTGCAACTTATTTATTCATTTTCGTTCACAGAAGATTATATGATTAAATGTACACTATATTATTTGGTGAATGTTGAGCAAGAGCAAAACTGCCCCAGTTTTTTGTACATGGACAAAAATAAAAGAATACAGTGGATGAACTCATTTAAATATATTACACAAATAGATGTGAACAGACTATCACCGGTAGACAACAATATTTTAAAATGTTTATTCTATTTTGGTCTTTTATATTTAAAGTATTTTTACATACACACTTTATCTCAACACAGTGTTTAAAAAGTATTTCAGGTTTTTAATCTGAACACTTTAATGTACCAGAAAGTGAAGTCCTCCATTACATTCTGTTTTTCTGATATTTCATTTGACAGTTGCATGACAATGTATGACCCAACAATAAAAAGAAAAAAACATGCAGTAAATCTAAATGTTTATGCTGGTGAAAAGACCGTGTCTCATATAGTACCACAATTAGATGATTATACTGTATTGTCTTTGTAAAAGTTTGAGTAAACAACAAAGTGTTCTGCTCTAATTAACATCGCTGATTTTTTTACAGAAATGATTAAATCAAGCCAACAATTAATTAAATATGAGATACAACAACTCTTTGATAATGCTTAACCGTGCATTTTGTCTGCTTTCTTTTTCATACAGTAGTAGAACAGCTGGAAACACAAACATACGTGTGCCACGAGCACAAAAGGGACTTGTCTCACAGAAAAATATTGAATGACAAGGATACCGACAGTGAAAAACCAAAGAAACAAAAATCGAGAGGCTACAGGTGGTTTTGTAGTTTGTTTTTTGTGAGTTTTGCTTAGTTTGAGCCCCTTTCAAGCATGGTATAGTCCAGGGCTTCAGAGGCTATCAGGGCAACTGGTGGAGTAACAGGGTCCAAGTGTGGAGGGCTGGGTAGGATTTAAAGTTGGTGGAGGAATAAACCATTAGGGAAATATGCAGTGAGATAAACACAATAATAAAGAAGTGGTGGTTTAGGAGTGTCAACAAAGAAGAAAACAGCCCTACAGAGACAGTGACAAGATTAAGATAAAATTGGACTTCTATTCTGGCCTAGTGAAAACAACTATGGATGTGCAGGGCAAACGGGCATCAGTGCAGAGAGGAGAAGATCCTGGAGCTTTGGAGACCCAATCATTGATATTCCTCAGAGAGGCTGCAGTAAAGGGCTGAGAGCCACAGGCCGGGTGCCGGGTCAGACCCTGCCAAAGGAGGCGGATGGCTAATATGAATGGATTTAGTGTCAGCAGCAGCCAGACTTGCTCTCAGCAGCCACAGTCTCCTGGTCCAGTTTGATCCGGTCTCCATTGCTCTCCTCGTATGGCAAACCTTTGTCGTTAGCCAAGATATTCTCAACCAGGAAACGTGCTGCCTCGTCCACGTTGATGTTGTCCTAGAAAAAAGGTAAAAACAGAATATCAGAGTTGTTGCACAACAATCCATCTGCACAGTGACAATCAGACCTTGGTGCATGTGTTTGCTTGCATCTTTAAATATTTGTTTTGGAAGTCAACTCAACCCCTCTCCATGAAACAGCCTGTTAAAGCAACAGTTTGGAGACAGGGACTATTACCAGAGCTCTGAGGCTGACAGGGACGAGTTACAAACAGCCATTTACTTGTGTCCTTCACACTGTGGCCAAAAGCTGTCATCCCATGGGTTGAAGAGTTAATGAATATTAATGGCCTTTCTCCAGGCTCTGTAGCAACACAAATGTTTACAAAGAGGCCTGGTCATCTGGGGTAAGGCAAACAGAGTTGTTTTTTAGAGATTACGTTTGCAATGAAAATCTAATTCCTTTTTGTTCATTTCATTTCAAACCTTTATTTAACCAGGTGGTCCCATTGAGATCATCGATCTCTTTTTCAAGGGAGACCTGCAGCAAGTAGGTTACAACATGAAACAGAAAACAACAGAAAACAATAAAGGACATCCTACTTACAGGGCCACATTTACATACCTATCGGCATTGTTGTACAAAATAATAACATGTCTGACAAGGAGAAATGTGGTATATTATTTGTCCAAATGTACTTTTAAAATCTCTCTGTTGTAGTGTTTAATTAATTGGAAGTGCGCACAATCACATGATTGTGTCTAGTTAACGTTTAAGTAATGTTTTTATGATTGTTCAATGAGTAGAGGGCGTGCTCCAATCAGAACAAGGGGCCCCTCACAATTAGAGGGACTAAGTTGTTGATTACATAAAAGGCTGATTAGGACCAGAGGAAATTAACAGCCTCTCAGCATTTGACAACGTTTTAAAAACGATGTGTTTTGCTTCTTAAACTGAAACAAAGTTTGGTACTCATTGAGAGAATTATAATCAGAGTTTGTTGTATGTCTAGTTTATAGCCAACGTGACAGGCATACAAAAGAACAACACTTCATTGCACTCAAAGAAAAGCTTTGCACTGATCACACACACCAACACACTTCACATGACACAGCACGTGACACAGCCTAAGGTTATCTGGAATGAGTTAACTAAGTTTACCCTGGCTGCCAAAACATTCCTCTTTACCATACCACGTCTCCCAAAGCAGAATTAAACAAATTACACAAATGTAATGGGAAACATGGGAGGGGGCTTTCCCAGGACTCTCCTCGTTAAGAAAATGATCAATTGGCTGGCTGTGATTTTAGCCCTTGTCAGAAACAACTGCATCTTTCATAGGACGTCATTTATAAATGAACATGACACGGCACACACAGAGTGCTGGCAGCCTTTTGTTCATGTCAGCCTCGTGCTCTCACTCAGTTACCTGCTGAGGAGTCTCGTATTATAGCATAGAGTTTGCTGTTTTTGGTACTTTTCCCTACATCATGGAATGGAAATATTGTACCTTGCACTCTATATAATTTGTTTAAAACGTGAAGTTACTACTTACTTTACACATGCACTTTTTATATACAAAAAAAACCAGATTAAAAACATGATGCTTTTTTACAAATGAAACTACCCAACAGTATATTAAAGAACTGCTTTACACAAATTATAATCCTACAATGCAAATATTTACTTTTCTTAGGTAAAATGTTGCATGCAGGGCCTTAACACTACTACTCTTACTCTACTCAAAATGATCTCTCTGGACCAAATACTGGTCACAAAAAGACAGAGTTACAAAAATATAATGTAAACACAATAACATTAAAACTGTAATATCATGACCGAAATTGAGGAGAAACACAACCTAACATTATCTGTCAGGGGTCCAAAAAAAAAAGAAAAAAGAAAAGGGGTCAAAGCTCTGGGCTGCAACATCAATCACCGTCATGCGATACCAGTGGTCCAACAAATCTTTTCCCTGGTTGAAAAGATAAATGTCTGTAGACGTTGCACATGACTGGCAGCAGAACAAAAACGTATACCATTTGCCATTATATAACACTGACATTTGGATCAAAACATTTACAATTGTTAAAACCTGTTGAGAGAATGCCTAAGTCTTAACAAAAAACAAATCACAACATATAACTATTTCACGATTGCCTCAGAAGTGAATAAGCCATTCAGTAAAATGGCAAAGTGTCTAGACCAAAAATATCCAGTCTCATCTGAGTTTGACTTGGCTGTGTATTTCAAAAGCTCTCATCAAATCCGATTTTCCGCAAACTCGAGTCACGTTCATGCTTGAAATAAGATTTTAAGACATTACTAGTCATGTTTGGACCATGACCCAGGAAGCTTTAAAAAGGAAATGTGTATCCCCAGTGTGAAAGATATCTTTGCCAGTATTAATCCCTGCTTTGGTAATTCCATGCTGCTGAATTGTAGAGTAACCACAAATAAAACGTAGAGAAAAATCAGAGAGCATGTTCATGAAAAAAGCCTGTTAAACAGATATAAATAGAAATACATCTAAGAGCACATAGACCTGTTTTACACAAATGTGTAATGGCTTCTGCGTCTAATGTATTGATCCCTCACCTTTGCTGAGGTTTCAAACCAGCCCAGGAAGCCGGTCTCTTTGCAGAAATTGTCCATTAGGGTTGTATTGTTGGAGCTGTCGTTCTTCTGGTCGCATTTATTGGCGAGCAGAACTGAGGGGATGGGGCTGCCATTAGCCAGCTTCACCTTGCTGTCCAGGTCGTGCTTCCACTTAGACACCGCCTCAAACGTGGAGCCCCTTGTCACATCGAACACCACGAATGCCCCCACAGCCTCTTTGTAGTACACTCGCGTCATGTTCCCAAATCGCTCCTGACCTGGAGGACAGAAAGAGAACACAGTGAAACATTTGCATTTTTACAAAGCCGCTGAAAGCAATATGAGTAATAGGTTGTTGGATTTAAAGGATGAAACCAGGATGTCTAGGCCTGAGATTGTCATGCAAGTAATTCAGTCTCATTTCTTTCTCCATGTTGTCCATTGATAGAGATGAGGGCCAAATCGACTCAGAGAATGGAAAAAGTAATCTGCTGTAATGATAAACCATTTCTCTGTACTCATATTCCAAAAAATCTAAGAAGATAGTTCACAAAAGGAAAAGCATATTTGTATTTGGTGTCACTATTAATCTGAGAAAGACTCTTCTTAAACACAACCGGACCAGTGTTTTTTACTTCTTTTAAAACTACCAATGTCTGTCACACTGCCTCTTTGTGCATTTAACTCTTTGTGAATCCCACATCATAGAAAACAGCTACAGATATATCCACTGAACAAATATATCCACTGTAGATTTTAATAATGTTGCTCATAACAAATACAAACAACAAGATTTTCCATACTTAAGTAAGCAGTAGTACTTTATCTTAACCCTTAAGAGGAAACAGACTCTTGAAGTGGCGAAAACAAGTCCAAGCCGAGCTGTCGAACGTAACTTTTACTCGGACCACATCACTTCACCTTAGCACAAGTGTGCACTGATGCGTGCAGCACAGCATCTCATTGGAGGAAGTGAATCTATGATCAGCGGTTCAACAGGCGAACAGTATTTATTTTAATACTATGCTGACATCAAGTCGCACTTCGAAGCCTATCTGATCAAAACTAAATCTGTGAAGTAAACTGCCTGGATCGCAAATACAAATGGAAAATATGATTAGATAGAAGGTTGTTTTTATCCTGGGAGCTCATAGTTTAAATAACAATTACATTATGTTTCAGACCACATAAAGCAAAAGCAGTTATATATTAAAAGTTGGGGGATTATGGTTGTTTTTCTCTTTTTTGATGACAGCAGTGTTTTTTTCTTTAGATAAAATAAAAAGTCTCATACACACATGAGAGCTTGCGTAAGCTTCAATATATGGTTCCTATTTTTGAGTTTTTCAGTTCTGTTTATGATGGTGATTCATCATAACATATGACCTGCACAAAATGCTGATTTTAAGTACAACTATAAATATATGTCTCTTTCGGTTATCTGATACACACACAACTCGGATTTTAATTTGTTTTACTTGAAATCAGGCTACAATCATTTGTTTAGGTTTAATAGAGGGCTATTGCTTCTTTACATTGGCTCACGTATTGTGTCTTTTAAGCACCTGCTCATTTCACTTAGATGTAGTCTCAGCAAACGCATCAGGCTTCCAATGACTTTAGGTAACATTTGACTGATTTAGCAGATATTATTGCTACACTGCTCCAATTTAGGAAAGCCTAGAAGGCAAGTGTAATTGTACTGTGCATTAGGAAGTCAGCCTCCACCAGTCAAGTTACAAAATAGAAAAGGAACCTAAGATTGAGGAACTGCAAGCAAAGCTTCTGTCAGCATACTTTCACTTTACTGAGGGTACTTACCCAACGACACGAGGAACTGGAGTTGTGTGGCGCAATGCGGGTGTGAGCAAGAGAGTGAATACACTGTGGGGCCCACAGGCCTGACGGTAATTGCTCATAATTGAGAGTCTAATTTTAGCTGATATAACCCCAGGTGAAATCACCAGAGACATGACACAGTGGGATAAAGAGCTGATAGACTGGAATAAAGCTTTTATTTCCAGGCCTTTTGTAGCTCATACATCCACAATATAAAAAGGAAAAAATTGCTTAATAATTTACCAGGCTGCTGTCTCATCTTGTTTTAATTATTTTCGCAAGGTCTGACTGAGCCCAACGTTAAGCCAAAACGGAGTAACTGAACAATTTTGAGCACAAAGGCAAAGAATGCAATAAACTATGTTGTATTCAATTAAATGAACTCCTTTCACCAATGAACAAAGCCAGTGATCAGACCCATTATTATTTCATAACATCCAAAAAAGGACTTTTGTGCTAAGCTGAAAAAAATGGAGGTACAATGGCTAGAAGTATTCTTACATCGCACAACACACTCTTTTTTGCAAAGTAATAAGTGAATGATGAGAATAAGTATGCTCATTCATTTATACCAGGAGTAAAGCACCAACTGTTTGCTGAAGAGGACCTGGACAGCATGTCCTTGTCCACATTCAACACTTCACTTGATCTTCTGACCTGGCCAGTCCTTTTCCTGGGTCGATTTGCAGGCACAGGAGGTTGGGGGCTTAACTTCTCCTTGGAGAGAACCGCCTGGATGGAATAGACTCATATGGGGTGATTATATCTATCAATCAATACCACCAATGTGATTGGCACAGATATACACCTGACTGTTGCATGGTGTAATGAGTTATTTGGGGTATTGATATGTGGCTGTGGTATACATTAACTGACAGCAAATCCCAAGATGCCTGAACTTTAACTTTTGATAATCATCCATTTCCATTGACTGAAGCCAGTCCTGTTTTGGAAAAACAACCAAATAAGAACATTCTACATCACTCCTGATAGCTTCTTCCAAAGCACGATAAATCTGAACTTTACTTTAAATGAATAACAGTGCACATGATTTTGATCAAGAATGGAGGTCTACGGCACGGAGGATTAAGCTTTATCAGGCTTTTGATACACAGCCAATTCCCTTCAATGTCGGTTTTGGTCATTCCTTTAGATTTTTTTAGAAAAAAGAAATATACTGTATATTACGAGTGCTGCAACTACTGTTTATTTGTATTTCCGATTATTTTATCTAATAATGAAATACTTAATTCCAACAAAAAAATCCTCATCATTTCCCACAGACTTAAAAAATTGTTTCTTCAGATGTCTTGTTTTATCCTACCAACCATTTAAAAAAAAAAATTCTGTTTCCTCAAATCCTCAAATGTAAGAAGCTGGAACCAGACCACCAAACACTGATATTCAACGAAGCAATAACATTTAAATAAAGGATAGATAACATTATACTGAAAGTATTAATGGCTGACATTTGCTGCTCACCCTAACAGCAGAAAACACAAGAATCAAAAGAGCTGTGTGAACAATTGAGTATTTACTCTCTGAATGCCACAGAGGCGCATGAGACTGCCAGAGAGAAGAACAAAGACTTAAGCTGCTGCCTCAAACGCTCAACATGCCTGCAAACTAAAGAAATGTGCGTCTGAATCTATCCAGGAGAAACGGCAAACTATTGAGAAATCCCAAAGGGTTCAAGCGAGGTCATTTCAGTTGCGTCCACCACACTAATGAACACTGGTGCATGGCCAAAGGTACAGTTTGGTATTCTGGGTATGGACCTCGGATATCTTCAGAAATCTGCCGTTAATGCCTCAGTTTCAGCCACTGTATCATATCGGTTTGTTTGGGAGACATATAAATAAAAGTCTCATCATTATCCATAGCCCTAGCAACCCCACTTCCCTCTACGGTCGCACATATTTCTATCCTGTGGGTGGGTTACCATAGAAACTGTCCAAGCCAGACACGGCAGTAGCAACAGCAGCAGTCTCCGTCTGTTGATGGGAGGCAACTGGCTGTAAAACTTAACCACACGCCCTCCCAGCAACTACATTACCCAAACTACACAGGGTCCAGTCATTAAGGTAGTCTTCAGCACGAGCTTCTCAGGACAGACCGTGAACATCACATGACTGGCACTTTCAAATTCCACAGAGCAGCATGTGAGAGGTGACTTACTCCAGCTTACCAAGGCCTCATTCAGGGGAAATCCTCAACCTACAAGTCGTGTGACTATCGTTTTCCTCTACCTTTAACTAAAGGGTTAATGGGGGCCGATTAATATAAAGCCTTGGCACAATGTTGCAGGAATTTAGCTGAAAATACTAACATTTGTTGTAGATTTATTACATGTGATTCATTTAAACCACAGGCCAGGAATTGTTTCATGTTTTTCATTATTTCTGGTTATATTTAACTGTAGGATACAGAAAAGTGAAAAAGAAAACTACATATTCGACATAATTACTACGAAAACTATAAAAAAAAATACCAGATAATAACAGAGCTGTGTAAATGATCAACTTACCCGAGATATCAGAGATATTCTCAAGTGTAAGTGGAGTGACCAAGGAAATGTTCAGCAAAGACTGTTACTTTTTACACTAAGGAGCTCCTTATTGCACATTGTTGGTGTGGAGCATCCATTGCTCATTCAACATTGGTGCATTTTTTCTACACGGTGTGCTTGAAAAGGCCTCAAGGTCACATTCAGTGTTTAAAAAGGTCCCATGTCGTGCTTTTCCGGTTATTACCCGTCCCCTTGTGTGTTATGAAGGTTTTTATGCATGTAAACGGTCTGCAGAGTGAAAAACCCTGAAAGTACACCCTGTAGCGAGTAAAACTCTAACACAGAAAATACCTCCCCAAAACGCCTCGTTGGAGATTTCTCATTTTCCATTGTTTACTTCATGGGTATCGCTACATAGGGATACCCAGTAGCCACGCCCAGAGCTACAGTATGGCCGCACCCTCTGCCAGCCTTTCACGAAAAAAAGCTTCCCAAACCTTTCAGCGATTCGTGCCGGATATGTACAGCGTAGGGCAGTGGTTCCCAATCTAAAATCTAAATCAAAGATTGCAGGGGGGGCGCCAGGCCTCAGATGATTTGAGGCCAAATATCATATTTAGACCTTTTTTTAATTTTTTTTTTACATATAATTGTAAGGCAATACATGATTGTCACTAAAAGCCTTGTCTCTACATTACAATAAATTAATTTTAATAAAAATTCAAGTTAGTATTAAAGGCATAAAAAGAAAGAAATGTATAATTATTTCCTAAATAGAAATGTTTCTTCTGCCCGTAAAGTGTCCAAACCAGGCTTGTCTGGATAAGCGCATTTTTAAAAACATAGTCATTGTCCATGCCACTTTCAGATTATTTGTCACAGTTGCTCCAATCAGATCAGACTCCTCCATTTTGTAGATTATTTACGACTTTTGAATCCACATAAACACATTACTTTGAGCATGTGTTTTAAACAGTTGAATCCCTTTGTGAATTGTTTCCACTTCCGCGCCGTCCTTTCATTTCTTCATACAGCGGGAATCCAAATGAATGAATCCTGAGTCCAGTAACCATCAAAGTCCCTCCAATAGTGCTCCTTAATTACACTTTCATCCTCCTTTAACAAAATACTTCACATTCATCCAGTTGGTGACAGTATTTGTAGCATTTTTGAGACTTTTAAACTTGAATTACCGCTGTTGCGCCCCCCTCCCCTTGTGTGTGTGTGGGGGGGGGGGGGCGGGGGACGCAACTTCCAACAGGAGTCATTTGGGGGGGGCTCTTGGGAAAAAAGTTGGGAACCCCTTGCGTAGGGCACTGAAGAACGATGCTGTTCCTACTTTGTTTGGACAAGCGGGAGATTCGGGTACACAACCTGTAAGTATTCATTGTTTTTTGTGTATTTATGATGTTTAAAACAAACAAGGTATCTACCACGACTGTTTAAATGGGTAAACGTTTTTCGGGCTACTACGTTGGGATCGCGGAGAAATATCTCCGTAGACCCATTCTCACAGCGTTATAAACCTTTTTCTTACTCAATATCAAGCCACACTTATTGTTTTTACTTTGGCTGTGAGTGTTTGTGTGTGCTCAGGATGAGTTTGGCTTGTTCTCCTGTATCGCCAACACGGAAGCCTGTCTGCTCCTCGCAGCTGCGAGCAGCAACGAGCCTCTCACATCGCGACCAATCAGAGCACACTGGGCTCACAGGGAGGGGGGGCAGGAGCTCCAACAAGCCGTTTAAGACAGAGAATGAATACCGGTGAATACACATACTTTACAGAGATGCTGTATGAGAAACCAATGTTAGTTTGGAAAATTGCACAGTATAAATCTATTTTAGTATACCTCAACAATGGAATTATGATAGAGATGGCCATGACATGGGATCTTTAAAGTTGTGATTGCTAAATGGGGATTAATTGTTCGGCAGCAATAAACTGTTACTTATTGGTTGAGTTGTTTATTCTCTTAGACGATCAACAATCAAAACTAATTAGTCACTTTTTTAAATTGTGCAGGTGACCCTTGAGAGATCTTTTGATCTCAAGGGGCTTTCACCTGATTAAACAAAGGCTACAAAGATCAAATTGGTTTAAGTAATTACTCAAGCAATTGTTACTACCTACATCTCATCTTCAAAGATATATTAATAAAGACAAAATTATTTTTAGAGGAAATATTCTACAGATGTATTGATGATAAATGTAATTGTTTCATACAGCTTAACCTTACACACAAAATCCAAAGACAGAAGGTAAGGACAAAAACTAATAAAACATAATCCTGGTGGAAAATGACATTTTTAAGGAGAAAAGAGAGTAGTTGGAGGGGTCAATGTAAAATCACATGTTCCTGACAGTACAGCGGGTTAGCACTGTGATGGAAACCCCTGCATACATCATATATGTATGCTATATGAATGCACCTGCCCATTGCCTGAAAAAGTTAGATGCCGCCTATCACAGTGCTCTGAAATTTGTTACCAACTGTAAAGCACTTACTCATCACTGTACCATGTATGCCAAGGCAGGTCTGCCTTCACTAACTGTACGGAGGCTCAGTCATTGGTACATGTTCATTTACAAAGCCATGTTGGGTAAACTACCTTTTTATATCTGCTCTCTGATCTATCGACGAATTGAAAGTACTTATTGCCTGAGATCTCATGATGTTGTTTTATTAAATGTGCCAAGTGCTAGGACTGTCTTAGGGAAGAAAGCTTTTAGTTGTGCAGCTCCACTAACTTGGAACAGTCTGCAAACATGTTTAAAACTGAGCACTTTGGTTCAACTGCATCATTTTAAAATTCGGCTGGGTGAGGTGCTGTTTGATACTCATGGTACCCGTTACTGTAAACTGTACATTATGTTGTATGTCATCCTTATTGTTGTTCTGTTGTTTTTATGTTGTAACTAATGTCTTGCAGGTCACCCTTGAAAAAGAGATCTTTTGATCTCAAGAGGCTTTCACCTGGTTAAATAAAGGCTACAAACAAACAATACTGTATAACATGCATCCTCCGGCCCTTAGGTTCAGTCCTACGAGGTGCAGGCTATTTTAACACTTTGACTATTGGTAATCATCCTGTCCACAGTCTTTGACAAATCAAGCAGAGAGTAGCAATTCCGGGTGAAAAGGGGTGGGAGCTCTTCTAGCTTTACAGTGACTTCCATGTTGTCCACCTCACGTACAAGCCTCTGATTACTGTCATTCCTCCCAGACTGTAATCATTAGTAGGGTTGCTAAAAGACAACCCTACTCTGAATTTGCCCTCAGCGTTGCCCAGAAGATAATTCCTCCTCCTTTTCTGCACCATTAAATGGCTTAATGACTGGTCTTAATGACTCGGAAAATATACCTCGAGCTCTTTCACACCAACGATTTGATACTTATTTCATCCTCGGAGTCTGCTGGCCAGACCTTGTTGAGGTGCGATAATTGTAATTGACTATTAGTGTCATTTTACCTCAAACGTACTTCTAGTATCAGTGTTTTCACCCAATATGTGCTAGCGTGTTCCCTTTGTCTCGATGGATGATATCAGCCTAAGTGTGTATTTGTGTGTTTTATTTTATTTACCCTCACAGATCCTCTGATCGAGTGCTGTCTGACGGCCTTCCCTGGCACTCAATCACAGATGCCCCTGCACACTGAGCCTGTGCTGGGGGGGGGGGGGGGGGGGGAAGCCCACTCTGCCAATCAGTCTGCAATGACCCCCCCCACCACACACACAAACCAACTGTCCACCCCCTTTCCGTCACTGCTGTTAGCAATGGAATAAAAATAAAAACATGTGTCCTGATCAGTCTCAGCACATGAGGTTTGTTTGATTGAGGGAGAAGAAAAGCCACGGTGACGTTGGGAAGTATGAATTGAGTAAATCTAAAAAGGGCTATTTTATTTGTATTTGCACAACATGAACAAATATTAAATGGACAGGTCTAAATTAAAAAAAGAATTGAAAATATGTTTACATTTCCTTAAATCAGAGCTCACATACTGTATGTACACAGTGGATGTGACATTGAGCAGCTGACTCTTCAAAATACAGAAATCTTGACAGGCAGCAGTTCAAGATTCTACAGCAAAGCCAGATCACAAGCCATTCCTAAGAACAGCATGTTCTAGGAAACAATCCCTATTCTCTGTGTTGCATGTGGTGCTAAATCACTTGCACATGGTGATTTTCAACCATCTTGAATAGTTTATGGTTTACTCAAGCTCTGTCGTGCGCATCATCTCTGGAAACCCATGACTGAGAGTCAGAAGTTACAGTGAAGGATCCATTGTACTTTAAATCCTTCAGTTGCAATTCAACTTGAGGAAATAGTAAATAGACAAATAGGTGAGAGCATAAAGTCCAACCTTAATGACAGCCGACGTCATCATAAGTAGTAATTTGATCATCCTGTCAAAACAAATATTATGTCCACTACAAGCCTACAGCTGGAAACAAAACGTGAGCTGAATTACAGTTGCAAGGCTTTAAGAGCGATCTGACATTTATTGTGTTGTCAAATGTGAATATGTGCTTGTTTTATGCATATTTTATGATAGTAAACTAAATATTTTTGGAATCTGGATCAGACAAAACAAGCAGTTTAAATATGTCACTTTCAGTAGTGGTATATCTTGATGACCACTCTTCAGTATTCTCTGACATCTCATAGTCCTTACAATTCATTCTTTAACTGAGTACATAATACACACAAAGTCATTCCTTTATCCACACTCCTCTCCTCGAATGCCACCTTCTCAGAGAATGATTAACTACTGCTACTTTCCTTCTGCACATGTGAGATAAATACTGTTTAGTCTGGGATTAGACAGAACAGATAATACAAATGGCATTTGTTAACTGTCACTTTTTAAATAACATATTTGCCATTTAAAATTACAGCAACTGCATACAAAAAGAGACAACCCTTGGACTCGTTACCAGCAACAGCACACACAGGCCCTGAAGCCATGTGATCTCATTAAACCAAACGTAAAAATACCAACCATAAATTGACCTTGTGATTTACAGTATATCTGACTAAGCAATTTCCCAAGCACAAATGTTAGTTGTATTTTTGGCTATGAGGATACTCTAGGAATAACATGAAAGAAAAGAGGCTAGGATGTCACAGAGACCCTTCAACCTCCCATCACATCCCTCATTCAGGAAAGCCTGCATTGGTCAAAACGGAAGTGTAAAAGACAGTTATTGTGTTTGTTGGTTTGATTGCTTCTCACTTCCTCTCTCACCTGTCCTTTCCAGCAAGCCATTCTCAGACACTTTCTGTTTGCAATGTGATATTTTGGTGCCTGAAGATGAACAAACAGTGAGAGTTTGAAACAGCCTGCAAGTGTGAAACTTTATTTACACTGCTCTGATTTCTCTGGGCTTGCTTACTCAAGCTGCTGGAATTCACAGGTTGCTGTGTGTGCCAAGTTTAGAAGCTCAGAGGGAGTTTACCCAAGTTTATTGAAATCCTCCCATGAACAAAAAGGATCACATGGCAGAAGGACTTTTGGGGAACATTACAGTGACATTGCAACATGAACAACAGCATGGAATAACGATGAGGAGCAGTTAAGTCACTTAGCAAACAACAAATTAATCTCTAGAGAAAATATAACAAGAATATGATGGTGAGTTCAGGGAAGGGGGTGGCGCTCTGTCGGTAATAACAACGTGACCTACATTCCTCTGAATTATATCATAAAGGGGACGAGCAGACATAATCAACCGGTATTTTCTGTTGGAGATTCCTCCTGCCTAACTGAACTTGTGGTAGGCTACTTACTTCTGTACATAATGTCTATATTTCAGTATGAATATTAAAACTGAAATGTTGAATTTCGTCATATTTTGCAATCTGTGAAAGTGAAACTTCCCCGTGCCACACAGAGAAATTGAGATTGTCATCCATTGATAGTGAAAGCCTCTGATTCAGTTTAAAGCACCAAGTGTCACGTGACTGAAGTGAATTAGCGTCTCCTTACCTGCGATGTCCCACAGCTGTAACCTGACCAGCGTTTTGCTGTCCCAGTTGATCACTTTAAGAGCAAAGTCGACCCCGATCGTCGCCCTGTAGTGCTGCGAAAAGAGCTGGTGCACGTAGCGTTTGATGATGCTCGTTTTCCCGACGCCTAATTCCCCGATGACCAGCACTTTGAACAAGTGCTCCTTACACTCAAACACCGAGCCCCCGGCCATGCTGACACAAACACACACACACCGACAACTTTTCTCTAAACTCTGGTAGCTTCTGCTTTCTCGCTCATGTATGCTTCCTGTGAGAGCTGCTGTAGGACTGGGCTGGTCAGGGGGCTCAGGGCCAGATTAAACAGAAATTACATTTGTCTCTCCCCTTTCAATTATCCTTATCCTCCTCCTCCTGCTCAGTAACCACCTGATAAGTCATAGGACCCGGAAATGTAAGAAACTTGACATACGCTCAGGCGTCCTCGCGCTGCTGCAGCTATAGAAGCCCTCTCATGTTTACAGGGTGATTTGTTGTCCCCGCATTCAAACTCAAGCTCCCCAACTGTGTAATGTCAATGTATATTTGAAATCAAGTAACCATGAACCAAAGCCACTGTGGGACTTCCTTTGTACTTTAAAAACAACGAAACAAGTATGCATTATTTGCTGCATTCAGAATAGTGGGGAGTGGGTGGATACATTTTTTAAGTAAATTACATTTCTTTGTTTTTAAATATGTGCCTTAAACATATTTCATGTGTTTAAGTAGAAAAAGGGTCAAATTAACTAGTTCATTAAAAAAAAAGTAAAATATAAAGCTATCTATAAATGTATGCAAATATTTCTACTTCAAAGGTTTTACTGCTGGATGGACACATAATGAATAAAAAGTCCATTGTTTTTTTGAAAGCTCCAGCATCACATCACACATTTTTAGGTGGAATATTGAGCAACAATTGCTTCAAAAAAAGTTTGGATGTATCAAAATGATGTTATCTACCAAATGTCAAACTATGTCTTAAGATAAACATTTAATTTTAAAACATCTATGTGATGTAACAATTAATAAAAACCCATTTTTGAATAGCGTTAAAGACCTTTGAATTTAGCTTGACATACCTTGATAACCACTTGCAGATCATGGATTTCACACAAACCGTATTTTCCATCGATGTAAACTAATATTGAGCTCGGCAAGTCTTTTTGCAGGCGAACCGAATGACAACCCGGTTTTTGAAATCTATTGCAGTAATCAGTCTTCTTAATATAAATAGTTTTTATTTTACAGCATGGTTCAGCTTGCCCAAAACATAAAGGCCTATTTCACTCTAGATTTGACAGTGTTAAACAGGTGGCACCCTCGTATATTTTACATTGAAAAATCATTTAAAATCATATAACAACTTACACTATAATAGACTAAAAACATTTGGAAATACAATACAATTGCACTATGCACTGTATAGTCTTGAACTTTGAAATAATTTGTATTCTTATACTGTAGATAAAGAACTAAGAAACGTAACCTCAAGTAAACCACTAAAGTTTATAATGCAAGATTTAAGCAAAATTGAAGCATGTATAATCTCATTACAAGAAGCAACTAATCATTGGTTACTTTAACAACTGAATATTATCAAGAGGATACAGTCGACTCAAGTTAGCTTAAAAGTTACCCAAAAACCAAACACACTGCTCTGTGACAAGTATCTGAGGACAGTTTCAAAATGTATAAACTCTTTTTTTTCCTGTTGATATTCTAAATATAGAAACATTTATCAGTATTACAAACATACCACCTGTGTGAAAAACAAGAGATGGCTTAACAGTATTACAAACTTTGAGAACTTGTACAAGTACTGTGTTTTTCATTACAATGACACAGCCAACTCAGAAAACATGAGAAATATCAACACGGCATTGAAAGCAAAAGTTGTTCTTTTATCAAGTCCCATGCTCGTAAAACTGGATCTCAGGGTTATGATTGAGTGTAAACTGAATACACAACATCGCCATCATCTACAATTGCACGAACCTGTATCAGCTACATCGTAAAAACTGAAAGCAGGAATGTAGGTTGATAACAACTCTGATTGGAACATTATACCCATACCACATATCATACAGCGCAAGTGTTCAGCAGAATCTCAGTTCAGTGATAATATTTGTGCACAACTCGCAACACATTAAAGTAATATTCAACCAATTTACTGCACGTTTCTTGTTAATTAATCTCAGTAATATTTAAATTGCGATGAGTTTAGGTGAGAAAAAGCTGAGGTGAAATCAATTAATGAAAAAAAAAGGCGAGAAGTTTTTCAATGCAGCTGCTACTGCTGCACACATAAATAGACCTGTACATGTGCAGCAGAGAGGAACAGAGCTAATCAAAACCGGCATGAAATGCACTTGAGCAGTGCTTAGAGCTAAATTGGTCTCTGGTTGTAACAGTGTACGTATATGCACACAGAATGTTTCTCCTTCCATTTGTTCCTCATAGACCATTTAACTCCACTGCCATTATGAGAAGCACAACTACATTCTTTATTATGTATCTAAGTGTCTCTTAATTCATCACAATTTGGCATGAGAGCTGTCTACTTTTGGCACTCTCCCCAGTTTAACATTTTCCAGAAAGGCTTTGTGCAGCAGCAGCCCTTCAGAAATGTAAGCACTCACGGATGGTTCCTGGTGTTTTTCTACTTATCACTTGATCAACCCCTTACTTTTAAAAGCAGAGTAATAAATACAAGCAAGCAAATGGCAGCGAAAAAGGCTTAAAAACTTGAAATTATAATACAATTAGGTTGTACAGTATGTTTCTGTTTGTGTGCTTCAACCAGTATGTGACAATTGCAATGTCTGTGTGATGCACAACTGTGTCGGCGCCTGTTTCGCTCTCACAGTGTTGAAGAGCTGTGTGCGTAGTCATGGAGCATGTTTGAGGTGTAGACTGAGCTCGGAGGGCTCCCGAACATCGACTCCATGATGGGGGAGTCGCTGACATACTCCCCCGAACACACAGAGTCTCTGAAGGGGGAGGGGGGGGACAGAGCAAAGGAATCCTCCAGAGATGGCTTGTTCTGAGTTAAATCCACGCTATCCCTTTCCTCCCCCTCCTCCTTGGCATCATAAATGTAGCTGTGTAAGAGGTCCAGTGACTCGTCCTCGGACCCCTCCTCGTCAAACACTCCCACTCGTGGGACTAAAGGAGGCTGAAAGGGGGTCAAGCTCAAAGGCTCGTTGGCAGGGTGTGCCTCCTTGGCGGTGTTGTCATTCAGTGCAGGGGCATAGGAGCTGTGTGTGTCCACCACAGCCCCCTGCAAGCGCTCCGTAGTGCAGCCCTTTAAATGAGAGGGCAGAAAAGATGCAGGCTTATCTAAATTAGACTCCAGCCCTTGCATCTGACCAGAGCAAGAGGGAGTCCAGAGGGGACGCTGCGAATCCTCGTCGTCCTCCTCCTCCAGGTTGTACAGAGGCTTAGCGCCGCGCGGTTCTTGATGGGGTCGGGGTTCTGTGCCACGGTTGCAGGTGGAGGGCTCACAACTGTGGGGGTCGGGCGTGTTAGTTAGGGGCCTGATGACCGCCGTCTGATTCAAGCCTGCTTCCTGTTTCCTCACATGCACAGACAGTCTGTGCCACACATTCCCCCCCCTTGGAGGGTGTCTTGGACCTGATTCAGACCATGACACAGACTTGCCATTAGAACTATGAACGAGATAAAGACCCAAGTTACTAACACAGGAAACCAAGAGGTGGTTGCAGATAAACAACATCAGCATAGCAGCAACATAACACAACAAGAACAGCAGCATTTCAACATTTCTGATGCATGTTAAAATACTTTTTAACCACGTGACTTTGACATTAACAGCTTTGATATGGGGTTCACTCATGAGCTCTAAGGAGCATTACATGTATCCACTGTGTCACTAAACACTGTGAGTCATAATGTGCTGCAGACAGCATTATGATCTGCAAATAGCTTTAAACATTGAGGTACAGAATAAAGAGCCACCTAACTCATTTCCTTCTGTCTTAACTATAAGCTTCTATAGTTTAAATGGGACACATGCATTTGTACTTTAGTTGATGCCTGAACTAACACAGAGTTTTAGTGCAGACAGAGCTAGGACTGGCTCTAATGTGATTAGTTGGAGAGGTAGGGAGGGGCGTTCATGCTGAGAAAAGTTAAATGTGAGGTTAATTCAGGATAAACCAAAGCGGCAGGGTGGAAGAACTTATTCTTGGAGGGCTTCAGTGTCAAACATTTTTTTCCCATATCCAGCTTAGAAGTGACAGGATAACAGAGGCAAGTGATTCCTTTAATTCACCAGACACTTGAACCAGCAGCATAGGCTTTGTTGTTGAACAAAAACAAAAACAAAAACTGATGCTGAGGCACAACAAATGATATTCAATATATATTTAACAAATAGCTTATTTTATATTACTCGTGAAAATCAAGCATAATCAAATGCAATTGTTAAAATGCAATAAACAGAAAGTTTTTAGACAACATTCCACTTTTTTTAAATCTAAAACTTTGAGCTCACAGATTTTCTTTCAAATGTCTCCAATGGTTGTTTATAATGATAAAAATGTCTTAGTGGACAGTGCAGCTCTCCAGGAAAGAAGTTCAAAGATCACCATGCCAAAAATGTGCCAGCCTCGACACTTTGCAGACAGTGCTGCACAGTTCAGAAGGTTTAAGGGTTAGATGATTAGAGGCTGCATAGCAAGGGTGAGAGACAACACGTAAACATATTGGGATCACTCTCATACTCTGCCCAACTCCTTACTTTAGACACCTGTCCAGTGTCACTGCTGTGAATCTCAAAAAAGTTATATGCAAGTCTTATATATAATTTAAAAGTTCGGAAATATATACTTGAATTAACGCTGACACATTTTTCTGTTAAATATAGCTGAACATCAGTGGTATTATTTTATGTTCCTCAGTGGGAGGGGGATGTGCCTTATAAATCAGTGTTCAATGCTTACTGTTTCTTAATCAATGCATCAGTTTAGGTCTGATCTGGAAAGTTAAAATTAGAGAAATTAAATCAAGCATAAACACTCAAATATTCTTGTAAAAAAATTAAATAAGCACCTTCATGTTACTTTTAATGATGTATTTCGACAAAATACCAACAGATCAGCTTTGGACAAACCACAGTACAATTTGAGTGTTTAGGCATCTTATAATTGTGCTTCTTACCAAATATAATCATCTTAAAAAGGCACTCACTTGGCATTGCCAGAGACAGCCTTTTTCCGGCGGAAGATATTGAGGAAGCTGTTGGTCCCACATTGAGCTGACTTCCCATCTCCAACGTGCATTCGCACCACATCAGATGTTGTGAAGGCGCTTCGGACGTTCCTCTCTGGTTTGGCAAGCATAATGTACATCTTAGGCGTGAACATGCACCCCAGAGCCACTGTGACACTGAGGCTGACAGAGAAGGATGTGGTTATGATCTTGTAGTTTGAGCCAAAATAGATTGGCACAAAGGCCAACCAGATGATGCAGGTAGTGTACATTGTGAAGGCAATATATTTCGCCTCATTAAAATTGGCCGGGACGTTCCGCGTCTTAAAGGCATAGTAGGTGCAGCTCATGATCAGCAGCCCGTTGTAGCCCAGTGGCGCCACCATGCCTACAGTGCTAGTATTACAGATGAGGTAGACCTCACGAATGCTGGGGTAGGACTTGACGGGCAGAGGAGGCTCCAGAACGATGAGTGTGATCTCCAGAGTTAGCTGCACGCTGACCAGCATAAAGGCGATGACCACCTGGGCCCAGGCGCCCATGAAGCGGGGCTTCTTGGTGCAGATCTTCTTCTTGCTGCCTGCCAGGATGCGGGCGATGCGGTTCGTTTTGGTCACCAGGGCAGAGTAGCACATGGCAGATGAGAGGCCAACCAGGAGCCGCTGCAGGTAGCAGGAGACCAGAGTAGGATGGGCGATTAGGGTGAAAGGACAGATGTAGCCCATGAAGATGCCTGCCAAGATGATATAACACAGTTCTCTGCTCGAGGACTTAACCACAGGCGTGTCACGGTACTGGATGAACACGAAAGTGACAAAGGAGGTGATTAGGATTCCCACACAGGAGAAAGCCACGGCCACGATAGATTCCACATCCGACCAGTCCAGATACTTCAGAGGCAGCGGCTGACAGCCTGGAACAAAAGCAAAGGAGATATAAGGTTAATCTTTTGTTGGTTCTGTCGCAGTTCTTTGTTTGAATGAAAGGTACATTACAATTGCTGAAAAGGACCAATGAGAAGACAGTAGAGAGGGGGAAGAGAGGAGAGCAACACAGATTTGGAGGCACAAGGTAGTCAGATGTGTAAAGAAAGATCAGACCTAAGATTGTTCAGGAATTAAGAACCTCCAGTTCTGTCAAAAAATCTCTCATTTTTATTTGATGCCTAATGTGTATGTTATGTGATTATGTGTCTCAACTCTGTCATGATGCGCACGTTGACGGAAGTTTGTAGGGCTTAAGGGGAGAAAACTGACATCCTTGACTTCCCCTAACATATCATACATTACATGCTGCTGCTAAAAGCAAAAACCCACTTCTGCTTGTTAATTCCCAATATGTCAAATTTTCAAACAACCTTACTTGTAGCCTCAGGAAACACAAAATATGAAAGGTACGCCTTTGAATATGAAAGTTTAAAGCAGTTTTTACACTGAGGTAAAAGCACTACTGCAAACACACACCGAGGCCCACTTTCAAAGGAGTCTGAAGAGCACTGAAGCACACTAACTGTTTTCTTTGGACCACCCACCTGGCAGGCACCAGCCACACTGCGTGCATAGACAAAGGTGGTAAATATGAAATGCTCATATCTGGATCTCTTCTCACACTATCTTCAAATCCCTCATTCCTCGAAAAACCTATGCTGTCATATCTAAGCTGGGGAGACCTTTAAATAATTTAAAAACAAAGCTCACTCTTGTGCTGCACAAGGTCTCTCTGTAGAGTCACATGGACTTCAGAGAAAAGCCTGCGTCATATGGAATTTTGTGAAGGTATTTAAGAAAAAAAATCCTGCCCTAAATGAGGAAGTGGACAGTACAACCTCGCTCTATGAATAGAATACCAACTCTCTCTATTAGTATTCTCCAGATAGGCTACATGTAATGAGAGTGAAGGGAGAAATCTCTTCCTCGACAGACTGCTGAAATATATCCCCAAGCCCCTCATGGCCGTAATAGGATTTTACACCTGGGATCTGAGAGCTGCTCTCAACTCTATAAATCGCTGTCAAAACAATCACCGGGTCACAACAAGGCAATGAGCGGGGGGAGGAGAGAAGGGTGTGGGTTGTGGATGCCAAGAGAGCAAGGTCATAGGACCTGGATGATGAAAAGTACCAGTGAACGGAGGTGTCGGGGTGTGAAGTGTGAATAGGCTTATGGGGAGGAGGATTTTTGAGAGCCCAAAATAGTTAGAGTGGCTTTGAGGTGTTTTAGTGATGTTGGTGTTATAAGATTTTAATGACCTGACTAAGTGAGCAGGCAGATGTAGGTTAGCGTGAAATCAACAAAGAATGTTTATAAAATCAAAAGTAGATCATTTTTTTATGAAAAACACAGAAAAACACTATTAAATAACCATGGAAGGAAGCCCTGATATCTTCTATAACATATGGGAGAAATTCCTACGTTTTTGTAAAGGAACTACATGTGACCGTGTCAAATTAGCTACTGCATGTATGGATAGTAAATAGCTATTTGTTTACCAACTTTAAACTCACTGTTAAAACCTTTTCACAAACTTTCATTTTTGAACTATTATTTATTACCAAAAATGTAACATTTATGTATTTTGTATCTCTTTGGGGTGGGTATACATTTATGTAATGTATTTTGCTGGAAAACTAAATGAAAGTATTTGTCATGAAAAAGGTTGATAGGCTCAGTGTGTTTAATTGGGTTTTTTCCAATTTACCTTCCAGGTAATCGTCGGGCCACCACCCCAGCTCACACGCCTTGCAGGTGAACTCATCCTGGACGTACTCGTTGTCCTTGCATGTGGTGCAGATCCAACAGCAGCTCACCTCTCCCTTCCTGATCACCTGTAAGCAGAGAGTTCAACGGTGAGGGGTCACAGACATCTTAGGTACACTCATCACACCAGAAGCACATCACACCCAAAGCAGCCTAGATAAGTAAGGAAGGGGATATCAAAGATGAGGTAAGTTTCTTTCTCTTGAGCCCCAGACATACTGTTTATAAAACCAGGCCAGCTGCTTTTACATTCTGCTCCCAGATAAGCTGTTACCAGCACTGTGATATGTAAAGCAGGGTGAAAGTGGGGCAGAAAACAAAGCAGAGAGGGGGAGCAAGAGCAGCCAGCAGAGAGGCTGCACCCTCCCTCAGGGCGACTTACTGTAAAGCTAGACTGAAAACAAGCAAATCAGGGCATTTTTTGTATTCTGAGCACAATAACAGTTTTCATTATTTACTGTCCCAACTGTCCTTCTCCTCAGCCAGGTAGGGTAAAATGCAAAGGAAATTATGCGTCAACTTGTTCAAACCTAAATGTTGTGTGGCTTAGTTTTGACAGATAAGACTTTAAATAACATAAGAGATCCTGAAAAACACAAGATTATTTTACTATTTTACTTTTTCAAACATGTTTATTCAGACGGCAAAAAAAAAGAGATCGTAAATTCCTTTTAATTCATTTAAAATAATATTTCATAGATGAAGAAGGATGTCAAAATGTAGGACAGAGTAACATCCCAAAAAAATGGCTTGCCGGCTGAGGCATATGTTGTATGATGACCAAAGAGAACAAATGGGAAGCTACGAGATTCATAACAGGAGTGGTGCATCACATCCAAGCAGTGACACAGTTACCAGTAAAAAAAAGTTTGGGGAGAGCACAGGGGAAATGCCATCTCTGTCTTAATTGATTGCACTCTCTGAAGGTATTTTTAGCCATGAAGCTGTGTGGACCAAGGGATGCCAATGTCGGTCGGTCAGCCAGTCTCCCGCTTTGGTCCAAACAGAAATACCTGAAACTGACCTACTTGGGTGTATCGCCATCCCATTATCTACGTACATGGTTCCAACAGAAGGACCCCTATCACCATTAGAAGTTCAGTGACATGTGACGACAACACCGACACATTTAAAAAATATATATTTGATGACTTCTTAGGACAATTTGGGAAATACATTAAGTTGTTTTCTGGCCAAGAGTTACAGGAGAAGATAAATACTGGAACCAGGACAGCAGCTTGCCTACATGTCCAAAGGTATACCTTATGCCTCATATTTTTAACAGTCCAGTATGCCACATAAACACAGAATATTGATTTTACTACCTCAACATCACATTTTTACTCAAAAAAAACTCGAAGAGAGAATTTGAGCATCCCATTTGTGTTGGCTTTCTTGTAAAAAGTCCTTTGTGAAAGTCATTGTATGTTTTACCTGGCATAATGAATCCATAGTTAAATTAGCTACTTAGAATCGCTAAATTGGACCTGCTGGTATTTAATGATATACATCGGTGTTGAATTAACACTTGTTGATAGTTTTAGACCTCTAGAGTCAGATCCCCACTGTTAATGACTATTGATTTATCAGACGTCGTCAGGTTTTTTCTGGATAAACTGGTTGAGTTTATCTAACGCTGGAGGGTTTGAATCCCTACCTTGATCTGTCCTTTGGAGCAGGGCTCGCTGCAGACTGAGCGCACGATGTCACTGCTGTTCATCCACAGCTTGTCGTCATCGATGGTTATGATGCCCTCATGCCAGGAGCCCACCTTTAGGTAGTCATAGTGTTCATCACCCACACCCTGTAGATTCATGATGTCATACCTGGATAGACAGGGGGACGGATGGATATAATGAGCAAGGACAAGAGTTACAATAGATACAAAAAAAAGGCTAGAAGAGGGACAGAACATAGAAGAGTTAAAGATCACAGAGAAAGAACGAGGAGGAGGAGGGAGATATAGCGGGAGGGGAGAATGACAGTGACAGGTCATTTAATGATACAAATATTGCAGCTTAGCAAACCTTTTATACAAAGTCACTAAAATAGCTTCCTGTTAGTGTAACTTAAATAGCTCATGGCAGAGCACTGTGGCTTCCTCTTTACATTAAATCAGGATGTGCTCCACCTGACCTCTAGCTGACGGAGTATTGACACGGCCATGTTTTCTGACTGTCAAATGCTGTCTGTTGGACTGAGCAGAGATGGAAGTGGCTACCAGAGCGGGCAATCCGCTGAATCTGTTCCAGTCCAAACTAATTACATCCTTCTGTGCTCAAGATTGGTGCACACTTGTGTGCATGTACTGTACATGCCTGCTAATTAGTAGCAGACCGTAAAATCATGGATTACAAGTAGGAAATCTCTTTTTCATTTTCCTGCCATTTTGTATATTCTTACCACCTCTTCGTTCTCTTACCTTCCTGGGGTGTCTCCATTTTGATCGAAATAAATGTCCTCCCCTGAGACTCCTTTGAAGGATGTCTTCAGCAGGTAGTCCAGCAGCTTGCTGCCGTCGATAGGGTCCATCGCCTCACACAGCCCTGGCTGCCCTGGGCACAACTCCAAGTGCATATCATGGAGGCCATGAGCCATGGCATAGATGGCATTGATGACAAATCCCATTTTACTATCCTGAACATAGTTCTCATGTAGACTCTCATTTCCTGTTAGAGAGGAAAAACAAGACGGCATGAAAAGGATGGATACATTGTGACCATTAAAGAAGCTGTTCTTGTTTGTCCTTGTTTTTTGCTGCATTCAAACTTACACAGTAGAAACATTGTGTTTCAACAATGCATGATTAGAATTACCCAAACCAGACACGGAGAATAAATTGCAAAGCCTTTCTTTTGTAGCAGAATATATCAGCATACAAGGAAATCACAATATAATGTCCAAAAGCCTGAAAATGACAAATTGCACTTCACCATCTGCCCTCATTAAGACCCCTGTCCCTTCAGTCAACAGCAACAAGTTTGGAGGGTATAAATACAAATATGAAATGTTAACTATCTACATCCTTGTATGCAGATATTTACTCCAAAATTTGAGACTGAATTTAAATGTCTATTTGCCCCCTTTGAAATATTGGTATTTGTTGTCTACATTGTTCACATCAACATGCACATACAGCAGACGGTGAGATCTATTTATATTATTTCATGTGCTTCTGACTGTCGAGTGAACTGTGTGTGCTGGGTGAGCCATTCCTTTGTGCAATTTTCAAAGTGTAGGGCCATTTTCTTTTTATTCCTCATACACTATAAACAAGCCCAGTGCTCCACATCAGAGTTTGACTAATGCAATCTTCGTTCTGGCCGAGAGCCTGACTCTGTCAAGATCAAGACATCTCACGGTCACAATCTTACAAAAATTGCAGTTTCAACACATTAAAGAAAGTGTTGTGTTAAAGAAAGCATCAGTCAAACTCTTCCTCTCTTGGATGAGTCAAACGCTTACAGTGCAGGTGCAATTCTGATACAACCATCACCATAGTAGTGGCAAGAAAAACTCACTTACCACCTTGAAGGTCTTTGGAATAAAAGAGGTGTATAAAGATGTGATACAAAGAAAGTAAAAAAGCAACTATGACTGTACTGCTCTGAGATACTAACAGTCATCAAAAACCACAAATGAATTTGATTTATCAGTTAATTAAAAGCATGCTGAGTTAATTTAGTTTCTATGGATTATTCAATTGAATATTTTTTCAAATTCTTAATTGGATTTGTAATTTGTTCATTTGTTATTTAAATGATATTAGCAAGCCGAAAACTTGAATTACCATGATCACCTTTTGGGAGCAAAGGGAGAGAATATTCAGGAAGGAAAACAGAGAGAAAGATACAAATGTTTCATTATTACCCTCTGTGACAGCAAGATAAAAGAGTAAAGCATATTGCTTTTTTTTGGTTGTCACCTACCGGAGCACACTTTCTTGTAGTTCTTGTTCTCCTGTGGGTGGCCTGCGAGGCGGCACTGGAAGCGGTACTGCCAGAACTCAGAGAACCAGGGGTTCCTGGTGTTGGTGTCCAGACGCAGCTTCAGGTAGTAATCGTCGAAGGTCTTCACCACCTCTGACTGCAGCTTCATGGTGATTCCTCCCTCTGCTTCCTGCTCAAAACCCTCCACCACCTCGTAACGGTCTGCCCATCCATCACTGCAGGAGCAAGAGAGGAAGAGTCTTTAACACAGTGACCGCAGGGGGACCACTTAAATGTTATGAAAGAGATTTGACAGAAGCATTACTTGACAGTGGTGGTACATGTTATAGTATGAGTCTTGTATTGGACTGTTCAGACTATCAGTCATTTGTTATATTAAAAGATGGTGTTGCATCAAAGCATTATTCTGCCCATCCCACTGTAATGCTCCGTCTGCTTCTTTAACAACCATTAACAGCGAATATGAACTGCTACCATCTAATCGGAGATACAGGGTCCCGCGATTCAATAAAGTCAGACTGAAACACTCCTTTGTGCATCAGTCAATCCTCACAGTAAATACAGAGCTAAATCCCAGGTCAAATGCACGCTGAAGGGTCTTTGAAAAGGTTTTCTCTCAGTGATTGTGCTGTTATGTTAAATGTTTGTTGTTCATGTATTGTTTCTTGATATTTGTCTATGTTGATGTTACACATGAAGCTGACACACCCAACTTCGCAGAGTTGAACAATAATGCCACTGCATGCGTCGCAATATCAGTAGAACAGGAAATCACACACACTCAATCAGCGTCTAGCCCCGCTGCTCACCACGTGAAGGTACAGAGCACTGAGGTGCAGAGGGGTTCACTCTGAAAAAAAGCCTGATTCCTGCATCCATAGCAGGCCTAACTGGGTAGACCTCAGTGTGTTGTCTGTCATCGTATGTTCTTGTTGTGCTCTTGTGTGTATTTCTCACTGACGTGTACAATGCATGTGAAAATGAATTACACCTTGGGGACGATAAAGACTAAAGATACACACAAAAGCTGCTGATTCAGACTGACTTGCCCAAAACACCTTTTGCCTTATTGATACACATAAACAAACCAGGTGTCAAACTTTACTTTGAATGATAGATTCTCCATCCCAACATGATTTCTTGTCTTTTTCTTAGCGGGACATGGCAGTACAGGTTTTTTCTTCAAACTGAATTACAGCTGTTACTGAATGAATGTTTTGCTTTTAGCAGACAGACCTTAGTTCCTTGTGAAACATTTTTGAAAGCTTAATGATGGTGATATAACTCACAAATAGTCAGCTCTTAAACTTACGTACAGTGCTTGCATTGTACATTTGAATAGTGACCTGATGCTTAGCTGATAGGGAAAGATAGCAAACAATGTGAGTGACCACAAACCTTAATAATCAGTTGATTCATTGTAATTTCCACATCTTAAAGAGTGTTCGGAGTATGGAGGAAGTAAAGCATAAAAACAGAACCACGCAAAAAACGATTTGAATACACAGAGCGGCGATTAAAGCAGCAGTAACATCAATGTAAAAGGAATTACTGAAGGAGAGCAGCTGTAAGTCGAATGTTGGTGTGTCTTTGTTCACATGGAGACCCATGTCAACGTTTTTATAACAGCAGCAGACCTAATGACATAAAAACATCTGTGCACAAACTCTTGGTCATGTGTTGCTTTAATATAAATATTGATCTTCAACAACAGGTAGCTAGACTCCAGCATCTATTCTTGTAGGACGTTGAATTCGCTTGGCAGCACTGTTTGCAGGCTTATCTGAAATCCAACCCAGCAATCCTCAATTTAAGAGGATGAAAATCTCACCATTAGTGCCTCAAGAGTAATTGTAGGCTTAAGAAAATCACTTCAGCTTATTTGTGTGACCCTTTGTGCAAGAATTTGTAACCTACCAAGCCAATTTTGACACACAGCTAGCCAGTGTCAGAGAGAGGGACCCTGAAAAACTAATTAGAGATAAACAGCACCACTCTAAGCTTTCTTTAAATCTATGTGGGGTTTTCAGCTTTGTTTTATTCTGTGTTTCTCCATCTCCAAAGTGGGTTCCGGGCTACTGCCTTAAAATACCTGAGCTATTGACAGCTACCCACCAATTACCTATGACTCACCATGGAGCCAATTACCTCGCACACATGGGATGTTCTGGGTGATGGATAAGGACGTGTGTGTGTGTGTGTGTGTGTGCAGGAGAAAGTCTCTGACCTTTATGTCCACAGTTACCATCAGTCAAGAAAAAAGGAGACATTCAGCCAAACACCTGGAAGGAGGAAACTTTTAAACCAAAGTGATACAGCTGGTATATATATCTTCTCAAGCGAAACAAATATTTTGATTTTTACACATATTGAATATTAGTATCAAAAGCAATCCTGGAATTAGAGCCCATGTCATACAGAAATTGTTAAAATGTCTCCAGCTGACCCTAGACATTAAGTGGACAAGGCTGGCGTTTTTTCTATTAATTACTTTCTATTAATCTGGCTTTTTATACTTTCTCACATCCCAACCATGTCCCATGTGTTCCTACTTAAAAAGCTAAAGTTATTTCCAAAAGTAGCAAGGCACTGTTATTACTCGAAGAGCAAATAAACCATTTGCTGGGGCACCGATGAACAGCCTGTATCAGGCTTTGCCTTTAGAGGCAGAAATCGATTTGGCTCTCAAGTTTAAGTTTTGGAAGGAAACCCAGAAACTTAAACATGAGAGCCATATCCAACACAAAGCTCCATTTCATTTCACTATTAAAAGTGAAAAACGGTAAGCGAATCTATTCTTCTTTTTATAGTGATGTCGCTCTGAATTTGGCTTCAAATTGTTCGTCCTTCACAGTTCCAACTATCAGAGCCAGCTTAATATGTGTTGCCATGTGGGAAGCAAGATGATACATCCTTGTGTCTTTGAACAAATGCATTGGAAACACAACAGATTTTATATAAATGTCCACATTTGAAGGGACTATGCAGAAGATGAATCCATTATTGGGGAGAAGCTTGCGAGCTAGTTCAGGCAGTCAACTGGAGCAGCAATGATACATTTACACGTGAGTTGTAAATGTGTTAAGTTTACAAAGGCGTGTATAGTCTAAGGCCAGAATCCATTGAATTATACATGTATAGTGTGTGCAACACTTACTGTTAAAGATGAGAACAGTGTGTGATAATGGAGAGAAGAAGAAAAAAATAGCCCAATATGGGATTGTGAAATAATGTCCTATTCTTTATGTAAAAATATCAGCCTGTTCCTAAAACATTTGCTGTATATTTAAAAGAAACAAATCAACCTCTCTCTCCTAATTGATTGTCAGGAACACGTGAATGTCATTGGTGCCAGTCACATTTTCTTAATTGGCTCCAAGTGAATACTGTCTCTGTCCCTCCTGCTCTCTTCACAACATGTAGAGTGCAGATGGATTCACAAACACGCGCCCCTGTATCGATGTGTGCATATGTCTTCCATGTGTTTATCATAAATGTACTTTCCCTGACAGGGTAGCTATTCAATACAATTCAGTGTGGAACATGTTTGTTCTAACAGAACAGTGGAAAACAGATTGGGTTTTTAGATAAAGAGAGAGAAGGGGGGGAAAGTGCTGCTCAACACTCCACATGAATAATGCATGAGGCACTGAAGACATGCTTGACTGTTTCTCGCTGTAGAGTTTATGATGAAGTAAAATGACGTTCTCTCTTCTCGCTCTCCTCTCTCAGAATTGCGGCTTCTGGCAGAACTCCAAACAGCTCATCAAAAACGCTCGGCCATCAGAGAGACGCTTAGTGGGACAAAATCTGATTTAATGTCACCTCAATGTTCACGACTACATACTGGAAGGCTCAATATTACATAACCTGAGTCTGACATACGGGAATTAAACACCTGTTTAAGAAAATTAAGGAGTCAACGCTGTTCAACTTCATCAGCTTTACTTGATTTACTGAAGACAGAAAAGGTTGTGGGTTGAAACATCAAACAGAGAATACCTTAAATACAGTTAAAAAATGTTTTACTTTAAATTGTTTTAACTTTTGATTTAAGAAGGATGAGGTTTGTGACACAGGACAACATACTGAATTATAGCTATTGGCAATGATAAGATCTTGTATTTAAAAAGGTGACCTATCATGCAAAATGCACTTTTTTACGTCTTTTATACATGAATATGTGTCCCGGTGTTCCAGGGAACTCACCAAGTGTCAGAAAACAAAACTCTCTCTATTTCCCTCCATACCCAAATCTCTTTAAAAGGGGCAGCAACGGATCTGATACAGACTGATCCAGATTTGAACACTTCTATGACGTCACAGAAGTGGCGCTACGGCTATTGGGCCAACTCCACCAATCAGGAGGAGACAGCCACGGACATTGCCGTTCGAAAGCGCTGGAGACGCTGTAGTACATATGCCAGGCCTGTAGATGGTGCTGTTCTCACAGAATCAGCCCATGCAAAGACAGTGTTAAATTGAGCGAAATGAGGAATGGCTAAAATGCATGATCTGTTTGGTATTTTGAAAAATGAAAAGTATAAATATGCCTTATATAGGTATGGTCCTACACTACAGTATATTATTCAAATATAGCATGATAGGTCCACTTTAAGAAACAATCCTCAAACGCAAAATAGGTCATTTCTCATTGCAATCGTTTTTTTTTTATAACAGAACCTCTCAAAATGACCTATAAGACCGTTGCAAACTCTATTCATTTGAGTGTAATTCTGATATGGCACCAAAAAACATAAGATATAAGGAAAGATACTTTTTCAGCCATCATAAAAGACCATGTTACTTATGAGACTTAATTAAGGTAATTACAGTAAAAGTAGAAATATGTATGTGACATAGTTAGTAAAACCAACAAAACAATCCTGACAGTTTAAACTAATTTGAATGTCACTTTTATCCTCAAATTTCCAAAGAAATAAAAGAAATAAATAGTCTCTGCAAGTAAAGTCAGCAGGAGGCTATTCCTTTGACGCCATATGCCTAATAATGTGCTGAATGCATTCTGACGATTTACTGAGACGTGGTGACGTGTGGCATTGTTTAGAGGCGCACAGCATGCCAACAGCTGGATAATTTACAGAGTAGTATACAACAGTGAGTAGACTGAGAGCTCCCCCGACGCTCCCAGATGATCTAGTTCCAGTTTGATAGCACATTTGTATATTTATGAAGCCATGAATTAATTGGCAGGGCAGAGATTTAATCACATGCACTGTTTCCCCTGGAGGATGGACAGGAAGAGTTACTTTGAAAAGAGGATCAGGATTATAGGGAAGTCAAGAGTTTCCTAATTGCTGTATGCGATTGTTCAAACAAAAGTTTCGGTAGGTTGGTTAATGGAAAAACTTTTAATCTGTTGTGCATTCGAAAAACCACTCGAATGCACAACAGACACAATAGACTTTTTGCACTACTTTTAATATTGCATTTTTTTATTTTATTATATATGTTGGATTGTTGGACGAGCTCAGGTCATATTTAGTTATTTTTATATTCCTGTATTTTACTTGGTGGACTAGCAAAGTAAGATTTTCATTGGACGGTGTAACTGTCTGTTTACTGTGCATATGACAATAAAGATCTTGAATCTTGAATACGATTTTCATTGCCATTTCTACACTATAGCTTTGTGCATATGACAACAAAGCCTTTCAATCTTCCAATCTTGAAATGTCAACCGGTCTAATTACTAGAATGACATGAATATTACAATTAAAATCATGTTGGGATTAGTATTTAAAACACACACTACCATTACTGTTTTACTTTTTGATTATTTTCAATGTATCTCATTTTCAGTGAGATACATTGAAAATGTATCTTTTGGGCAACTTGGGCTATTTGAAAATGAAAATTTGATGTAAATCTTTTGAAATATTGATATGTATACATGTGGTTTCTCTTGAAGATTGCTTTAACAAGATGGATTTTGAGAGAGGTTGTTGTTGTGAACTATAAGTGACTATGGGCTTTCACCAGCCTCAACTCAATACATCTAACAGCCTTCAGTTTTGAATAGCTTTCAATGGCAGCATGTACTCCTGGAGCTCATTGTTTCCGTAAAAGGTGTAACGTTATTGATATGTCTACTGACACACATGTTATATCAATCACTTCATAAGCTAACCTTGATTAAACACTGTGTAACAATGTATCATATGTTGGAAGATGAACCTTTTGAAGACAGCTGCCAGATAAAGTGAAGTCACCATACAGTATTTCCTTGAGAAACCTAGCAGAGAAGAGCAGATATTAAAAGAGAATAACATTAAATACTCAAGTAAATTAAACCTAACAACAACAAAAAAGTACTAAATGTTTTAGCTGTTTTCCACCACTGCTCTCTTTAATTTCAAACAACAGGAGCTCATAGGGGTATTTTTGATGTTGTGTTCTACATTTATCTCTATGATGATCCCACAGCATTCTTAATTAATTTGAAACCGCTCTGGCAAAGGAAGGAATATTCATAAAGGGGTTTCTCTCCTCAGCTCAACTCTAAAGCTCCAAAAACTCTCTCTGCCTTTATCCCTTCCTCCCTACTCTCCCATTCTCCTACATTTCTCTCTTTCGGAGACTCTGTGGAGTTAAAGTAGGAGGGCTGGCGGCTGGTGAGCTAGATGGCGGCAGCAGCAGCAGGGCTCTCTTGAGGTGACACAGAGGACCCTGGGTGAGCCGGGGAGCCTTTAAAAGCCCATCCAAGTAGCTTTTTACTAATTCATCATGCCCCAGTTTGAGTTGGGGGATCAGTCTCCTCTGTATTGACAGGGAACACTGCTGGGAGAAAATCCTTTTTGCGTCTCACTACCAGGGGACATTAATTCACCAATAAAACCCTCCACAAGCTCTGCATCCAATTCCAGCCGTAGCAGTGACTGTTAGATTTCAAGATCCTATTATTAGTTGGTCAATTTATTTCCAAACCATTACATAAGGTTAGTTGGAACACTGCTGCTCCAAGACTCCTACGTTCTTCTAAATCTAGCCATAGTCCTTTTGGGCATTTTGGTTGCTCTTTATTGCAAATAATCTAACTATTCATGATCCATGTTTTGAATCTCCCTCAGAAGAGGGAAAAGCAATGTCACATTTTGTCCTGCATTGTGTCAAGTGTACACACATGCGAACAACGTGGACCACAAAATGACAGCTAACTGCGAGATGTTATAAAAAATATAGCATGTTGTTTCAAATTGACAACTGTAGCCTAAACAAGAGACTGTAGGCTACAGATAACATACTCTATGTCATTTAATTTTTACATCTTTGCAATAATCTTTTTTTTAAATAAATGCAAATGTGTGAATGTTGAAGTTGCACATGAGATTAGTTTAGTTTAGTTTATTTATTTATTTTTTCGAGCGTCTAAAACCAAAGAAAATACAAATGAAACAAAAGATGATACAGACATGATACAGTACTGTACAAATGAATGCAATAACAAAATGAAATATTGAATTAATAATTGAATAATCTGTAGTATCATTGTCTGATATCAATGAACAACAAAGCTTTAGCTAATTACACGTCCGAAAAAGATTAAGTCAGGGATGACATGCCAGGTTACATTTGCTTGACTTTAAAGGTCTAATATATGCGTCATTCAATTATTTGTGAGCTTGCAAAATTCAGGTTGCGGTGTGCCATTTCCTTTGTATGCTGCTGAACCCACCTGGGGGTTTATGTGCATACTATTACTAAATTACTAAATCTGCCTCAAACCTTAGGTTGTTAAGATTTATAATAATAGCATAACTGAAATAAGCAATACTATTAAAAAACTTCTTCTGCAATAATCAGTTGCTTTATGGTTTAAATGTGTCGCTGCTTTATTCACTATTCTCTTTATGTATGCATGTCATATTCATAAGGCCCAATATTAGCTGTCCAAACAAGAAAGCATTTCAGCTTCTGCAAATCAGGATGTGACCGCTATGTCCAGATGCAAAGCCAGTGTGCTATTTCTGATCACTCCAATGTCGTTCAGCCATCTCCTCGCACTAGGGAACACTAGGCATCAATTGGAAGGAAAGAGATGTCCTTGACAATGTGTGGCTGCTTTCAATTAACATCAGAGGCGCGTTATAAATATTCAGATGCTGCTCATTGTGTTTCCTTGCTTAGTGAAACCCAAACAGATGCAATCATGTTTCCACTAGAATATACTTGCACATGTGTGTACGAGTAACGCAAGCAGCCTTGCCCCTTTTACATGACAATGTATCCTTATCTCATAATTACAATCTTTGTTGCTGTTGTTTCCAGGAGGATTTTTTCAGATGTCAGCCATATTTCCCAAGTAGAGACCATTGTGTTTGTAGCCATGCTGACATACTGAATGACAGATCTGCAGTGAGACGATCACACTGACTCCATCATGAGCCCAAACAATATCTCCATGGTGACTGTAGAGCAAGCAGCACACAAGCCTTTTATTCTGGTGGTACAGTAAATCTTTCCCTGGTAATACAAATGATATTGCAGATGATTCCTGCCCCACTAAACTCTCACTAAACTCTCACTAAAAAGATTGCTTTAGTGCGAAAGGATAGAATAATGTCACACAGAGAGAATTACGTTAAGATGGAGGCTTGGTGCTCAACGTTTCACTTCTGCTTTTTTGTTTCAGTCGTAGCTCACCCCAGCATCACTTTCTTTCCGAGTCCTTACATTCATAAGTAATGATTCAGTCGCTATTGTGTTCTCACTGAAAGCCTAACGCAAGGAATATTTTTCTGGGGAGTGAGCCTAGCAAGAGAGTGGAGCACATTGTCGGGGATCATGCCACGCACATCTCAAGATAATCCTGGAAAGGGGAAGAGGAAAAATGGAGATGATTAGAAAAACCTGCATGTGCTTCTAGGCTCCAAACAGTCATGCAGTATCTAAAGCACGAATGCCATCATCCGTCTATTTTTAAATCTGTCTTGAATTTATCTTTAAATATCCATCAAGTTACTACATTGAAATCATGTTCTGCATTCAAATAAGTCCTTGAAGCAGTTTTCATAAACTTGAGTATATCTTTGCAGGTCAGATAGCAAATCATAAATAAATGGCAAGAACATCGGTTTTAACCCCTCGTACATCTCTAATTCTGGATGAAAAAGATACCGATTTATTTGGCGCTTTTGGCCAGTGCTGTTGCCAGAGATAAGACAGAATCTCTTTCTGCTCACGACCCGCTATTTGCCAAATTACTCGAAGTCAATAGGCAGGATTTCACATCCTCCGTGCTCTCCTTCCTGAGATGGGTAGGAGATGAGAGCCTTAGAGATGACAGGAAAAAGAAAGCTAATTGTGTTGCGCCACAACTCCCCTTTCTCTCTCTCTGGCGCCCTAAACGTTTCATTTATTCAAGCTCAGAGCAAAACCTGGGTCTCCTTGTTACAGAAAAGCGAATAGGACAGCCAAATGCACACAAAATATGGGGTCACAGCTTTCTTTGCACCTCAGCACAGTCTCAAAAGACACAGTCATGCCCTGCTAATGACTCGTGCAAAGCCATTACAGAGGCAGAACATCCACATTCCTGTCTCAGTGTCCATTTTGTCAGGAATATAAAAGAAAAACAAGCGGCAAGCATTTCAAAATGGGACCTGGACCAAAACTGTGTGTGTAAGACAGGAGCAGAAATGAGCATTACATGTGGAAAAGCAGCTTATGCAAATGATGTTTAGTAATAACACCATTCAAGTAGCATTAGAAGGAGAGAGAAAATGAATGCCGCTAATTGCAAGAGAGCGAGCAGCCAGGCAAATGGGTTGGTGGGTTCAAATGCTGCCTCTCAGAAACTAGGCTGGGTGCTGGGGAACAGGAAGAGGAGTGATAACAAAATACATTGTAGATGTGCTTCTATCTCTCAAAGCTGATACAAAAAAAAACATTACATGGAAATGTGTTCATTTTACTGAGTAGGTGGAAATTCAGTTAGGACTCGGAGATTTACTGTAATGCTAAGTTTAACTGCAGGGGAGTTTAATGAAAGACACACCATGTTAGATATTTCTCAGAGATACAGTGCGTTCTGTCAGTTCACAGACATACTTTATCACATTCACTAGTTGAATTAGAAAATCTACTTTACGAACCATTCGTTTATTTAAAAGAAGTGTTAAGTTTCAACTTCACTTATGTGAGTGTTTGACTGCAACAAAAACATCTTTTGCTGCCTTTTTGGAAGAAATCAGCGCGTTTTGAGAGTTTCATCTATCTTCAAAAGGCTAGAGCTGTAATTTACAAATGTAAAAAAAGAGTAAATAAATGTTTTACCTGCAGCTGAATTAGCTGTATTTGACACTGCAGACATATTACGCATTCAATTGTTGGCAGGCAGAAAGCTTTTTCATAGTCTTATTGAGTACACTCTCGACGTCCAATTGTGATTACTGTGCCAAATGTGTGACATTTTACTCCTATCAAGTGTCTTCGTGGCCTGGATTTTTTTTATTCTTATGGTAAAACAAAGATTGTGGTGACGATATGAATGATCTCGACAAACAAAATGTATAAATGGAAAAGCAGCCTTGTTTTGGCTGCGGGCACTGTTCACAGCTACCTAACAGGAACATGCTGCTGGTGGATCTGTAATAATAAGGCAGCACTCTCCTGGGAGCAATGCATTGTTCTCTGTGGTTGATTAACAGGCAAGGAGTCTGTGGCCATTTTACAGTATCATGTGCACTCTATGTAGCACACTCTGTCCTCTCCGGTTATTTACCATGCTGACCATGTTAGTACTTAGTTTGATATTAATTGGGGAAGAATCAATCAGGTTTCGTCAATTTCTGTCCTGTCTAGAAAAAAAATGCAGCTTTGGTTGGCGTGTTAATCTGCAGTAAGACAGCGAACAGATAAACTGCAATGGAAGCCAACAGAATCAGAAAATGTTAGCTCTGAGAACGGCGTAAAACCTTTTTAAGGAAAATGCAAATGTTACAGCTCAAGCCGAGGTGCAGGCATGGGAGGATATATATTTTTTTCTCCTCTACCTAAGAAGCTCTTAAGCCTCTTAAAAGCCCTCTTCCCTACTCCTAATGGTGGTTCACCTTAGGAGCTCTCTTAATGGCTAAGGTGCTTTGTGAAAAAGGGTTATATGGAATGTAGTCTTGACAGTGAGTGTACACTCTTAGAACATGTCAGAATTGTATCACTTGGAGGACTATGCACCAGGAAGCTTTACAGTATGAATACGCCCCATTAAGCTTGATGGGAATAAACGCCACTCTACAAGTCTTGTGGCTGTACTCTCAAGATGATAACGCTGTTTTAAGGATAACCTGGAGTGAGAGACTTTATTTCAGTTTCCTATATTCTGTTCATATTATGTATTATATTCACCTGTAGCTGCTGCTTGCTCTTTGAGGACATTCAAATGATTCCTCCCTACAGTGAGAATTATTTCTGTCATAAATGTGTTCGGTTAAAGCTGAACCAATTTCAGAGAGGCTTTGAGAAAATGATTTGGAGTCATGTTGTGCTTACTCATTTCGGCAAGGTCGGTTTGTCATGCCTCTGCCATTTTCTGAATTATGTCTTTGATAGTTTAAAAAAGGTAGAGCAACACTTTATACAATAAAAGAAAACGCTTTATGAAAAAACATCAACTCCCACAGACTCCTCTATCAGATGACATCTCCATTAGCCTGGTAATGAGGCTTTTATGAAATGTGTTTTATGCAACAAGTCCTCCAAACTACACAAGACAATACTTCACAATGTGGCTTTAAATGAGTTTGTAACTGCAACTAAGTGGCACCTTTCACATTACGTTTAGTAATATTTATCTCAACTATTGAGTAGTGCAGCTTGAAAGGAAACGTCAACAAAGAGTGTGTCAAAGTAACATGCTTTGCTGAGCTATCTTTTCATACCAGACTGCTCCTTTGAGGTGTCACACTACGTCTACTGTACCTTTCCCCCCTGAAAGACGAGGGTCCACGATCAGGGACGATAACATAACACAATCTACAGCCAGCCATGCTTATCCTTCTCATCTCCTCTGTGTTTGCCTTTGTCTTTCATTACACATATTTTCTACTTCTCTCATGGTGGCTAATAATCTAAAATCTACTCCTATCTGTCACCATCCAACCTATTGTAGAACTGATAGACTCTCCTAATCCCTTCCAGTGCAAGTGCAAACACTATTCAGTTTTAATGAGGCTTTATAAATGGATTTTCTGTGCTTCTCACTTTATTATGCCTAAACAGGATATGTGACTCATCTAATACAATCCACTTAATGTCCTTTAACAAAACAAAACTACGGACATCATGTCTTCTTCATTGGAATGAAGTGGGTCATGTATGTCGGGTGTCTCTATTTGTGTGCCAGAGTGTATGCAGGGGATAAATGGTGTCTCTTGAGCGCGTATACCGTGTGTACATGTTGTAGATTATTGGAGGCAGCTGATACTGTAGGCAAAATCATGATGGACATCACAGAGAGAGAAAGAGAAGAGCCCTGTGGACTGACAATAGCCGAGCAGAGTGGATGTAAAGTGTTGAAGTGATGCAGAGTAGAGTCTGCAGGTCGGGGATAAAGTGGGTCGAGCACACTGCCACACCTGGCCCTCGTCTGAAGAGCAGGTTAGCCGAGCAGCTGAAACAAAAGCCCTCACGTCCAGAACTCTGCATGTCTATTTGAAGTTTATGTAGACTGTATTGTGCCTCTGTGGAGTTGTATGATCATCTCCACATATGAGATCCACAACATTGCCTGCTCTTGGATTTTCCCAAATATTTGTTATGTCTTGTATGCCATTTCGTAAGCGGTTTAGTTTGTGCTATAAAATGGTGAGATGTAAAAGGTCAAGGAGACGTATAAACCAATAACTGTCTCACCGTCTCACTGATGTTGATGAAACCTGCTTGCTTACAAATTACACTGACCACCCTAAGGCAGTGCAATGATAAAAACAACAATATCCTCAATGTTGTATTGTTAACTCTGTATGTTAACTGTGATGAGGGGTGATGCCTTTTGTTTTGATGATTTGACATTTTAATTATTAATCTGATTGGCCTGATGGGGATGCTGCAATAGAATATATAAATAGAAAACAAAGCTTTAAAAGGCCAGGACTCCAACAGTGCCAGTCTGATTAAGGAGATACCTTTGATGACCTTGTCTCATTATGCTTCCTCTGGCCATGTTTTGGCTACTGGTTCATCGCTATAAGTGACCCCTTAAACAAACACATGGTCAATTGGTGCCTTGATGCATATTAGATATATTTAAAATACATTTGCAGCAATAAAAGAGAGTGTGAAAAGAAGAAGATGTTCAATGAAAGAACAACAGAGTGGTCTGTGTGTCACTTTGTTTCATTCACTCTTTGTTTGTCTTTGTGAATCTTACATCCCTACAACTCTCTGTAGCTCTCTGTGTACACACACACACACACACACACACACACACACACACACACACACACACACACACACACACACACACACACACACACACACACACACACACACACACACACACACACACACACACACACACACACACACACACACACACACACACACACACACACACACACACACACACACACACACACACTTCATAAAAGAGGCTTATTTAGAGGTGAAAGCATGAATTAAGAAAAGAAAACCCCTTTGATGAGATAATATGCGTCTGACAGCTTCATTCAGTTGATCACTACATGCCGGGAAAGACACACATGGCTTAGCATCTGTGTTGGCCCAGACTTCCTCTCTGTCATTTTTACACACTCTGTCTATCTCCTTCTCTCTTTCCCTCTCTTTCTTTTACCTCTCATCTTTCTTTCCTCTCTCCCTGACCCAGAAGCATTTCTTACGCCCATGGAGACTTCCACAAAAGCTAAAAAAAGACCCACTTTACCGTCTCCTATGGAGGAAAAAAGCTAAAGGAGAGATATGGAAAGGAATGTAACCCTAGAGTGTCATTATAATGGATAGTTTAAAAGGCATGTTCTCCAACTGAAAAGGAAGAGTGGTTTCCCCTGCCAAGATCTTAAATATGCATGTATGCGTTGAATATAACACATACAATAAAAAAAGAGGCTGGTAAGAGACACACTTTTCTTCTCTTTATTTCTACCACTGGGATTTATGACAGGAAATAGGAAAGGCTTCCTCAAGGATAATGGCAATGAAAATAAACAAATCCTTCAGCACCTGCCAATAGAGGAGTGTTCCTTCGACTGGATAATCCTATGTGTGTAAATTCATACAAGTAAATGCAACAAGGTTCACTAATTGACATCTATTAGATGCTGTAGCTATTCAACCAGGCCATTTTGAGGTTGTCTGCAGTTTTCCTACTGTCAACAGATCCCATGAAAAGACTCAAACCAATACAGCGTTAAACCATATCTCAATGTGACATCTTTATACTGCCTGTGGCTCTTAGCCTGAAGCCTTGTAAGGACAAAATATAGACCCTCCAGAAAAACGCGGGCAAAAATCCTTGAGTATGGGGGCTAGATTCCTTGATTATGCGGGCTAAAATCCTTGAGTATATGGGGGCTAAATTCCTTGATTATGCGGGCTAAAATCCTTGATTATGGGGGCTAAATTCCTTGATTATGGGGGCTAAATTCCTTGATTATGCGGGCTAAAATCCTTGATTATGCGATTAAACATGCGGGGTTGTTATGTGATTTTATGCGGTGAAATTGTCGGAAGTTGCGAAATATGCAGAAAGTTGCAAAATATGCAAAATATGCGGGGGAAAAGAATAACAATTTTTTTAAATATTGGGCTGTCTTATTTATTCTCTATTACACACAACACTGCCACTAAAGTTAAACCCCTTTACTATTCAATCAAACACATTCAATGTTTATTTATTGTAAAAGCAATTGGGCTATTTTAATCTCACACACACACACACACACACACCCCCATACACACACACACACACACACACACACACACACACACACACACACTTCTCCGCCTCATTCTGTTTTCATTTACTCGTTCGTTATCTGACCAGCTTCAATCTTGTAGGCTACTCACTTCGTTTCTTGTAGCCCTCGAAAGGGTTTTGGAGGTTGATCTCTCGGTGAACGTGAGTTGTTTGGCTTTCTTGTCCGCGGCAGCAGAAAGCATTTTCGAATGTTTGAATGAATCAAAGTGAGTCGCCACCGTCGATTTTCTCTTATGCTCCAACACACAGTTGCACGGGGTGCAGAATAGTTTCCCCCCACTTTTTGCCCGGTCTTTAGTAGAAATGTTCGTTGGTAAATGAGCTCTATACAGTGTTGTTTACATTCTTTGATGCGCGAGTTGATGACGTCACGTCAAGACGAGTTAACTTTTTTGTATTCTAAACTTTGTGTGGAAAAATGCGGGGATTATGCAGCCTTTTCATAAATATGCGGCCTTTTAAAAATCTGCGCCACTTTGCTGATTATGAGGTAAATTCTGCGATCGCAGAATCGCGTTTTTCTGGAGGGTGTAAAAATAGAAAACATCGGGTAAATAAATTAGCATGACTGAAAAACAGTCCATTTGTTGGGGAATGGTTTTTTGCTGCAAATTATTACACATTTATTGCTACAGTGAGTATATACAGTTCAATCTTATTTAAACATCAATGGTAAATACATCTTAATATTGTAATCTTAAAATATTTTTAAGATCAGGCATGGTCAATATATTCTGAAAATTGTATGACTAAATTACCTTTTGCTTTTATGAAGAAATGTAGAGGTACAAAACAATCGACTACTATGCGCCAAAATCTGAGGGAACATACAGTAATGACAGAAGCTACTATTCAGTATATTGTCTCGGATATTTCTCCTGTTTGAAGATGATGGCTGGAATCCTGAGCTGCACTCATGCAGTGCTTATCTCCAACAAACACTGCTTAGCTTGGCTACAAGTCTCAGTCATCCTTAGCTGTCTTATTAATGTACTCCTCTTGTGACAAGCAGCTGACAAGTGCCCTACAACAGACCAACGCCAAAAAACCTCGCCCCTCTCTGAAATGATGGGGGAGAGGTGTCGCATGAATGAACTGCTGAGCATCAAAGTTGTTGAATTTTACTCACAAGTGTGAATGTCCCTTGAGTACTATTTAATGGTGTAATGTGCCGCTGTATACAGTAAGTGTGTGAGAAGGCTCTGTCTGCCCTTTTGCAATGACTCAGATAGATTGCAGCTACAGCCACTGTCACTCAACACTGTCAAAAAGAAAATCAAGAAAGAGGTGAAATGGAAATAAATATATTGAGTGAATATCCACAAAAAAAAGAGTTTGACAATTCGGTTGATTCTTGATGTCCTCACGTGTACGAGTAGCTGTTTTGCTCTTTTATGCTTTAATCACTGGCATTGCCTTTAAAAAGCAAAAGAGAGACCGCCCAACTTGTAGAGAATATACTAGACGCATTGTTTCCCTCTCTAGTTTTGTGTCTGTGACAGAAATACCAATTATTCATAGCTGGAGAACATTTCTATTCAGTGTTATAGGAATGTGATCTAATACTTCTCCGTTGCCTTGGTGACATGCACATCAGGAAGACAACACAGCATCTTGCAGCCTTCCAGCCTGTTAACCGATTTCTTGCCATCCACAGAGATGCTGTCAACTGTGAATCAAAAGGTACGATAGAAAACAACACATCCATACCTGCCGAGGAGGAGGAACTCCCCGGACACCCCCAGCCTCCTCATGGCCATCAGGAGACCTCGGACAGTCATGCCCTCACAGAAGCACACCACCACACGAGCTTTGGGCAGACGTTCCCGTAGTTTCCTCAAAAGGCGGTCAAAGTGCTTCTCCCCCGCGTTACTGTAGATCTTGTCCGAGTGGGCAATGCACAAGCCTTCCAGAGAGGCCAGCTCCTTGAAGGCCTCCATGCCACTCTCCCCATAGTTTCCTATTGGTGAGGAAGAAAATGGATCGTTACTAAACAGGGAGAATTCAGACGGAAACCATTCTGTCCTTATCTTGATCTTCCTTGTAAAATGTATTTTCATTGTATCCAGATTGTGAGTATGGTGTGAATACACTGGTTATGGCGCTAAAAAGTTGCCTCATTGTAATTGAAAATAAAATGTTTTAGTGCCAACCATAACATGCCTTCATAACTAAATGCTTTCAACTTTCTAATTACTGCACTGTTGGACAATTAATATCCAACAGTGACATTACAACAACCACCCCTCTCCCTCGGCCCCCCCCCCAGCGGTTGTTTTTATTGCGTTAAATTCGGATCCTCTCGTAATGAGTGTCGGAGAATTTCCTGGCTCCTGATTGCAATCAAAGCCAAAAGAGGTGAAGATGGCTATCCTTGTTTTAACTGCACAGCATCACAATCAAGAGCCCTGCAAAGCTGTTTTAGTACAAATCTTCTATTTCCATGCGGACCGCAGTGCTTGACTACTGTGTCACGATCTGGATTGTTGATAAAGCCCACAGCTCTTTAGCATGAGAGCTGGATTAAACAGACAATCCAATCACTTGTGCATGCTTGAACATCTCTCTCTCTCTCTCTCTCTCTCTCTCTGTGTGTGTGTGTGTGTGTGTGTGTGTGTGTGTGTGTGTGTGTGTGTGTGTGTGTGTGTGTGTGTGTGTGTGTGTGTGTGTGTGTGTGTGTGTGTGTGTGTGTGTGTGTGTGTGTGTGTGTGTGTGTGTGTGTGTGTGTTGTCAAAAAGTGAATAAATACCTCTATCCACAGAATTCTGAAAACATTTGAAATGCAATTGCCTTATTGAGAGTACAGGTTCCTTGGGGCGTCTGCCGTGTCCCTTAATATGGGTGATGTAGACTGAATACTCCATCTGTTTGTGGCATGGCTCTTTATGGAGCAGTAAAAAACGATAGATGAAATAGGCGTCACAGTAATGCATTTACTATGGCCCACAACGGGCGCCTGTGTTGGTTTTCCAATACTACTTTGAGGATATTTTGCTTCATTTCATTTTGTGACTGGTAAATGGGAATAATGGTATGCAATTATTTTTACTTTTTCCATCTAGGCTGTGAGACAGGTAGGTGTGTGTGCATTAGTTGACAGCCCATTTGACAATGACTACCAAAAACCTGCTTTTTGTATTCCCACCAGACTGATTATAATCAGGAAAGGCAATTTATACAATTTCACAGCTCTAGCTGTTGCTAAGGGAACGCGCTGCATTTGTAACTTGTCTACAGTGGTGGAAGGAGAAAACTCATGAGCTTAAGCCAGTCGTGACCACTATTACAGAGATGGAGCTAAACAAACAAGTGGGTTTACATATGACTCAGAGTCAGAGTAAGGTCTGCATCAAACAAATTAGAATGTGAAGTCTCAGTTAGAAACTAAGTTGCTCCAAACTCCTCTGTTTTCTCTTAGGAAATTGAAGCTAAAGTGTAAGGATTTGTATGTACAGTGTGTGCAATTAAAAGAACAAAAACACAATTTCAACTATAGCTTACACATTTGTTCTTTGCAACATTTTTGGAAATTATTTTACTTTTATCCCTCACATTTGAGTAAATCATGTTGCTGCCTAGAGGCACCAGGTGCATGTTGAAGGTCAGACAACTGACGCCACCTAGTTATGTGGTCAGGTACTACAGCGACCTCTCTTCATCTATCGGACAGCAACCTGTGTCAAAGTCCCTCGCCATCAGATTACTATATTGGGACTTTCCAAAGATGTTCTTCACCCCCAGTGAAGTATGCAATATAGCCTGCAGTTGTGCTTTTGGTGCAAACTACTGACTGGGTAAAAAAGCTATGGACATAATTCACTTCACAGTAATGACTCTGTCTACCCAACCAGTTGTGAACCTAGCCCATCATAGTATAAAAAGCTATTATTGCAAGGGTTCGTGTTGAGATAAGACATTTATTTTAATTTCCATAAATCTGGTAAAAATTTGAAACATTCCTTTCATTTTCACCCCTGCCTCACCCTCCTGACTTAACCATCAAATTAATTTAACATTTCTAAAGGGACACCTACATTGTTAATGCTCAAAAGGTTCAATCATGTTCTTTGATTTTAAAACTTGCCGCAAGTACAAATAACAGTCAAAAACCTCCAGCTTTGGTTCCACAATGCCAAAGCATGTGAAAAAATCCAAGGAGTAAGAGTTGGAGGATACCTTGAAAGATTGTATTTAAAGGTATAAGATGAGAACATCATTGTTTACTAAACATACACTATACTTACACGTTAAATAATAAATGCAAACAAAGCTGCATGATGGTGCATTAGAAGCGTGGGAAGATACTTGAAGCAATGTCCACACATCAAACCTCATCTCCAGACAACATACAAATTATGAAGATGATGAAGATATACGCAGGGAGGCACATGTCTGTGTGGCTGCAACTACCTGCTCTGATAAGACTGACTGAGACAGACACATGGAGAAAGTGTAAATATAATTATCTCTCAAGTAAAACGTATGTTCGGGGGGAATGTATAAGTATCCTGAATATTTTCCAAATGCTATATGAAATATTAAAACAAATGTAGGTTTCTCTCTAAAACGCTAAATGCTAATACTTGAGCACATTGAAGAGATTGTAGGTGACATTTCTACAACAACAATATATAGTGATTTGACTGTATGAGAGGTCAGTGATTAGGAGTCTCACCCTCAGTGTGCACTGCAGACACATAGGTCCAGTTGTATCGGTTGACAATGTCCAGCATGGCCCGAGCCTGCAGAGTGTCCGAGGGCACAACCCTCAGGAAGTACTTGAACAGGGTCTTGTCGCTCAAATCGATGCTGGTGGCAGAGTATGCGATCTGCGGGATGTTAAAGAGCTGCAGGAGGTTCTGCACCTGAATGGCCACAGAGCTGGATCCGGGTCCGATCACTCCAGCGATGGGCTTCTTGGTGGGTGGAGGCTGGTGGGACGGGGTGCCGTCAATACACCATTTGGACCCGTCCTTGTCATCCCGGATAGAGATGAGGGAGTCACGGATGAACTCGATGCTCTGCTCCAGGGCCACAGAGGAGTGCCAGCAGGAGTCGCGGATCTCGCAGCCCAGGCTGATGTTTGGGAGGAGGTGTGGGTCCGCGTTGATCCGGTCCAACGTGTGGAACATGGCCTCCACCCTTTGGATGCCATACTGCTCGCGGACGTCCCCGCACTTCCGCTCAGCTACTTTCTCCGCAGACGGCTGGTGGTGGACGGAAAAGAGCGCGCCGATGATCACGTCTCCATCCATACGAGCCACGGAGCGGACAACCGCACGGGGGACCGCCGCCCGCTCATAGATGCTGCTGTGGGAGACCACGAAGGCGCGGAAGAAAAACGTGGGGAGAAACAGAAGAGCGAGGAGACCCATCTTTACGCGTGCCATATTGTGCCACATCGCGTTATCCGTGCCAACTGTGCAGGCATACTATCTGCTGTCTGACAATACATCCACGTTTATCCAAGAGACCATGATTTGTGAGCACGACACCCGGGGCATATCCACGCGCACCTGCAGAGAGAGAAGACAAACTGCTGTGTAATGTAAGCTTGGAGAAAACCAGGCCAGATGTGCTACACTGGTATGTGGGAAGAGTTGACTAAGCACGCATGCTCCTTTCCATCTACGCCCTGATTTACATTCCTACAGCTGACAACAGTCGTCATGCCTCTCCCATCAGCTCACATCGAGGTGCCTTTGAGCAAGGGATTTAACTCACACCCACCTGATCAGCGAGCATTATTGGCTGAACAGGAATGCAATCCACTGGGAAATGCCCAACCGTGCAGGTGGTTAGCTCTGTAAGGAGCAGCGAGGTACTTTAAAATGTCTCAAACAATCGATTATTTACACTTTGCACCGGGAGAGGCTGAGGTGCTGTGCTCGCTGTCCATTGAGAAAAATCATGCAGACAGATTTCAGAACCGTGGACAGCGTGCTTTCCAAACACATTACAAGGACGTCTTTGGGACTGTTTCCAACGTTCGTCATCCTCACAGACATCCCTCCCGATTTGACTCAGCTAGTGTCTATAAATAAATACAATAAATATATAAATAAAGCCAAGAAACTACATGTTTTCATAGCCACCACCTATTTCAATTCTACATGAGAACGAATAAAAGACAGCCAAGGTTGTTTTTATTTTCAAACGCACCTTACATTATTCGTTTCTACCGTGCAATCTAAAGTAGCCTTCATTGATGATAATACTAAAATAATAATGATAATAAACGAATGATAATAAAGCAGGGAGAAGCTCAAGATAATAATATGTTCCCAAATGCATCGATGAACCTATAATCTGTTTATCTTTTTCCATTCTTCTATTTACATCTTATATAGTTTAAGCTGCTTTTTCTGTGTCTGTTGCATCAAAACTTACCTGAATCCTGGAGACATGCCTTCGTCCGTCTTCTGTAGCGCGTGGTCCTCGGCTGTATCACTTGAATCCCTCCCCCTCTCTCTCCCTCTCCCTCTCTCGGTCTTTCTCTCTCTCTCTCAACTCGAACGTGTTAACCATCGCCTTTTCAGTATTTGCTTCCAATGCTTGCACATCTTGCTTTAGAACATGTCTAATTCTTATTCATATTAAGACATGCATTAAGACGGGTAATGTTTTATCAGAGCTAAAATGACTGCAAAAACCTGGAACTATGCTGCCAGGTATAATACATTACATCAGTGGAGCAACTGCGGTGCTATGCAAGATAGTTGGATACTGAATTATTGCCATTACTAGTAATATGATTACCTCTTGCATGGTATTTTACAAGCAAGTTTGGAAATGTTCGTGGTACAGATGTTAAACAACATCAGTACTGTCATCTCTTCAGCACTATCATAAAAATGTGGTTAGCTGCATAACTGATATAATGATTGTATCCCGTTAATGCTGTCCCATCATACATAGCTGCTTAAATTAATAATTGGATGTATCTATAATTCTGGTATTTTGAGAAGGACAGAGATATCGGGTCTCTCTCTCAGGCGTAGGCCAACAATTAATTATATGACAGCTGAGCTCTTGAGTGTATGTATTGGGTGTTTATACGGTTTTAAACTGTCAAACACTTACAACACGCAGACATGACGACATGCACCCCTGTCTCTCGTAATAAATATATGATATGTTCACTATTTGAGTTTACCTGACTTCCACAATGGATGTTTTCGGCACCATGGACAGCAGTTACAGTTTGCATTGCGCCATCTAGAGTTTGAATGGAGATCATTGATGGCATTTAAGCAGGCCTAAACAGACTTAGACATGAGACAACACCTATTTCATTGAAAAAGAAATGACTTTAAGTATATATTTTGAGTAGGCTATATCACTGATGTATTGCCCAAGTGCAGAAGTTTACCCCACCCTGTACCAGTTGTAAATTGAAGTTCTGAAACTAATCAGCCCATCAGTGATGAAGACTGGATGAGTCCAGGCAAAGACACGACTCACTCCTGGGGGCCATGCAGTTCACTTGGTAGGGTCCTGTCATGACTCATGCCAGGCGGTATAAATCACAAATAAACGTATAAAAGAGTCGCAATGACACTGCCACTGCTGGTGCTCGGGGCTTCAGGAGGCCTCATCTGATATTGAACCTGAATAAAAGTGACATGTTTGGGAAGCAGAGACTACTTGGATACTGCAGCCACACTTCAGGGCAAAGGGCGACAGCGGTACTCGGTTTATTCTAGGACTGCTGTCTGCGTGGGTTGACCGCAAGTGCGCGTTGACTTAAGCTGTAATATAATTGTTGGTGATGTTGGCTAGTATTGTTCAGGAGAGAATGTTTGGAACAACATTTTGTAGAAGTCTATTTTAGTCTATGGATTGCTTGCCGTAATCCTGGTGCAGGCTAGTATCAATCAGTCAAAGACCTTTTAGTTGTCTGTTATCATACTTTCAATGCTGGCCTTAACATTAGGATTCAAGTATCAGATTGTTTTATAGTTGCCTGGCAACTTTAAAAAGGCCATTTATTAAATGAAGCAAACATACTATATATGAACCAGTAAAACAATAATGTCAATAACACAATTATTTGTCTTGTGGGAAATCAAATGTGCAAATATCACATTAAAAACTGTCTGCAAATGCTGTCATAATGCAAAATCCACATTTAGTCAGGTTTAATCTAATACAGCTAAAGTTGTTGTAAAATGTATGTCGGCAACTGCTTATTAGCTTAATGTATTAAGAGTTGTATGACAAATCTTTGTGAATTCAGTGTTAATTTTATTTTTAAATCATGTAAATGGTGATGGTCCCACTGACGGCATGGGCTTGTTTCAACACCTCATGACAAGTGTATTCAGTATTACTAAGCACTGTCCTGCTGATGTGTCCATTAGTCAGCCCTCCCAGCTTCAGGGGGGCTGCTTTGTCGGTGACCCCGACCTCCAAAAGTGGCATGTCCCTCAGTTAACTGCAGAAGTCCAACCACTACTAGCCAGGAGGCCGTTTAGCAACAATAAGAGGACACTGCCCTCTTCTGGTTGTTACTGGTTACTGCATGTTCATTGTTTTTCAATAAATAAAGAAAGACGTTTAATAATCAAGTTTATTTAATACAACTTTTGAGTTTTATTTATATAAATAAGTATATCATTAAACATTTAATCCAGTGTTTGTTGAATATTTTTTAAACAGGATTAAGTAGACCAAGTCGAAATGAACAGCTCAAAGAAATGTAATTCAGATTTGTATAACTCTATAACGCACTTTTTGTTTAACTGTTTGGTGAAGATACAATTGTTATAGGAAGCAGAGGATAATTTCAATGTAACTTTTAGCTGAATTATTAGATTTGATTCGTGGATAGGTTTAATTTATTGACACATGCACAACGTTTTATTGACAACTCATACCTTCCAGATTTGACATTATTGTATTTGTATTAGACGGTTCGGTCTGTATCTATATAATACAAATCTGATTTAACATTATTGTATTTTTTTTTATTACAAAGCGGTTCGGTGTATATCTATATAATACAATTATGTTCTTTTTTCTCTCTTACCTTTTTTATCGACCTTTTATAATGTCGATATGAGCCATCAGGCTTTTTAATTATACTGTAAATCAGGGGTGGGGAACCTTTTTCCTCTCAAGGGCCATTTCAATTTTTTCAACATCCTCCGAGGGCCGTACAAATTATTAACCTCCGTTTAAAAAAAAACAAAAAAACAGAGCCCATTCATTTGGCCTTTCTTTCATGCTGTGCAAAGAAAAAGCAACCTCTTAATCCAGATATCTCACCATGACTCGCGCATGCATGCACGTGCACGGTGTGGCATGACCACCACAACATAAAGATATGGACACAAGATGTGTGCAAATGTATTTAGTTTCATATCCATGTGGAAACGATTTAAGTGGGGGGGGGGGTACCTCACACCCTCTAGGGGGGTCCGGGGGGCATGCTCCCCCGGGAAGATTTGTTTTTAAATGTTTAAGTTAAAAGCATCAATCTGGTGCACTTTGAGAGCAACATGAAGAGATCTATGGATACATCTCTCAACATCCATATGAAACTGTAAGCAGATTTTATTTTTCTTTATGGATATTTTACAAATCACTCCCCGTTTAAACTGTATTCTTGTTTATTAATAACAACTTTGTTTTACTGTCATACAGTATTTTATACCTGTTTACTTTATTCTCTTATTTTTTTATAACTATAATGATCATATCAATAATAATAATAATAATTACATTTATAAAGCGCTTTTCCTGGTGCTCAAAGCGCTTACAAGCAAGTAAAACAAAAATAACAACAGATAAATAAAGATAAAATAAATAAAGATGATGATAAAGATGTGCCTTTACCTCACTGGTTGGAGAAAAAGCTTCTTATATTCGTTAGCATAGCTAGCTAACCAGATGCTAATAACAACAACGTTATTGACTGTATGATCAGTATGACAGATGAACAGATCGCCCACTGGGCTTTCAACTAAAGACACAGCCACGCAAAAACTGCGGCATGTATTGTGTACGGCTCCTTATGGGTACTGCAATTTCTCAAGTGCCGGAGCGGCGTTCTGGCGTTCCGGTGCTCTCTGTCAAAACTGCACCCCTGTCAGACACGTCAGGCTCGTGTTGTGTTCAAGGACCCTAATCTTGGCCAGGAAAAACAGGCACTCGCTTTTTTTCTTTTTTTGCGGTCTATATTTCTTCAATTTTTTTCTTTTTTGCGTGTGTTTATAAATTACCACGAGGGCCGTACCAAATGGTCTCGCGGGCCGTATACGGCCCGGAGGCCGGAGGTTCCCCACCCCTGCTGTAAATGGTTCAACATCTTGGTCAATAAAGTTTTGAACAGGAAAAAAAAGGGGCTGGATGACAAGGATTGTAGTTAATAGCTGTCATTAGCATTTTCTGAAAGGAGACAACTACAGCAACAGCTAGTTGTATTTATATATAACAATACACATCTCAGAATAAATTTTTCTACCAACCCAACGATAAGGTGAGGAACTACTTGCATGCTAACATTAGCTCGCTGTTAGCTTGTTGTGAACTTCCGAGCTGTTGTTAGCCAACATTAGCCGGCTAGGATAGCTAGCTTGCCATTGTTTTCAAAACAAGTTGGTTTAACAGCGACATAAATGTTGACAACAGGTACGGTGGCATACAAAACTATTGTTAAATGTTTATAAAGCTTATCTTGTCATCGTCGGTTCCTTTTAATACAGTGCTGATTGTGCTAAGTAAACTTAAAGGTCTAAGGTGAAGCTAGTTACAATCGACTTACTGTGTCTTCCTGGTAGGAAGCTACCTCGGTTGCCATCTGTATATGCGTTCTGTTTTTGCTACTTGTTAAGTTAAACTGATTTAATCTTTACAACTAAACAGAATCGTTGCATGCTCAATCTCGCAACAATTCAGGATTTAGTTAGGACAAAAATGTATGCGGTTTATGGCTCAGTGACTACTTAACGTTAGATTATGTATTTTGACAATGTCCATGCAAGCTGCATTCGTAAAGTGACCGATGACTGATTCGTAAAAGTGACAGAATATAAATGCCCTTAATATATTGTTGATAAAATGGTTATGGAAACAGAATACAGTTTCTGTGTTATTTCAGCAGTAGCATCTTAGATGTGCATCTCAGTTGCAGAAGTTTACATTGTTCAGTAGTATCTCTGCACAATTATCAAAATACAATTGCAACCATGTTAGATGTAATGAAATAAATGGTCAATAAACGTCCTTTATGTCTGTTATAAATGTATATATATTATATATCTGAGATATTCAGCATTAATTGCACTGTAATACTTATCTTTATCATTAATTATTTTCACACTGTCTTCAAGAACTCATCAATCTTTGCCCTTTTATACTAATGATGGGAAATCCCACAAGCACTCTGTACACAATCAGATATAAATGTTTTGATTGGACAAAACCTTAAGATTTCTTTTTTATATTTCTTCCTATTTGTTCCAAATTAATATTGTATGCTCTGGGCTCAGATCTCAGCAAGCACTGTGACTGACATCTGGTGGTCTGAAGTAAATATAGCAGCCATTTACAAGTGGGCTAAAATCCCTGCTACTACACCAAACCTTATATGTGTGCAATACATTTTTTTTAAAACACTACTATCACAAAGTCATCATGCAACAGAAGATCCTACACAACAAATTGAAGCCGTGCTCTCTGTTTTTTTGTCTTATCCCATCATATTCTGACAATATTTGCTATTTTTGCTTGTTTGACAGGACAGTGGATTTTCTCACACTCAGAATCTTCCACCCCTTGAGTCTGAAGATGGAGGAAGATCATGTTCACTGTAGGTCCTGCTTCAATCAGAGATGCAACTTCAGAACTCAACCAGACATTTCTTGTGATATTATGACCTGTCCTTTAGTGTGTGGGGCTGTATTTCACTCCTGCAAAGTTGATGAGCACCACCTTATGTGCCCACTGATGAGGGTTCCCTGCCTAAACAGAGACTATGGCTGCCCCGCCAACCTGGTGCGTAACCAAATGTATGCTCACCTCGATGTGTGTCCAGCAGGAGTGGTGTGCTGCACTATGGAGTGGAACAGATGGCCCGTTAGCTGCCTGGACTACACTTCCTATGAAAGCCTGAGCCGTGGAGTGGAGGAGGTGGAGCAGCTAGACATGGCACTTGCTCTTCAGGACCAGCGTACACTACTCGAGTCCCTCAAAGTGATCGCCATGTCACCCACTGCAGAAGGAGAGCCGTCTCTCCTTGTTAGTAAGGAAAACAGGGAAACGGGCTCATCTTCGCCTACATCTGCCCCTGAGGCCTCCACCGTTATTGATACAGCTTCACACTCATCATCCTCACACCAGCCACAACCTCCCCCGTCAGTTTTGGCAAAGGAGAGAATTGCCAGTGGAATTAATGGCTTGAATGAGGAGCACTTCGGTAAACTCTACGAGGCCACAGTGGAGACGGCAAGAAGCTTAGCTGCTGCTTTGGACTTTGTTAGCAATGCCAACTCTGTTGACAGCAGCACAGAGTGTGTGAACAGTGGAGCTGCTACTCCGATGAGTACATTGAGCGACAATGGAGACCCTAAGAATGAACTAGAAATCAAAACACCAGTAGCCACTGATGGTTTAAATAAAAAAGACATGGAGGTACAAAGTGTCTGTTCTAGCTGTTTGATAGGAAATGGGGCTCTCAACGGAACAGATCCAAAGATTTTAAAACCTGCAAATGGACGACTGTCGGGAGCAATGGAGGCCTTTCCTGTTGAGGTTCAAGAAGACATGAACGCTGGGGTTTCTCAGGAGCCCGTCACCCCTCAGATGGCATCTCCGGGGGATGTCAGACAGGGAGTGGCACAGAGCGCTGGTCATGTGTTGCTTGAAGACAGGGGGCTAGCTCTTTTAGAAAACCATGGGCATGATCGTAAATTTCACAACTACAATTTTTTTAGGGGCCAATGTTCATTACCTAATGGACGGAAAGGTTACTTCCCAGACAGGTCACTGTATAGATTGCGACCGAAAATGGAGGACAAGGCAGTAGATACCTCAGATTTGGAGCAGGATGAAGACCCCATGGGTCTGGGAGAAATCGATCTGATCACAGCAGCGCTGTTCTTTTGTTTAGAGGAGTCCAGAGAGTGTAGAAGGATCTCTGACAAAGTCTATGTTGATGGCTACCGTGTTGACTTTGGCACACAGACTTTCACTTTTCCTGCAGCCATCTTGGTTACCAACACTAGAGTGGGGGACATAGCTTCTGCATCTGCCTGTGACCATGCGGCCCCCCAGCTTTCCTACCCCAGCCCTTTCCGCACTCTCCGCCTCTGCCTTGTCTTGGAAGCTCTGGAGGTCGAGGCAGTCCCACATAACCGCTACCTCCCTCCTAACCCTCGCTACCAGCATATGTTCCCTTTCGTCTGTGGTCAGTCATTGCGCAGGGACCAGTTTTCTTCCCATTTCATAAATGTCCATGGTGACATTCACGCTGGTCTCAATGGTTGGATGGAGCACCGCTGCCCGCTGGCATACTATGGCTGCACATTCTCTCAGCGAAGGTTTTACCCATCCACGCAGGGGGCCAAAGTGGTTCATGACAGGCACCTCAGGTCCTTTGGGGTTCAGCCTTGCCCAGGGGCTCAACTTCCTGTTGATTTCCAGTCGGACCAACTTAGTGGGCTTCCCAGTGAGATATTGTGGCATATAGCTGGGTTCCTGGACAGTTTCAGCCTGTGCCAGCTGTCTCTGGTGTCACGGACTATGAGGGAGGTGTGTGCCAGCCTCCTCCAGATAAGAGGCATAGTGGAGCTGCAATGGGAGCGAAGACGTTGCCCTGGTACCCCTGGCAATGTATCATGGCAAATCAAAAATAGAGTGAGTAGAAAACCTGTATTATAAAGTTACTGTATGTCAGTTATTTTTAATATTTCCTTTAATCTGTATCTGAAATCTGAGAAAAGTGCATTGCAAAAGGAAACATTTCCAATAGCTGATGGAGCTCTACAGTAAATGCTACAATATTATACATAGCCAACATAGACTAAAGAGTAATTACTTCAAATCTGTTTGAAATAGATAGATTTTTCAGGAGGGTGCCCCTAACATATATAATGTTTGTTTAGGATAACATTTTGGATGCTGTAACAAAAGAAGGGAATGCAGCTTCAGAAAATGATTAGTATGCATTGACCTCTTCATTCAGTAATCCTTTTTTATTTATTTATTTATGCAGGTGTGGAGATTCAGCACTGCCTTCAGCCCGGTGTCATCATGGGGTTTCAATGATCTCCCCAGCATGTCGAACCATCTCAAGAAGTGTCACTTCAACACAGCAGAGCACAAGACGGAGCCCGTTCCCCTTCCTGCCATGTGCACTGCACGAGATGGACAGTCGCTGCGCCGCGTCCTGCGTCACATTAACACCTGACTCGACGCGGCTCGCCTCTTGCTTCTGCACGGGAGTCACTGTGGGAATATGTGGATGTTGCAATAATAGATTTTCTGTCATTAAAACAAATAACTCTACCTGTAATTCACTTATGAGGAAGCCTTGAATAAATCACACCATGCTTTTCACAATGAAGGTCTGTGTTTGTGGGTGTCCCTATGATGAGGATTTGTGCTAAAAGTTCCACTTTATTCTGGTTAGATGAAAATATATATTTTTTTGAAGACAAATATGCACAATAGATTGATATGATTCTATAAGATATACTGTATAACTGTTTGCCTTTGAGTAGTAGCCATTGGGGAAAAGCAGATTGTTGGTTATGTTGCATTATCTGTGTTACAGAAGCTTTGCCAGTACTTTACACAAGATTTGCTAATCCTTTCTTTGTTGATGTGACCATAAATGTTCAGTCTTTCTGATCCCTATAGCGGGTGTCAATCAAGGGTGTGTCAGGACATAAGTCAAAACAGATGGATATTAATGTGAGGACAGCCTGACAACGCATGTGATTTACTACCATTTAATAAAGTCTTTATAGCCTTCTAAGTATTTGTTGAATTCCTCAAATCACTCCTTAGTTATTCAATACACCATTTCCTTGTTGGTCTACATTATTAAAAAGAAAATATCTTAACCTACCTTTTTAAATATATATATTTTTCTGTAAAATGTTATTGTCTTGCTTTATATGTTGACATCCAATTTTCCATTTGAAAACAAACTGAAATCTTTTATATGATTAAGACATAGCATTGAACACATCCACATTTCTTCTTACAAACTGACATGCCGTCCAGTTTCAACACTGAATGGTGAAATACCTGATCTCAGCTGGTTACATAAAGATCTTTCCTTCTTATATAATTTCTATAAAACACCAATAACATTATCATCCCAAACATAGACAGTTTTGGTAATTGCATGTATTATCAGCCAAATCTTATTACGTGGCTCACAGATTTTCTGACAATATATTTCCATTATTCTGAAAAAAGCCTCAAACCAATGTAAATGTGGTAAAAACGATGAACATTATGAAGAATCAAACATGTGAACATTACATTTGAATAAAGCTTAACCCGTTCACTTTTCTATGTTGTTTTGGTGTGTGGCCATCCTTTTTATTAATCATTTCCAAATTATGGCATGTGTGTAGCTGCGGCCTCTGCTGGTCACTTCTGAATGAATTAAGATACCTTAAAAGTTACCTAAAGATACATTTATGAATGGCACTTCTAAATAGTGATAATAAGAGCAACTTAACTTCCTTACTGTGTTAATGTGTTTAAGACAGATTCTCACTCTGGGCCTCTTTGATGGAATGACCTTATAGAAAACAACTCACTCTGAGGTCTCAACACTCTTGATTAGGGAATGCTCAACACCTGTGATTTCCTTTCAAAATGCTCAATCAAAGTCCTGCTACCCCTGTGTGGTGGTTCAACTGAAAAGGTGGGTTACCTGTCTATGGGGCTTTACCAGTTCAACAAGAACACTCATAATGATTGTGCATGTTGGATGTGGTCATATTTGAATGTTTTGGAGTGGAGAAAAGCTATGTACTGCATGTAATCGTTGTTGTTTGTTATCCATTGTGTTTCAGTTGTTGTAGCTAGCCAGGCATTATGGCAGAGTACACTCTGAAAGTGACCACAGGAAGCATGCTGCATGCAGGCACACTTGATAACCTGTATGTTACCCTGATCGGCACTGAAAGGCAATCGGAGCGCACTCAGTTGACGAGTTTGGGATTGGATGATACAAATGGAAAGGTAATTGGTCAAACTAAATGAATTGTAATAGTCCTTATCTTTTTTCTCTTAACATTATTAAGGAGTTCCAGCATTTTATTTGAATTCAGGACAAAAGCTAAGGGTGGAAACTGTTTTGGTTAGAAACTGTTTTGGTATACGCCCATATTGAATCCTGAATGCATCTTCCTTTACAACATCAGGTGGGAACGTTTGCTGTGACTACACTTTTTACGTTGGGATGTCTTCTCTTCCTAAAAATGGAGAAAGATCCTTTGGAAAAGGATTGGTTTTGCTCCACAATAGTGGTGACAACACCTGAGGGGGATGAAATGATTTTCCCCTGTCACCGTTGGCTTTCCAAGGGGGAGTTTGTGTTGTTGAGAGGGGGAAGAGGTTAGTGAAGTAATTCCCAAATTGTTAGACTCTACGTCATGTACATTTTAAGCACATTTAAGAATGTACATGTATTTCTTTGAAAACACACAGCTACAAAGGCTTTTGAAGATCTCCATCCTAAACTAGTAGACCAACGGAAAAAAGAATTGGTTCAACAAAAAATAATGTACAAGTGAGTTTTCAATCAACTTAATTTTGCATTGTACCAAGATGCACCTCAATGACTGTTGATTGGGATTTATATCTTTTTGTATCTTTTTATTTCCTGTTTTACTCTGCAGATGGGCTTTGTATGCAGAAGGATTGCCATACATGGTGGACATCAAAGATAAGAATGCTCTTCCTGCAGAAAGTAGGATTTCATTCTCAAGAGCCTTTGAAATCCAACAAATAAAAAAAGAAATGTAAGTGCCCTAACCTTATTTTGAAGACCAAGTGTCTAAAACAAATATCCAGTGCAATAACAAGTGAGTTCTCTTTTTTTCTTTTCTTCTCTTTTAAACAGACATGCTGAGTTCAAACTAAAAGGTCTGACAGATTTAGATCAGCAGTTTGAAAGCTTTGAGGCCTTAAAGATGGCCTCATTGGTTAAAAAGACACCATTGGCAGGTAGGATCTCAGTGAAGTGTTTCACTGCTCTGTTAAACACCTTTTTATACTAACACATAATTTATGTCCCAGAGTATGTGTCGGAGCATTGGAAGGATGATGACTTTTTTGGACACCAGTTTTTCAATGGAATCAACCCCTTCATAATTCAACGTTGCTCAAAGCTGCCATCCAACTTCCCCTTAACAGAGGAAATGGTTCAACCTTTTTTGCCCATAGGAAGTTCTTTGAATGCAGAGATGAAGGTGAAGTGAATTTCCAGTGTATTTTACATTTTATTTTTTAAAAATGTGTTAAACATTGTCCGCACTTATCTGTTTTATAATAATTTGTTTCCTACAGGAGGGCAATATATTCCTTAGTGATTACAAGATCATGGAAGGTCTTGAAACAAAAGTTATTGATGGTAAACCCACTGTGGTGACGCCTGCTCTCTGCCTGCTGTACCTAAATCCACAGAAGAAACTACTCCCCATTGCAATTCAGGTTTCTCATATCTCGTGATTTAATCTCAAGTCAGTTATTTTTTTTTAATACCTTCTGCAAAATAAAAAATTGTCCCCACCCTCAGCTCAGTCAGCAACCTTCAGAGGAGAACCCAATTTTCCTGCCTACCGACTCGGAGTCTGACTGGATGCTGGCCAAAATGTTTGTAAGGAGTGCAGATGCCCTCCATCACATATTAGTCAGTCATTTGCTGAGGACTCATCTACTGCCAGAAGTTTTTACAATGGCGACACTTCGCAACCTCCCAAATAATCACCCCCTGCGCAAGGTAAGCCCTATTTATTATTTTGAGTGCAGAGTTGCAGGCCATATGAGATGTGTTACTGTAATATCATTGAGCTGATTAAAGTAGGTTCATTACTGTCACCTATGTCTCCTTTCTTACAGCTGCTGACCCCCCATCACCGATTTACCATTCCTATAAACATAATTACTCGTGAGACTCTTTTAGCCCCTGGTGGATTTTTTTCAAAGGTATGAGTTTTTAATATATATATTTTTTTTAATGGAAATCATACATTAATAATTTAAACAACATAGTCAATTCTATAACTGTTTAACTTTTTTTATTTGATCAAGATATTTAAAGCCTTTTATTGTAATTGTACAAAAATACAACGAGATTCAGAGTGCAACCCTGTCCCAGTGTGCAATAACTAGACATACAAAACATTTTAAAACACGGAAGTTAGTCAAAAAGATATTGTAGGAGCCAATTAACACTGTGGGTATAAATGTAGGAACCAATGTTTGTGGTTAGAGGTTCTGCCGGAAGGCCATACAGTGTTGACCACATGGAGAACAAAAACGGGAATACAAACATTCATTGGCTTTTTTATATGTACAAAAGTGGTGGGGCAAGAACAACTTGTGTGTGTGTATATATAAACTTCTGATGCTTTTTTTTAAACACGTAAACAAATGGCTGTAGGCCTATCCATGGTTCCGATAGAGAGGGGCGGGGGTTAAAAGGAAAACACAGACACTCATCACCGAGGTCACAATATCAATCGATCCAGCAGAGCAATAGCCTATAGGCAAAACACAGAAGATCAACAAAAGATATGACTTAAATGAACTTACCAAAGCTGAAGTAGATGGTCAACTTCATTAATTTTCTTTCAGTTTGACTGATTTGAATCGCTAGACGCTCCTTTCACTCGTCTCCTCTTCACAAGCAACTACTATTTTCGCGGCACACGTACTTGCAGCCAATCAGCTCTCTGAATTATGAGATGACGTTTGGTAGGCATGTCAGCACAGTGCCCACGTCGCTCAAAACGGCTCAATATGCACACTGTAGACACTAATTAGAAGAACACAGACTAAAACGGCAATGTACAGACAAATTGGATGATTAAAAATGATCTTAAAATGTATTTTAAGATTTTATTTTTTGCATTTCTTTGGAATTATTTGAATTATTTTCTGCTGACACTTGGTGGGGGCTTTTCTGTGAGAAAATGAAGCAAATTAAATGGACACCAGTCAAAAGGAAATAAATGGACTGTATTTAACTGGAAACTTTGTATCAGACTTTTATTCACCTGGCAAACTTTGTGTGCGTCAATTATGCCAACATAGCGGATCCTCAGATGCTTAAAGCGTTGCCTCTACAGATATGTTTGGGGTTTTGACGGTGAGAAATGTTATGTAGAGAAAATGAAATTACACATTTGTGCATTTGAAATGTAGCCAGTATTTGTTGTTTCAGAGTTCACTTGATAAAGAGGGACAACTAGAACTAATAAGAAGGGGGCTCTCCAGAACGACCTACAGCTCCCTCTGCCTACCGGAAAACATCGCAGCTAGAGGACTGGAGTCCATCCCCAACTTTTATTTCAGAGATGATGCACTGAGGCTGTGGAGCATCATCAACAGGTGACTTTCTGCTTGATAGCTGTCAACCCTGGTGTTTGAGGATTAATGCCATTATATGCCACATTAGACAAAATAGGGGGACACATATTAAAACCTTAAGTATTAATATTCTGGACTTTAAATTGGATATTGAAGCAACAATCTCAAGATGTCACACTCATAGATGTGGGAAAATGCAATTCACATCCTGATACTGGTGTATTTTATTGTTTTCCTCAGCTTCATCCAGTCAATGGTGGCATACTATTATCCATCTGACAGTGAAGTGTCTGCAGATTCTGAGCTCCAGGAATGGATCAATGAGATATTTTATCATGGATTTCTGGGGAATTATGACTCGGGTATATATATTTGTTGCTGTATGCTCCTTTTGAAATGTTTACATGTGTATGTAAAAGCCTAAGGCCCTGCAGTAGTCCTTTTTTTGTTAGAGACAGATTGTAGAATATCATGTAAATTGGCTTTAGACGCCAAGTCAACCCCCTCCCTTCACATTAAGTTTGAACTTGCCTTAAATGGATAATCTATCTTTCCAAAAGGCTTTATCTTGATTGGATGTTGTGTGCTGTAAAACAAAATTTAAGAAACTTCAACTAAGTATCACATTCTGAAATAGACAGTAAGTAGAATGATGAATGCATGTAAAAACAAAAGCTGCTTATTACATTTTGAGATTTTTAAAAATATACAAAATTAGGATGAGATGCTCTGTGAGAAATGTGCAGTAATCTTTTAACCAAACATTCTTGACAGGATTTCCTTCAAGCCTTCAGACTGTGGAGGGACTTATCCAGGTTGTCACTATAGTGGTCTTCACGTCATCAGCTTCACATTCTTTAGGGAACCGTGGACAGGTAAATATTACATTTTTTGAAAAAAGTAGTAGAATCTAGTTTTTTCGGGATTTGAATGTTCTTTTGGGTGATGAGGTCAACCTCAATTTGTACTGGCTATCATATAAATGTTTAACTTCTTCAAATGTGACTATGCCGTGCATCCAATAGTTGGACGTCAGTGTTTGGATCTCTGTACACCTGCTTGTCCAACACTTCTTCTGAAGTCCCAATGTGTTGGTGCCATAATGACTTGTTTTGTGAATGTAATGCTCCTTGCCCTCAAACCATTGAAAACCAGAGATACAACAAAAAGGTAGAACATCTTTTGTTGATCCCAGAGCTCCATTAAAGTATGTACACAAAACATCATGTTTTGGGTCAATTTTAAAAAGAAGAATTTTTAGTTTTTTTCGGGAAAGGGCCTTCCGGTTCAAAGTTGTATGAAAAGACGGATAGCACCCTTGCGTTTGTTCATTTAATGTCAACGTGACTAATTTACACTTCTATACAAAGACATGCCTATGGGAGCAATCTGGGGTAAAGTATCCTCCCCAAGGAAATGTTGACGTGTTACTGAAGAGGCTGGGGATTAGACTACTGACCCTCTGATTAGGAGATATTGATTTCCCCTTGAGCTAAAGATGCTATACAGTACATTAAGCGGAGTCAAAGAGGACAACCACTAACAATAACCTAAAGTTCAATGATTTAGTGTTACACCTCTTGTGTATTGTACAAAGTGTACAAACACAATTGCAACATTTTACATTGATAGCTGGCTGGCTCAGTTGTGAGCAGTAACGGCTTACTTGGTAACATTATGGGTGAGATTAAAGTAATTCAACATTCATCTCTACCATAAAGAAATTAGGAGAACAAATTAGATTTATTGATGTCAAACTATACCTTTTTTTTATTTTAACCCTCAATATTTGTTTTTTCAAGTTTGACTATCTAGGTTGGATTCCCAATGGTCCACTTATCCTGAACAAAGCTCCTCCAACTACAAAGGAACAGTCAAGCATGGAGGACATCTTGGCATATCTGCCCAAAAAATCAAGCGTAATACTTGCACTGAAATATGGATGGCTGTTCAGGGGGAATTTCAGTGATTTTGTGAGTATCCTGCGTTACATTAATCACAAAACCAGTAACTCTACCTTTTCAAAGATTTGCCATTCCCTTGCATAACTTTTGGATTTTGTCCCCGTCAGGAACCGCTCGGTACTTATCCTGAGCAACGCTTTGCTGAGCCTGCAGCCTTACAGATGATCGAAGATTTTCAAGCAGAGCTGTCCTCCCTCAGTGTGGCTATTACCAAGAGGAACTCAAAGCTTGAGCTGCCTTTTAATTATTTGAACCCAAAAGAAATTGAAAACAGTCCAGGAATTTAATCTTGGTATTTGACCATGAAAATACTTTAAACTGTGGCTCAAATAAACAATCTGCTGTCGCTTTGTTGTCCAATGTACTGCCATCTTGATACTGTAATCTTATCTTGAAAGTAAAGTTTCACATATTTATATTGTAGTTTTTTTTGTTGATCGCATCTCTTCACCAAACCGTTCAACTGCAAGTATTCTAAAACCAAATGGTTAAAATTGTAAAGACAAACGGCAAATATCTTCAAGTAGGTTTTCCTGATATAAGGGTTGAAGGAAAGTTGAGGCACAGGTGTTTAGTAAAATTTGACTTTTACTCCATTGCTTTGTTACCCTATAGATTATATTCAGCAACTTCCGATATCACCTTTAGTACAGTATAAGGCTACGTTTTTTATGGACATCGAATACAATTATTAATCTAACAAAGACATAACACTATCAAATTTGCTTATTTTTTTAAGTCCGGTCAGAATGAGCAGAGGGAGGTTAGTAGAAACTGTAGCAGCATTTTATGTGGCAAACAAACAAAACTCCTCAACACAAACCGTGCTGCATAAGAAACCTGTATCACAAGCTGCTTCTGTGCAGCAAGTTCAGTGTAAACTAGTGTAATGATGTAATGTGTGCCTTGGGCTGCAGCTACCAGGATGCATGAGCAGGATGTATGCATGTTGACACGTAACTGTTGTCTCAGCATTCTTGTTTTAGCTCACAGCAACAATATTTGGTCAAATGTACTTAAAATACAGCTTTAATGCAACATCAGTCCGTCTATGCCTTCAAAGACTCATCCTTGGAAAAAAGTATTGTCACTCTGCAGATTCCCTTTCATTCAATGCCTCAAACAGCATGGATGTTTAACTTAATCTTTGAATAGTCAGTCAGTACTGTTGATGCTACATCTACAACAAATCACAAGACTTCACCTCAAGAAACAGCAAGAACTTGCATATACTGTAGGTGCAGGGAACAAAAAAACAGACCGAGAGAGTAATGAATCGGCATTTCAGAGAGTTAAACAGAAATGTGTACTTTGGATCTAAATACTGAGTATCAACAGGGTAAATTAACGGGGAAAAAAATCAAGTTTGAGGATAATAGTGTTAACAACATGCAGTCTGGCTTTTTGACATTTTTCGTTTTGTAAAACATTTAAGTTTTCAGGTTGGTTAGGAGTAGTTATATTCATCCCGCTTCCCTCACATTAGTATGCATAAAAAAGTGACAGGTCACACCTCCCCCATTATGCAAATGAGCTAAGTCCCGCCTCCCCTTTGATCGAGGTGTGAGATCTCAAGTAGGTGTGATATCCCAAGTAGGTGTGAGATTCGTCAATAGGAGGGGGTGATGTGTATTCACAGGTGTGAAAAGCCCCCACTGTTGCGCCTTATGGTGTATAATAAAAAATGTTTCAATCACATTAGTATGCATACAAAGTGACAGGTGGGCCCGCCCCCAAGTGTGTGTGTGTGTGTGTGTGTGTGTGTGTGTGTGTGTGTGTGTGTGTGTGTGTGTGGGTGTGGGGACCTTCACTCCTGAGCTATAGATGCCTGTCTTAACACCTCATGGCCCTGCAGTCGGCCAGAGGCTGTAAAAGTCCTGGAAAGCAGGCAGGCACCTCGTTTGAGAGATGAGTGTGTGTGTGTATTAGAGAGCCTGAGGAGACACATTTTTACCGCCCATGCTTGACTGTTTATCTGTGCACTTTCAACTGTATACAATACAACACAAAAATGCCCAGTGCTGCTAAGAAATAATTTCAGAAAGCTCTGAAAGCTCTAACAAAAGTAACTCTCCAGGTATTTCAGACAGAGTATGCGGATTCGGTCTGACCAGAACAAAGAAAGCACATTTTGCCTTCCTAGTCAAGAGTGTTGATTAAGTTAGTCTGCACACACTCCCTTACTGTCACACTTTCCCCTTACTATGGCTGTCAGGCCTTTTGGTGTGTGTGTGTGTGTGTGTGTGTGTGTGTGTGTGTGTGTGTGTGTGTGTGTGTGTGTGTGTGTGTGTGTGTGTGTGTGTGTGTGTGTGTGAGCCTGGCCCTTCCCCCTCCCCCCCCTTCCTGCCATCTTATCAGTAGACAGAGGGGGATGGGATTTTAAAAACACCTACCTTACACTTGTATTAGTTCTCTCTAAACACAGTGTCTGTAAAGGTGGGGGAGATTGTCTCCCCCCTTCCTGCCATCTCTCTCTGTTTCTGCTGATGTGTCAAATATATAAAATAACATTTTATATACTTACTCTCTTGTTAAAAGGTGATGAAGTTTGCAGCGTAAGCCAGCCATCAGTGTTCTAGTTTTAAGGTTTTGCATACCTCAAAGTGTGTCTAAAAGTATCTTGGCAAGAGAAAAAAGCGAAAATCCGCCTAGGCCATTAAAAAGAAACCGAATTCCACGTTTTACAAATGAACAGACACAAATGCAGACTTGACTACTTGGCAGTTGATTAAAGCAGATTTGTCCTTTTTCATCTCTCAAAGGTTTGGGTCCTGTTCAACACTGGGTACAGAAATATATTCAATATACAGTCATTTGTACATAAATATTTTTTTAAGTTGTAAGCACTTAGAAATATGCATTTGATTGCATTTAAAGTGGCTGTAGACAACTTATCATAATGAAGTAGTTGATTGCACAAATTTGCCCAGTTCAAGTATCTTGAACAGGGAGTGTCATATTGGAACTCGCACTTGACTTTTAAGAAACATATCCAGAAAGTATCCAATACCATTAAATTCAACTTGCAACATTTTAAACAAATTAGACCTTTTTCTTAACTGTCAATGCTGCAAAGTCATACCTCCACTGTATGATTCTATCCCACATTGAATACTGTTTTACAAACTGGTCGTTTGCTTGTGCCACACACCTGAAACCCATAGAACAGCTGTTCAAGAGAGCTATCCAGGTGTTTGACAGAAAGCCACAGTCATACCACCACTGTACCATCCTTGAAAATCACAATTTCTTGAGTTTTTGACAATTTTAAGTCTTTTAAAAGTATGTGTTTTTTTTAAATAATAATTACATGGGCTGGCCCCCCTCCCCTTGGGGGAATTGACCCACAGAAAACACACTGGACGCAGCACTAGGTCAGAAACCAGAGGAGACTGTGAAGTCCACCACAGACGGACCACCTTTGGACAAAATGTCCTCTCCATTAAAGGCCACTCATTGTGGAATAGCCCCCAAACTGAAATACGGGATTGTCCCACTCTCAATAGTTTTAAAGGTCAACTTAAAGAATGGTTGAGCAACAAACATACGTGTAATCACCGCTAAATAAATGCACTTTAACACAGGGGTATCTCCTCTTGCACTTTTATGTAGCGCTTTTTATCTTATCCTGCACTTTATATATCATAGCTGCTACATTGTACTGCCATGTGGTAAATGCTTGTATGCTGCTCATTCTCTTTCTGCATATCATGTATTTATTTTTGCTATATATATATATATATATATAAATGTCATGTTCTTATATGCTGTATGTGACGGGACTACAGATGGAAATTAGCTCAAAGCTAAAATCCGGCTCATTTACACTTGTAGGCATTATTTTTGTTTTAAAGTGTTCATCAATGTGCACTACGGTGGCCCTGAAGAAAATTAAACATTAAAATATGTTATCGATGTCCCCATTCCCAGTTTGTTTTGGGAATAATTGCGATGTTTACTATGTTTTGGTAGCTCTTAACAAAACAGAATTTTTGTAAAAGACTGCGACTCTAAAAGGCAAGTTTGTGATTTTAAGACTGTTTCGATGAAACAATGCAGTCTTGATAACTTGACTTGACTAACATTCCTTTTCTAAATATATGTTTTTAGATGCTTTACTTTGATTTCTTTCATGTTATTTTAACACAACATTACTTTGTTCATATTTTTCAACATACTGTGATATTCAGTTTTTGTCTTTCTCTCCTTTTTCCATTATATTTTTGAAAAACTACATAGTGGTTTTTAGCAAAATACAACATGCAACTAATACATTATACAATATTACGACTTTTTGCGATATTTTCAACACAATATACTTGTACCTTTTTTGTGGTTGTAGGGCTTCAAGATATTTTGCATGTCATGCATAAACACGGTGTCATCTTTTCCTTGAAACTGACGTGCTGTCCGTTTTACAAAACAAGTTATTTTTCTGCTTCTTCATCCTCTGAATTTTCCTCCCCCGTCCCTCTTCCTTCAGCCAGCACAACAAGAATCAAGGTGGATCTGTGAAATGAAACACCTCTTCCCAAAGTGTGACTTCCCTATTGAGAGCATGCGTCTAGGGCAGTAGGGTCTAAACCAATTGGCCAGATATACTAACATGCAGAACGTACGGTATGTTTGAAGACTAACCATTTATCCAGTTCAAGCTGTCTTTAAGATGTGACATTGCGTTCTGACTATTTCCCGTAAAATGGTGACAAACTATTACTTATTCTTAAATTGGACCTCTTGCTGCTTTGTTGAAAAGGATAGATGAAAAATAACTTTTAAAAAAAAGACTCAAACAGTGAGGGACATTATACTGGTGAAAAAACTCTCAATTCTACAGATGACTCCCCCCATTCAACGCAATAAGTCCCTCCATCCACTCATCAAAGCATCTAAAACTAAGGACCCCCACTAAGACGACAGTTTGAAAACTAGCCATGGATCTGAGAAAAACCAAGTCTCCCCCCGTGAGTTGCAGCCAGGAACAAACTCCTGGACTACCATCATCAACACCATTCTGGACACCCGAATCTTGCAGTACTACTGCTGCTTATTTTGCTCCTTGGGCCAAGACGTCTCTGTTTATGGACACAGTGAAATCAGTGTTGGTTGATATTGTGGAGGGGGTGATACATCGGTACAGAGAAGAAATATGCAACGGATGCCGAGTCAGTCACCCCGGCCAGAGGCAACACGATTGTCTGAATGACATGCCCGATTTTTTCTTCAGAAACAATTACAACGCGTTAATGAAAAGACTCTGGCTCACCGACTTCATTACTGAGATCGACCAGACTCTTATTGATAAAGACATTTTCACGGACGATTGGAGGATCCAAGGCGCTTCGGAGGCTTTTCGGCACAATCTCAAAAATTGTAGACGCCTCAAGGAGAGACTTGAAAAGATCCATGCCGAGTTGGATGGAGAAGAAGAAGACTAATAACCTGCGGTTGATTGAAGCCAGGGATTTTTTCTTTTTCGATACATTGACTTTTTCTTTAAAGTAAAATAAAAATGGGGAACTACTATGCAAAACGCTCGGTATATATTGATCAGAATGTAGTCAATACCCTTTTAATAAGTGTGGTGATGAGGACGATTGAAAACAGAGTGAATAGTGATCCCCGTGTAAACAGAATGGCTGAAGTTTGTAAACTAGAAGACATTTTGGATATCGTTTGTTCTGGCAGTACTATTCCTGGTCATTGGGAAACGATTGCAAACTAAACATTTAAAGTGGTCCTGGAATCTTCATTTTCCGAAACATTCTGTAACATTACCGAAGAAATGAAACAAACATCAAAAGTGTATCATGTGCTCTCATTGTATGCTCTGTTTGTAGATGTAATGCATCTTTGTGTCAAAAACAGCATACACATGAATATTTTGACTGAAGTGAAAAAACTCCATCATGATATTTCCAGTAATCTGGGGAATTCTAACCGTAGACGGTCCTGGGGATGTTACAATCAGTATAACTATTGATTTTGTGTGTGAAAAAATTAAAATGTAAATAGGACTTTTTTTTTTTTAAATAAAAAAAAGTGTTTTTTACATTTTAAAAACTGTTGTCTTCATCATAACAAGGGGAGGGTAACAGGGAAGATGTATGATATATGTGTATTGAAACGTGCGTATTATACCCCCACAGAAACACAGAAACATGGAAACACAGAAACACAGAAACACTGAAACCACTGAAACACTGAAAAAACACAGAAACACTGAAACACCGACACACAGAAACACCGAAACACAGAGACACAGAACTACAGAAACACAGAAACATGGAAACACAGAAACACAGAAACACAGAAAACACTGAAACCACTGAAACACTGAAAAAACACAGAAACACTGAAACACCGACACACAGAAACACCGAAACACCGAGACACAGAACCACGGAGACACAGAAACACAAAAACACAAAAACACTGAAACACCGACACACCGAGACACAGAACCACAGAACCACAGAAACACAGAAACACAAAAACACAAAAACACAGAAACACAGAAACACAAAAACACAGAAACACAGAAAACACAGAAACACAGAAAACACAGAAACACAGAAACACAAAAACACTGAAACACAAAAACATTGAAACACAGACACACAGAAACAACGACACACAGAAACACCGAAAACACTGAAAACACAAAAAACAGGCTTGTGTGCTAGTATGGTTTTTGAATAAACACATCAGTATTTTTAAAAAGTCGATGGGAGGCTGATACTATTTGACTTTTTAAAATACTGATGTGTTTATTCAAAAACCATACTAGCACACAAGCCTGTTTTTTGTGTTTTCAGTGTTTTCGGTGTTTCAGTGTTTTTGTGTTTTTGTGTTTCTGTGTTTCAGTGTTTTTGTGTTTCTGTGTTTCTGTGTTTTCTTTGTTTTTGTGTTTTTGTGTTTCTGTGTTTTTGTGTTTTTGTGTTTAACCCTCAATATTTGTTTTTTCAAGTTTGACCATCTAGGTTGGATTCCCAATGGTCCACTTATCCTGAAAAAAACTCCTCCAACTACAAAGGAACAGTCAAGCATGGAGGACATCTTGGCATATCTGCCCAAAAAATCAAACGCAATACTTGCAATGAAATATGGATGGCTGTTCAGGGGGAATTTCAGTGATTTTGTGAGTATCCTGCGTTACATTAATCACAACCAGTAACTCTACCTTTTCAAAGATTTGCCATTCCCTTGCATAACTTTTGGATTTTGTCCCCGCCAGGAACCGCTCGGTACTTATCCTGAGCAACGCTTTGCTGAGCCTGCAGCCTTACAGATGATCGAAGATTTTCAAGCAGAGCTGTCCTCCCTCAGTGTGGCTATTACCAAGAGGAACTCAAAGCTTGAGCTGCCTTTTAATTATTTGAACCCAAAAGAAATTGAAAACAGTCCAGGAATTTAATCTTGGTATTTGACCAAGAAAATACTTTAAACTGTGGCTCAAATAAACAATCTGCTGTCGCTTTGTTGTCCAATGTACTGCCATCTTGATACTGTAATCTTATCTTGAAAGTAAAGTTTCACATATTTATATTGTAGTTTTTTTTTGTTGATCGCATCTCTTCACCAAACCGTTCAACTGCAAGTATTCTAAAACCAAATGGTTAAAATTGTAAAGACAAACGGCAAATATCTTCAAGTAGGTTTTCCTGATATAAGGGTTGAAGGAAAGTTGAGGCACAGGTGTTTAGTAAAATTAGACTTTTACTCCATTGCTTTGTTACCCTATAGATTATATTCAGCAACTTCCGATATCACCTTTAGTACAGTATAACGGCTACGGTTTTTATGGTCATCGAATACAATTATTAATCTAACAAAGACTTAACACTATCAAATTTGCGTCTTTTCTTAAGTCCGGTCAGAATGAGCAGAGGGAGGTTAGTAGAAACTGTAGCAGCATTTTATGTGGCAAACAACTCAACACAAACCGTGCTGCATAAGAAACGTGTATCACAAGCTGTTTCTGTGCAGCAAGTTCAGACTAACTAGTGAAATGTTGTCATCATGTGTGCCTCGGGCTGCCGCTACCAGGATGCATGAGCAGGATGTATGCATGTTGAGACGTAACTGTTGTCTCAGCATTCTTGTTTTAGCTCACCAAACATTCTTGACAGGATTTCCTTCAAGCCTTCAGACTGTGGAGGAAATTATCCAGGTTTTCACTACAGTGGTCTTCACGTCATCAGCTTCGCATTCTCCAGGGAACCGTGGACAGGTAAATATTACATTTTTAGAATTAATGTCAATTTAGAAAAAAGTAGTAGAATTGAGTTTTTTTGGGATTTGAATGTTCTTTTGGGTGATGAGGTCACCCTCAATTTGTACTGGCTATCATATAAATGTTTAAGTCCTTCAAATGTGACTATGCCGCGCATCCTATAGTTAGACGTCAGTTTTTTTATCTCTGTGAAACTGCTTGTCCAACACTTCTTCTAAAGTCCCAATGTGTTGGTGCCATAATGACTGGTTTTGTGAATGTAATGCTCCTTGCCCTCAAACCATTGAAAACCAGAGATACAACAAAAAGGTAGAAAATCAGGCTGGAGGAGCTTGCATCTTAGTAGTTCTTCTAGTTTAGTGATTGTCATCTCTCTTTTGATGATCCCACAGCTCAATTAAAGTATGTACAAAAACATCAAAGGCCATCAATATGTTTTGCGCCTTTTAAATATAGTATGACTCTTCACTTTTCTTAATATTTAGACAATCTAAATACATCATACACTAGGAAATAAAGCAGTAGATGAACACTTGGTGTATTATTATATAGTATTTAACTTTGGGCTAAAGAACAGTGTAAACAGGCAGCTTTCTTTATGATCGTGAGATGAATGCTATAATGCTATAATAGAGCTCTACTATGTAATGTTGTGTTTGCCATTTGAACATAATGTTATCTTGTGTGTATTGGTACATTGTAATCAAACATTTGGGCTGTCTGTCGGCTCAGTGTTTTTTTTTTTGAAAAACAAAATGTTTGGATAGAAGCATTGTTTGGGGAGAAACACCCACTTTTAAGTTAATACAATGTTTTCATGAAAGAAGGTTCACAATGGACAGGCAGTGTCAGCATTGTTTTGTTTTGCTGCATATTGGAGCCTTCATTCTGTAAATTAAGAGACTCAAATGTGTATATTTTTCCAAACAGTATCCACAGGTAACCATGGCTGAGTACAAGTTAGAGATGACAACGGGTGACATGCAATATGCAGGAACATCGGACTACATGTATGTCACCTTATTTGGAACTGAGGAGCAGAGTGAGCGAACTTTGATGGACAACTATGGCATCGACTTTCAAAGAGGGGCAGTAAGTACAACCCAGTTAAACATCTGCACCTGTCTGTAAATAACAGATTGCATCATCAAGTAAGCACTTTAGATTTAAGTCATCATTTAGAATTCACAAATCCTACTTCAACGTGTGATCTATGTGACGTTAACTGCTATAACTCTTACTCTCAATATGCAGAAATGATATAAACACAATCTAATGGTCTTTCACATTTATGGTACCGTTAAATTATACATTTCACTTTTTTTTAAGTCACACTTTTTTAAAGGATAATCTGGTTTTGGCTGAGGCTTACACTTAAAATGCTTTCCTTCATTACGTTGTCCCAAATATCTCAGTTTCAATGTGCAATACATCATAATATGTGTTTGTGAGCCTCTCCGCTCACACAGGGTTCAAATCAGGACGGAAAGAGCAGGTTGGTGAAACACAGGCGTTTATTAACTCCAAACAATAATATGCGCGGGTCTCAAACGTTGCCCGGGTGGGAAACTTCACAGGTCCTTTGGCGACCTTCCAGGATCCCGCCTACTGCATAACAGAACAGAACCAGGTTACGACATGCTTTTCTTTCAAACCACACCCCGCTGCCGCAGTGTTAAACTGTATTATATTTTAAATGGCAATATATACATTAACTGTATATTCTGTTTGAGTTTACCATAAGGAAGCTTTGACTTTGCAGACTACACCGTTGTAGGAGGCTGTAGCTTGGTTTCAATATGCACAAATAGTCTGTGACTGAGACTTTTTAGCAGATATTGCTTTTTTAAAATTATAATAGTATATATTAATATAATAACAATTATAATTCTTATTCCAAGACAGGGAGCTACACCGTGAAAACCAGTTTTTCTCTGGGCAAACTTCTGCTGGTTAAGGTTGAGAAGGACCAGTATTTATGTCTCCCAGAAGATGAGTGGTACTTCTCCAAAATGGTGGTGACGACTCCAGAAGGAGATGTCATTCTTTACCCCTGCTACAGATGGATTGGCAGGGGAGAAATTGTGGAGCTGAGAGGAGGGAGAGGTCTGCATCAATGTCCCAAAATAACTGATTCATACATATTAACTGTTTTTTCTACATCTCGTTGGCTTTGTACATTTAAATTTGACTGCTATAATGTTGTTTTCATGTCTCAGCAATGAAAGTTTTTGAGGAGGATCACCCCTTGTTGATTGACCACAGGAAGAATGAGCTGATGCTCAAAAAGAGCTTGTTCGAGTAAGTTTCCATGTGAGCAGTAGAGCTACCGTTTGTCGCCAAAGTTTATCTGTAGAAATGTCTTTGTGCTTTTGGGTAACTTTGTTTTTTTTAATAGATGGAAGATTATGGCTGAAGGACTACCCCACATCAACAGTTTCAATGACGTGTCTGAGTTCCCAGCTGAAATCCGCTTCTCCGATTCCAGAACAGCTGACATCCGTTACTCAAAAGCTACGATGTGGGTCAATATATTAAATAGATGTGTATATGTTAATTACAATACAGCTCTATTCTCTAGACTTTTAAATATTGAGGGAAAAGGTACATTGCAATTCATTTCTGTATGTTGTTTATTCCTGTGTTCTAATTGTTCCTTGTTTTACTTCAGTGGTATTGAACTCAAGGTTAAGGGGCTGCAAGGATCTACTGCACAATGGGAAAGCATTGAAGACATCAAAAAAATATTCTGGTGTAAAAAGACAACAATGTCAGGTATGTTCTTTTTATCCCATTTACCAGTTGTCAGTGTAACTCACCCCATCTATGTTATGTTTTCATAACAACAGATAGATATTCAGTAGATGTTTTTCCTGTTTTGTACAATTATTTGTTTTCTACAAAGTTAAGTATTTCAGTAAAAGTAACAATTATTTAAATACATGACCAACATTTTTGCTTTACAGTCAATAAGAATGATGATTATGTTGAACCTGAAAAACCCCAAAACATTTTAGAAAAATTATATTAATTATTAAATGAACCAATTGTTATTCGTGTTAAACCGAATATATAATGTTGGTATATTTTTTATATATCAATTGCTATTCTTCCAGAGTATGTTGCAGACCACTGGATGGAAGATGACTTCTATGGATATCAGTTCCTGAATGGAGTCAACCCCGGTGTTATCAAGCGCTGCTCAGAGCTTCCCACAAACTTCCCGGTCACAGAGGAAATGGTGAAGCCGTTCCTGGAAGAGGGAAGCTCTCTGCAGAAGGAAATGGAGGTATGAATGAAGATTAACTTGAAATGGATGGTAATCTTTGTTTCGGAATCATGATTTGTCCATTTACTATCCCTCTGTCATACTTCCTTGACTTATTACAATTCTGTGATATCTCTCGATGACGTCTTAAACATTTCTTTCTTATGTCTTTCCAGAAAGGCAATATGTTCCTTTATGACCAGAAGAAGATGGATGGAATTCCCCCTGCAGCCTATAATGGTGAACCTCTGCATGTGACTGCTGGTCTCTGTTTGCTCAACGTGAACCCAGAAAACAAACTGATGCCAATTGCAATACAGGTACTGTAAAATCCATTTAAAAGCCAGCATGTAATGTTATAGGTCTTTACCATGGTCACTCTATGGAAAACATTCTTTAAGGTATCGTGAAGGGAAAGTTAATCTATTTTTTTTATCAATTTCCAGTTGAATCAACAACCATCTGAGAAGAACCCCATCTTCCTGCCCAGCGACCCAGAAACTGACTGGCTGCTAGCCAAGATGTTCATTAAAAATGCAGATTGCATGGATCACGAATCAGTCCATCACTTCATGAGGACTCACTTTCTGGCAGAGGTCTTCGCTATTGCAGCTCTCCGCAGCTTCCCTGTGATTCACCCAATGTACAAGGTATAAGTACTCCACACAACAGAGGTAGTGCAGGTTTTTTGTATTCCCTTGATCTGAAATAATGCTTAGAATTTCTATTGATTGATTTTCAGGTATATTATGTCTATACTAGAGATGGTTAATAGTAAAGCTGAGACAGGAAATGTTCAAAAATAAAGAGGCATGCGTGCAAACAAGTTTCCTTGATTAAACCCCATTACTTTGCGAGGTTGAATGCAAAGTATGTGACTATGCTGAGATTAACGTAACTCAACATGTGAATTCCCAAAAAAACGACTCTACTCTAAAAAAGGCCTTTTTGAAACGCTTGCCAGATACCAGAAGTGCAAACAGGTTGTGACTGGGGTGAGAGGTATCCGTGAAGATGTTGCACACATCCCAAAACACATCGTTTGACGCATGAAACACAACTTTCATTTGTGTATTAAATGTGTGTATTTGTCTCACTGTTTTTGTATATTTGATTGTACTTGTAGATCATTTTGTTATTTGTCATTCACTTACTTTTCATAGTATTTTTTTGTTACTTCCATTTCCCCGGGCGCTGTACAATAGCTGCGCACTGTTCCTAGTACTAGACTCCTGGTACTAGGATGGGTTAAAAGCAGATGACACATTCACTGTGTGTGCTGTGTGCTCTGCATGTGTGACCATTAAAGAGGGTTTCATCCCTCCCAATTCTTTCTAGATCTTCTTTGGAAACTGGTTTTGAGCCATTATTTTGTATTTATTGAAGAACTCAAATTTTTATAACAAAAAGAAAGTGATACTTAACTTGTTGGAGTCCAAGCACTTTATAATTATCATGGTTATATATTTTCAAAGAAGTCAAAGCACTTAAAGAAAGCATGATTTCAGTTGTGTTTGCTTATTGCTTCCTTCATTTACACTGATGTTCTGCCTGTTGTCTGCTGAATCAAGCATTTTACTTTGACTTTAATATTGTTTTCCTCTGTTCAGCTGCTGTTTCCACACTTCCGGCACACTCTTCACATCAACACTAGAGGGCGCCTAAATCTATTAGGACCTGATGGGGTTTTAAGTAATGTAAGGCTTTTTCAAATACATATTTGTGAATGTAAATACAAATGTTATCATACCACACCTTGCAACTTAAATTCTGTTTTTTGGATAGTTTCTAATTTGATGTCGAAAAACTTGTCTGATGGTATGTGTATTTTTGATTTGTTAGAGTTCACTTGGATTTGTTGGACTAATAGAGCTCATGAGAAGGGATCTCTCTGAAATGACCTACAGCTCCCTCTGTCTGCCGGAGAACATCGCTGCACGAGGATTGGAGTCTATCCCCAACTTTTACTACAGAGATGATGGCCTGAAGCTGTGGAACATCATCCAAAGGTTTTACCTATTCATAAATATTGTGACTGTCCACAGTGATTCATTGTACAAACACCATTAGAGACTTTCTCAGAAGCTCATATTATTAAAAATACAACTGTTTTGTGTTTGCCAGCTTTGTGAAGGCGGTAGTGGAGCACTATTATCCCTCAGACAGTGAGGTTCATAAAGACACTGAGCTGCAGGACTGGATCAGTGAGGTCTTCACACATGGCTTCTTAGGAAACAAAGCCGCAGGTATTTGTCCCATATTCTGAAGTCATTTGTAAATATGAAACATATTATAATAGTATATTTTAATGCACATAGTGATTGACTTATGAACATATTGTGCTGCCAATAGGGTTTCCAGCAGCCTTTCATACTGTCGAGGAAGTGGTCAAGTTCACAACCATGGCGATCTTCACAACGACGGTTCAACATGCTGCCGTAAACAGTGGGCAGGTAAATAGTTGGGGCGTTAGAATATTGTAGCGACCCTGATAGGATGCTGAGGGTGTCACTCAGGCATCCCCCGTCTCTCTGCCAATCACAGAGCTGCACAGTGATGCTGGTCTAGGTGCGGGCCTGTGGTTGAGGGAGCAGACGGGGGAGGGCGGGAAGCTGTGACGTAGTCTGGGTTATAAATAGGAGTGTGTGTGTGAGTGGAGTGAGAGAGTGTGTGAGGTTGAACCCACAAGCTATCCCTGTACCTGTGATCATCTAGAAAATAAGAGTTATTAAAGCCTAATAACTGGAAGCCTGTTTCCGACTCCATCTGTGAACGCTACATTGGTGTCAGAAGTGACTTTTCGAACGGAGGACGTCTATCCGGACGGGTGTTCGTAACTGCGTCACGGAGCTAGCAGGTGAGCTAGCGGAGATGGAAAAGTTCAACAAGATGGGAGTGAAGCAGGAAAGTAGGGATGGAGAGGAAGAAGGAGCATGCGGGTGGTCGAAGGACATGGGTGGGGAGTTTGTGAAGGCACGAGAGGCGAGAGAGTGCCTGAGGGAGTCGGCGGTGAGGATGGCTAGAGACGCGGGAATGTCACCATCTTCAGCTGTGTTTCGCGCCAAAACTGAGCGGGATGTAGACAACAATGGCGGCGCCCATCAACCGGTAGCAGCCGCCGTGTCCGTGAAGACACCCAAGTACTCGGGTAAGGCTGACTGGGAGGCTTTCCATGCTCAATTTGAACTGCTTGCACATGCCGGGGGGTGGTCAGTAGAGACTAAAGCACTACAGCTAGCTTTGTGCGTCACAGATGAGGCTCTGTCATGTCTGCTGCTGCTTAGCCCTGAGGACCGGCACAACTATGAAGCGTTAGCGGGGGCTTTGAAGAGGCGGTTTGGACAGTGTTTCCCGCCAGAGCTGCTCCGGAACAAATAGAGTGACAGCTGTAGGAAGTCTGGGGAGGCGCTGCGTGCGCTGGCTAATGATGTGGAGAGCCTGACGCGGCGGGCGTACGCGCACATGCCGCCCGGAGTGCAGAGTGAGCTGGCCCGTGATCAGTTCATCAGGGCTCTCCTCCCTGTGGAATTGAGGGTTGAGGTACAGCTGCAGCATCCGCAGTCCTTGCAGGCGGCCTTGGAGATGGCTGTGGAGAGAGAGGATGTGTGGAGTGTAGCTGCGAGGAGCAACGGAGGGCCGGTATCACCGGCTGTGAAGAGCTGCAGGGAGGAGAAGCCTGCATGGGTTACCGAGATGACGGAAATGATAAGGGCTGTTTCTTTGCAGCCAACACGCTGGAACAAGTACCAGGGTCTGCTGGGGGTGTGGTCAGCCGGGACATTTGGCCAGAGACTGCCCCAAGGCACGCCGGACCCAGGGAAATGACGGGGGGTCCGCATAAAGGGGAAGATGCGGAGCCAAGCCCAAAAACCCCTCAACCAAACCACCGTTTTATTGTCATCAACACAGACATCAGAGGTAGGAGCCCGGCAGCACAGCCGGGGGAGCCAGATGCTACGCCTTCCTGAAGAAGATGACGGCACAGGCTTGGAGCCTGTCGTCGCGGTGGGCCGTGCTGGTGGTGGGGATTCCTGTTATGTCCCTGTCGCTGTGGAAGGGGTGCCCTGCACTGCACTGGTGGACACAGGCTCTACAGTAACCATAGTGAGACCAGAGGTGTGGCCCGGTGGGACTATGTTGGAGCCGACAGCAGTGCGTCTCCGCAAAGTCACAGGAGAGCTGGCACTTATGAAAGGAAGAGGCTTGCTGACGGTGTCGGCGGGGGGAGTTGAAGTGCAGCACCCCGTGTGGATAGCGGAGGTACAGGACCCGTGTATTCTGGGTCTGGACTTTTTGAGGGCGCCTGGCTGCCGTCTGGATTTTCTAGTAGGCACAGTGAGTATCCATGGGGGGCCGGTGATCACTATGACCCGTATCCACGTCCCTGCTGAACCTGCGGGGAGACCCCCTACACACACTGTGAATACTCTAGGAACGGAGGAAAATCCTACCTCCTTTCCCGTATCCACGGTGGCGCCCACTCTGGACAGTTCCGCACCGGTCACCCCCGGACGGTGCCACCCGATCACAGCCCCGCCTCAGTTACCCCAGACTGGGGTGGAAGAGGCTCCGTCTGCAGTATTGGAGGTGTGGAGGAAGAACTGTGGCGGCCTAAATCCAGAGCAGCAAGAGTAATTGTGGCAGCTAATGCTAGAGTTCCAGGGCAGTTTTGCCATGAAGGAGGAGGAGGTGGGCCGAACGCATCTGGTAGAACACGAGATTGATACAGGGGACGCGCGTCCCATCAAGTCTCGCCCGCGCCGTCTTCCCCTAACTCGTCAGCAGGCTTGCGACGAGGCAGTGCAAAGCATGCTGCGGGCAGACATCATCGAGCCCTCCGACAGCCCGTGGGCCGTTCCGGTAGTCATGGTCCCGAAGAAGACAGGTGGCTGGCGGCTGTGCCCAGACTACAGACCGGTGAACGGGGTCACTAAAAAGGATTCATACCCCCTTCCCCGCATCGATGAGTCCCTGGACCTGGTTGCAGGGTCGTCATGGTTCTCTTCCTTGGACCTCCGCAGTGGGTATTACCAAGTTCCTCTGGCCCCAGAGGCTAGACCAAAAACGGCTTTCTGTACCGGCCGGGGACTATGGCAGTTCAAGGTCCTCAGTTTTGGGCTTTGTAATGCCCCGGCCAACTTTGAGCGGTTGCTGGACAGGTTGCTGTCGGAGATTCCCCGCCAGCAGTGCTTGGTTTACCTGGACAACATCCTGGTGCATGGCAGCTCGTTCGAGGCGGCCCTAGGATTGCTACGAGTGGTGCTGGAAAGGATCAGAGCCGCTGCTTTGAAGCTACATCCAGATAAGTGTCATTTCATGCAGAGAGAGGTCACTTTCCTGGGCCACAAAGTGGGGGTTGAGGGCATCGGCACCCTGCAAGACAAAGTGCAGGCTGGCCAAATCCTCGCAACCAGAAACAGCTGAAGAGCTTCCTGGGCCTGGCTTCGTACTACAGGAAGTTTGTACGGGGTTTTGCTTGCACGGCTGCACCCCTATTCCAGCTGCGGCAGAAGGACAGGGATTTCCTCTGGTCGGAGCAATGTCAAGCAGCGTTTGACAGCCTTCGGCGTGCCTTGAGTGAGTCCCCGGTTCTCTTCCCAGCCATCCCCAGTCTGCCGTTCACCCTGGACACAGACGCTAGCGGTGTGGGTGTAGGTGGAGTACTCTCCCAGACTAAATCAGAGGGGGAGCGGGTGGTGGCACTTCAGCCGGGCGTTCAACAAAGCAGATCGACAATACTGTGTCACTCGCAGGGAACTTTTGGCAGTGGTGCTGTCCATCAGGCACTTTAAATACTACCTGTGTGATCAGGCGTTCACGTTGAGGACGGATCACTCTGCATTACAGTGGCTCATGACGTTCAAAGAGCCCGAAGGGCAGGTCGCCAGGTGGATAGAAGAGCTCCAAGCCTTCAACTTCAGGGTGGAGCACCGGGTGGGGGTGAGCCACACAAATGCGGATGCTCTCTCCCGCCGCCCGTGTGCTGCTAGCGGATGCCACTACTGCGAGAGGAGAGAGACTCGTGAAAAAGAGTTGCAGGAGGAGGACGTCGTCTGTGCGGCAGCGAGGCAAGTGGAAGAGGTTGTCTGCCGGGAGCTCCGGTCAGTGGACGGGGCCGAGTGGAAGCAACAGCAGGAGCTGGACGCTGTTCTACAGCCTGTACTGCAGTGGGTCGAGTCGCAGCAGCGGCCACCGTGGGAGGAAGTGGCCGTGCTCTCTAAAGCGACCAAGGGGCTGTGGTCGCAGTTTGAGGCTCTACGCCTGTGTCAGGGCGTGCTACAGTGGGCGTGGAAGGAGCCAGCAACGGGGGAGAAGAGGTGGCAAGTGGTGGTCCCGAGGGGTCTGCAAGAGGCCGTACTCAAGGCCATGCATGGAACGGGAGGTTCTGGGCACTTTGGCGTCACTAAGACACTCCGGCGCCTTCGTCAGGGCTGCTACTGGGGGCAGTGCCGGAGGGATGTCGAAGACTTCTGTCGCCGCTGTGACCCGTGTATGGCTCGGAAGGGTCCGCCTGGTCGTTCCCATGCTCCACTGCAACAGTTTCCCGTGGGGGCCCCGATGGAGAGAGTAGCGGTTGATGTGGTGGGTCCTCTGCCTTTGTCGAACAGGGGTAACCGCTACGTGCTCACGGCCATAGACTATTTCACAAAATGGCCAGAGGCGTATGCCCTCCCTGATCAAGAAGCAGAGACCGTCACAGATACCTTGGTGGCCGGCATGTTCAGCCGGTTTGGAGTACCGGAGACCCTGCACAGTGACCAGGGGAGAAATTTCGAGTCCCGGGTGTTTGCCTCCATGTGCACACACAAAACACGCACCTCCCCCTTGCGATCTCAGAGCGACGGACTAGTCGAGAGATTCCATCGCACCATGGGACAACAGCTGGCCATCCTCACATCTCAGCATCAGCGCGACTGGGACGAGCATCTGCCCCTGGTGCTCATGGCATGTCGCTCTGCAGTCCAGGAGTCCTCAGCCTGTTCTCCTGCCCTCCTCATGTTGGGGAGAGAGCTACGAACCCCGGCTGTTTTGGCGTTTGGTCAGCCACCGGATTCCCTGGACACGACTTCAGGGCCTGAGTACGCCAGGAGACTTCAGGACCGCCTTGATTCTGCTCACGCCTTTGCCCGTGATCAGCAGAAAAGTGCTGGGGTGAGACAAAAGCAGAACTACGACACCCGGACAAGAGGGCAGCATTTCCGTGCAGGGGAGCTGGTTTGGGTCTACAGCCCCCAACGCAAGAAAGGCCGGTGCCCAAAACTGGACAGCCAGTGGGTTGGTCCGTGCAGAGTACTGGAGAGGGTGGGGGAAGTGGTTTACAGGGTGCAGCTGCCATCAAGGGGGAGAAAAGTGGTTCTCCACAGAGACAGGTTGGCTCCGTACCGAGGAGTCGCTTCCCCATAGGCCCCAGGAACACCGGGACCCACAGCCGGCCCTGCAACATCCTCACTCAGGTCTCCCGGCGAGCGGAGCAGCAGTGCCTCCTCAGGGACTGAGTGTCCCCCCATTTTCTTTCCCCTTTCCCCGCCTGGGCCGGAACCGGCCACCCCAGTCCCCCTGCCGAGAAGGCAGTCACGACCCCCGGGTCGTTTCAGAGACTTTGTGTGTTGGTAAAGTTTTTTTAGTGAGACCCCTGGATTACGGTAGAGGGCAAGAATGCGCCCTGGTCTCACTGGAAGGGATTGTAGTCCACCCAGATCTTCCTAGTTAAAGTTCAGTGTGTAGTTGTAGAGTTGTGCTGGGTTTTGTTTGTTCCTCGTGAGCTAGAAACTTTGTAGTGGGGGGGGGGTAGTGTAGCAACCCTGATAGGATGCTGAGGGTTTCACTCAGGCATCCCCCGTCTCTCTGCCAATCACAGAGCTGCACAGTGATGCTGGTCTAGGTGCGGGCCTGTGGTTGGGGGAGCAGACGGGGGAGGGCGGGAAGTTGTGACGTAGTCTGGGCTATAAATAGGAGTGTGTGTGTGAGTGGAGTGAGAGAGGGTGTGAGGTTGAACCCATAAGCTATCCCTGTACCTGTGATCATCTAGAAAATAAGAGTTATTAAAGCCTAATAACTGGAAGCCTGTTTCCGACTCCATCTGTGAACGCTACAATATGTATTGATCAAGTATAAGTTTGGCAGACCAGCCAACTGCTTTAGTTTCCTTTACAATAACATTCCGTTTGCAGGACATTAGCTTAGTATTACAATTGAGTAAAGGTTGCCTTTTTTTCTATGTTTTTTTTTCATAATTTAGTATGACTACAACTCCTGGGCCCCCAACGGCACGCTACTTCTGCGCAAACCTCCTCCAACCACTAAGGGGCAGTCAAGCATGAAGACGATCCTGGAGACCCTCCCGAATGTTGGCGATACAGTCGAGTTAGCAGCAGTGAGTTGGTTGCTTTCAGACAGATACACAGACTATGTAAGTTTGGCGTCATAAATACTTACAGAAGGATGTCCTATCCTGATTTTAATGTTTTTCTCTTTTTTACCATTAACTTTGCTTTGTCAGTCTAATTTTGTTTCCTGATTTTGTCCTTTTGGCAGATTCCCTTGGGAACATACCCAGAGGAACGATTTGATGAGCCTGAGCCTAAGCAGATGATAAAGGAATTCCAAGCAGAATTGTCGTACCTCAGTGAAGCAATAACATCAAGAAACTCAAATCTTGAACTACCCTACACATACTTGGACCCTGCAGAGATAGAGAACAGTGTTTCTATTTAAGCAGATCTGCGAGTGTATCATGTATTTCTCCTCACCTAGTTTGCATGCTGGGAGTTCAGTTATACTTTTAATGTAGTGTATAATAGCTGGGGCAGATAGATGAGATGTAATGGATAATTAGTAAGTTGTTGCATACTGGTAAGGGAGGACTAGAGTATATCTTGGTTGTGTGATGCTGAGCAGAAACTAAACTGACTAACACAGGAGTTAATGGCTTAAACATTGCTCTGGCCCATATTTATCGATTACAGGCAAAACGATACAAAAACATAGGGTGAATGTTTATTTTATCTACATTAAGTGTATTTTGTTGTATCAGACTTTCTTAATGGATATGAAATGCAGCTCTGGGTAGCTGCATTTCACTGTGGGTCCCCCTAGTCAAGATGATTTCAAACAAGGTTCCTCTTTCTTTTTCTCCATTAACAATTAATAAAAAAACTATTTAACTTATGCTTGTCTTTTATGTACTTTTTTCCTTTTCATATAGCGAATGAGGACAAAGAATAAGTACATTAAACTTCTGCGTTTTAATACATGTTTGTAATCAGAAAATATATATTTTATTAAATTTCTTCGAAATTGCATCTATCGATCTAGTCAATTGTATTCATATAATCAAATAGCAGAAATAACAAACACATCTACCAGTGAAATGCAATGAAATTCCATATCCCTCTTTCTATCCACCACATTTGTAGATCTACTGTGAGCTCTATTTTGTCGAGTTCACTTTTATTTGACTGATGTATGGTGCGCAGTTATTCTGACAGAGTGGGACTTCATTCTTTCTAACTCCTCTTTGATGCATTGCAAACCACCCTTTTTCAAAACACAGTCCGGGTATTTTTAGACTACACCATACCATAAATGTGTCCGCGCGGACTTAATATAAGAGCCTAATAACTCACTCGACACATTTTACGGTTTTGCGGACGTGTCACAGAATTAAAGCTGCCACAATGTTGTTTAGGTTCGCTGTCATTCTGACTCCGGAGTCTTCGGATGTAAAGGTCTTTGTTTTGGGTTCGCGTGAGGAAATGGGCCAATGGGACTTGAGCGCAGCGGTTCCGATGACAGCCTCTCAGAAGCTCCTGTCCACCCTTGAACCGTGTCTGTGGACCGGCGACATGCAGCTGGCAGAGCCGTACGAAGACACATTGTGGTTCAAGTTCGTCAAAAGAGTGAGAGGGACTTATATCTGGGAAGGTATACATCATCATTCGGATAGTGCTTCCAATTCAGTAGCGTGCCAAATTAGATTGTTGACAAGTAATACATATTAAAAACATATTTAATGTCAGTCCCATCGAAGGTAAACATCTCCGCCATGTTTTGTTAGTTTGTAATGTATTCTTGCTGCCACATGATGGCGGTATAGCAAAGCCTTTTTATTTAATAAACGCTCAGTGGCTCGTGGATTTTAGAGCAGTTGTTAGCAATTGTTACGTTACAATTCCTGCTTTCCCATTTATATCTCATATACCTATACTTTATTTATAACATTACATAGGGCACACTCAAAAGTAAAAAGACTGATAACAACTGGATTGTTATTTTTTAAAGCATTAACAGGTAAGCAATATTTTTAATGTTGTAACAGAGATAATTTAAAGTGTACCTATCATGCTATATTTGAATAATATATTGTAGGGCCATACCTATATAAAACATGTCTGCGAAGTATATTTTTCAAAATACCAAACAGATCTTGCATTTTAGCCATGCCTCATTTCGCTCTATTTGCTCTTTTTTTAGCCCTGTTTTTGCAACGGCTGAATCTGAGAAGTCTTCTTCGCTGCTTTTGTGGCAGACTACATCGCTACCTACAGGCCTGGCATATGTACTACAGTGTCTCCAGCGCTTTCGAACGGCAATGGCCGTGGCTGTCTCCTCCT
>NC_136906.1:68566178-68830495 GCF_949606895.1 Notothenia rossii
CCAAAATGACATGGGTTTCTCAGCATCTCTGTATAGTATGTGTATTCACTCTCTGGGTGTTTCTCAATGTCGAGGAAGGCTGCTCCAGAGCTCCAGAGCCACTATTTCAAGCATACTACGTCATCGAGTGCCAACGAAGGACTGTTCCAATGTCCAGCATACTTGGAATTCTACCGAGGCCAATCTTGTTGATTTGGGGGGTGGGCCGGATGCTGTCACCTTTCCACTTCCTGCCAGACATTACTGCGTCGCGTCGAAAAATAGACTTCAATCCTATTTCGAGTGGAGCCCAGCGGCGAGACGCTTCTGGGACGCTTCTGAGCCGTAACGCAGCGCGTCTGGTGGAATAGCACCCATTGACTAGAGTGGCCGCGATCCTTGCGGACGCCGTGGCGCTGCCGCAACGCGCCCCTAACTCGCCGCAGACGGACCCGGTGGAAACTAGGGGTTAGCCTGTTCCACAATTCTTTGTTTTCCGAGCCTAGGAAGGATTCTTGCCTCGCTTCTGAAGCAAGTGATGCGGAAGACATGTGCTACCAAGCAAGCATCCTCGACATTGAGAAACACCCACGGTCATAAACGGCTTGTTGGAGCTCCTGCCCCCCTCCCTATGAGCCCACTGTGCTCTGATTGGTCAGCTCGCCCACTCTGTTCTGATGAGTCCACCACCTTTACAGCGGAACATCAGTGTTTGTGTTACAATGGCGTTAGCAACCAAAAAATGACACCAGTAATAACAAACAGATGAGAAGGCTGCCTGGGGTCTGGGTGCCATGTTGGCGGGACGTTGCGCGACTCGCTGCTGTGAGGAACGGACAGTGTGAGCTGTATTACTGGTGTCGTTTCCTGGTTTCCTGAGACATCTCGAAACTCAGCCTGAACTCAGCCTGAGCACCATGGACGCGGGAAGGGGAGGTGCTGAGGGGGCTGCAGCACCCCATCTGCGAGGCTCCACTGGCACCCGCAGCCCCAAACGCGGCGCACCTACAGTGTAAGCGCCCCATAGTTTCGCCGGAAAAGCATGACATGGGACCTTTAAGTTATCGCATTAATTCTATATAATTCAAATCTACAAATGTAGTAGTTGCTGACTGTACCTGTCAGAAGAATATAGTGTTACTATACTACTGTAAAAGTTCAACACCAACCTGCAGAAAATGTGTCTTGCTTGTCACCAGGTAGCAATCCGAGCCATGACAGGTGTTGTTCATTTGATGAGAAGAACATAGTGGATGGAGTTTACTGCCATCCAATTGGTCACTGGATAGAGGAAACAGGACACACAGATGAGATGAAACACACCACCAACTTTTACTTCAGTGTGGCCGGTCAGAATGCCATTCATTTCTCCAGGTAAAACAGTACAGTAGAAACAAAGCCAAAGCAAATACTGGGAATGTCTACAAGTAAAACATGTCACAGTTGCAGCGGAAATCTTTTTTCATTGAATGATTTCATATTTTGTATTACAATTGTTCACAGTGGATACCAAAAGTATTAACTAAATGAATAGTAGTTACAACAAACTAACACATAAAAGAAAAAAAAACATTGTGGGATTGAGTTGAAATGTTATAGAATTTAGGTTCAGTAGTGAGACAGCATGACTTTAGACTGTTGGGGGTAAGCAGCATGGGTTACACACTGAAGTCCTGCAACCAGCTAGGTGTACTTTCACAAGATGGTTGCTGTTCTTCTAAATTGACTGCTTTTTTATAGTGCTATTCCTATTTACAACCCCACATGGCACTTTACATATACTGTACAAGTCAGCAAGGATCTTGCCCATGGATACATCAATATGTTGACTGGGATTGAACCCCCAACCTTCTGATTGTTAGACAACCACACTACCCAGTCACAGCCACAGTTGCCCAATAAGTGCTTTACCTCTGACCTCCCAGTGAAAGAGAAGATTTGGTCATACACTAAGTATTGAAACAGTTTGACAATATTACTTTGAAACAGGTCTATGTTGTAATTTTCTGTAATTTCCCAGGATTTCTTACCAAATGTAATAATAATGAAAATGAATGAGGTCCAATGGAACCAATGAATTCCCTGCTGAAGTGTGATTGTTTCTTAAATAACACAGAGGGTCACCTCAGCTCTTCTTTTCTTATTGTGTTAACACTTTCCAAACAATACCAATCTTATTAAGTTAGTAAGGCTCATGTATTGCTTTGTATTGTCAGTGCAGCTCGGAATTCTGCTTTGTCATGGTAGAATATCTGTGAGAGAAAATTAATCTTTAGCAGTGTCCTGCGAAAAGGCCTGAACAGTGTCATACAAAGAAGCAACCATGCTCTCAGGGCTGCTCACTCCTTAGCTTTTGAATCTTGCTCTCTTTCTTTTAGTTTAAATGCTGTCTACCCTTAGAATTGTTGAACAAGTCGGCCCCCAGCAGCTGCATTATCAGCTCAAACAGTATTATATATGCAATGTATTTCAATTGATTTCTTATTCACAAGACTATGAAGAAGATACCATTAGCTGTTATCTAGCTAACTCAATTATTTAACAGCTTCCAGGCCTCAATAGTTGCATTAAAATTAGCAACTCTTAACCCTGATCAAAATATACTAAAATTAATACTTTTCTCAAATTATTTACAGAGGCAACCTCTAAAGATCACATGATCATTTTAATATAGTGGACCATAATAATATAAACATAGTTAGTGCCATGATGTATCAGGAGCCCAGGAACCCTGTGGCAGTGAACACATCACTTGCATAACAACGAGCAAGCTTGGCCGGTGCCATCAGGTATTCATTCGTGTCCGAAGACCTTACAAGGCTTATGTCAAGGACCCTTGTTCAGTAGGAAGCACTCTGCCCTTGTATCTTTGCTATTAATAGCTTTTTCAAATTAGTCTCTCAGACCTTGCATCCGTTTGCTCCCCAGTACTATTTACACACTCACCTCTGCAATAACTCATTATATGATTCAAAGAGACTTTAACTTGCTGTCTAACAGGTGCCTCGTCTCCAATGCTTTGATTCAGAGGAGAGGAGGCCTGAAGGTTATAAAGCCAGATCGTAATGAGTTTGTAATAATGTTGTATGAGCAACTGAGCAATAAAACAGACATATTTTCCAAGAAATGTAATCCTACATCGTTCGGCTAAATTATGTAAAGCATCAGCTAGAATCTACCAATAATTGTATTTACTCATTTTACGTAATAGATACACTGCTAGTCACACAGAATACACAACAGAAACATCAGTTTTACACAACTTCAGTTTAGCTTTTCAGTTTTGATATGGTCCAATTGGTGTTGATACTTTCTGTAAGAGTAAGAACAGGTGTATAATGATTTAATAAAAAACAAGACAATTGATTGATTTGCAACAAAGCCATTTAGCAAAAGCATTTTATGTAAAGAAAAGAGGATATCTGATTACACAGCAAGTCGAAACCAGAGACTTTGCAGGGCCACTTTGGGACATTACAGATTAACGTAGAGTCACCTGCTCTGGTTGTTGACTTCATGCACATTAATGAACCCTAAATGAGTGTGCCTTAGACCGAAGTGGTATCGAGAAGAATTATAAGTACAAGATGTAAACAAAACATCAGTGCCATGAAGGAGAAAGGGAGGAAAACTACAGAATCAGAATGAAACCATGTGCTTGTTAGTGACTTGTAAGGGTCAGCTTTCCTTGATCTGCCTGTCGGACTGTTAGAAAACAATTACTTTAATTGGCTCAGGAGTACCTTGAAATTCTCTGCTCATACCCCACACAATGGCCAAATAGGGGCAGAGCGTAACCTCTTTGTCACCCTCACACCATATTTGCTTTCAGAGTATAAAGCTTTATTCAAACCCTTTAAACCATTTTATCCAATTATTACATCTACAGTGTCATTTAAAGTCATAATTCCCCTTTTCTTCATCTGTGACTTCATTCAAACACTTCTCTTCAGGCATTGCGTTAACCTCACAGGTTCAGCATAATATATATAATTTAATAATGACTGCTTGCATTCATAAAATGGATTATGCGTATTCATTATCCCCAGGGTATTGCCACGTATTTGGCTGGGAAGCTGCCCTCGACAGGTGGAACACGTGACCATAAAGATGAAGCAGGAATTGGGGATTACTGCAGTGATGAACTTCCAGACAGAGTTGGACGTGGTAAACAACTCTAATGGCTGCAGGCACGACCCAGGGGAAGCCATGACCCCGCAGACGATGATGCGTCTGTACGAAGACTGTGGACTGCTGTACGTGTGGATACCCACTCCTGACATGAGCACTGAGGGTAAGGACACATCTGTGCACATACAAGAATAAATACAGGTGTAGTAATAGTATTTAGTCAGGTCTGAGTGAGGGCTCCTCGTCTTTCTGAAAGACTCTTTGGCCGTAATCCGGCTGAAGAGCTTTAAACGTACTCAATATGCATACTTTGTTTTAGTGATGGTTCCATTCAAATATTTTGAAGTGGACAATCCCCAAAATAATTATTTTAGTAACACTTTTCTAGAATGAGATGAATGCAATAAATACATCAATCTGTGAATGGTGGAATTATATCTAACCATGCTCATTACCTTCTAATGTAAGGTTTCTTTTAACCTGAAAGGTTGGGCAGTATCTCATGTGTTGTGTGAGTCGCAAAATAATGCTACTTGTGCTTTCACAGTAAATGCAAGCAAAGAAATATTTACATATATTCATACTTCACATGTACAAGCCCTCTGCTTTAGATCTATTGTGTCTCCTTTTGCAGGTCGCATTAGGATGCTTCCCCAGGCAGTGTATCTGCTCCATGGGCTCTTGGAAAATGGTCACACTGTCTATGTTCACTGTAATGCTGGAGTGGGCAGGTCGACTGCAGCTGTGTGCGGCTTGCTCCTGTACGTCCTTGGCTGGAGTCTGAGGAAGGTGCAGTACTTCGTTGCAGCCAGAAGGCCGGCAGTGTACATAGACGAGGAGGCTTTAGTCCAGGCTCAAACCGACTTCATCCAGAAGTTTGGACAACTACGATCATCCATCTCTTACCAAGAGACATGAGAATTGTACTCGATTGTACGAAAGTCTTGACATTGAAGCCAAATCGACAGGTATCGAAAGCTCCACTGGACTAGACTCTTGGAAATGATTCCTTACAATGTGAAAGAAACACGGTATAGTCAGCAAGAACATTTACTTACTTTCACTTCGATGTAATTCAAGTAAATGACCCACTTTCGATATTGAAATCAAGTTGATCCCTAAGTATCTGGAGAGAGTTCTGCTGGCTGTCGGCATGGAAGCAATAATCCTACTGTAATGTGTTGGCTTTTAACTTAAGACCCCTCTGCCATTTAGCACACACAGTTAAAACATCGTTAGTTTCAGGACACATCAGTATTTAAATGTCTGCACGGTGTTGGAAAGACCTTTTCTTTTTGTAGTGAAAAATACAGTTGGCATTTTGAGAAGGCCCTTTTTAGCTGATGGGTTGGACAGCAATGTATGAGAATAAATACAATCAAAACAATATATCAATCAATATATAACAGTAGCACTGTTTGCTCTCATCCAATGAGCTGTGATTCTCAGTAAAGGATTAGTCCACATTGTTATTGTGTATCAAATTAGAAAATACCCTCTTTAATTCGGAGGGGGAAATTGTCAATAATATATTACTTTGAAAAGAGGTCTTAATGTTTGGCACTTCATGCCAAAGCAACAAATCCATTCCAAAACTCAAATAAACGACAATGCCTCTCCCGCTCCCACGCACACATTGAAGCATTCAGCTCCGCCCATCTCTCTCAGCGAGCTTGATGGCATTTCATCTTTATTTATTAATCCGACAGATGCTATTCCGACCCATCTCCATCAATAACGAAAACAACATCTAGGCCAGACCATTTTAATGCATACATAATAAGACATTATTGGAATACTGTTTGTTGTCAATTCTGAATGTCTGCCTAGACTCCTATTGAGGATATATTGCTTTTTTAAATACAGTGTTTTTGTTACCTGATTTAAGACATTTGGTGGATTGGAAAGGAGAAAGGAGCTTTCTCATCGAGCACAATTCATATTCTCCTTTTTCTTTCAGTGAGTCCCTTCAGCAGACAGCACTTGTTGAGGCTTTCAGTGGTAAAACTAATTATCCATGCATGAGTGCCAGCTGAAGCAAATCATTTTCGAAATGTTCTAAAAATATGAACAAAAACTGAATATGGAATGAGTGACATGAGACATATGAACTATGAATTACGCAAAACACCTCCACGTACGTAACGTAAGGGATGTATCGTGTCACAGTGTTGCTGATCAGATTGTGCTCCACATCATCAAATCCCTTACTGCTGCATGCAAGCCTTCCTTCCCCACTGTCATATCTAATAAAGGCAGGAAAGGCTAAAAGAACATATCATTGTGTGTTTAGCAGAACCCCTTGTCCGATGGACAATGATATATGACATGGTTACTTGTTGCAGGATGCAGACACTAGGAAGAGAAAGAAGAGGGTGCACAAAGTATTTACATTACAAAAAATAAAATATATATTCTTTGGCTATATATATCTAACCGTTCCCTAATTTCGTTAAAAAGTTTCAAAGCTTTTTCCAATAAGAAGTCAGACACTGCGTCCATGTCTCGCACAGGCTTATTAAACGTCACTCTGCTTTATTTAGATTATCTGTAAAAAAAAGGATGAGCTGAGCATTTTTTCAGCAGACTCATGATGATGATTTTAATCATGAAGTCTGCACTTTAAATCTCAAACCATTTGCCTTTGATACAGTTCTGCTAGCTAGACCGGCCTGCATTCATTCATCATTGAGAGGAAAAGCTTTTTCACATGCACAGACGTCAGTCCAGGCACCCATGTTTCATTTACCTAATAGATTCCAAGTCCACCATTTGCTAAGAATAATCCCATAATGAAGAAATGTCTCTCTTTGCTCCAGGGCAGAACTCCAGCTCACCCTGGCAAGTACTGAAAGTAAAAGCCAAAGTGAAGAGATGCGGTTTGACCGAATAACTCTAAATCTACTGGCTCATTCTACCATGTGTGTTTCAGGAGCTTGAACCAGCAGCCCCCGGAGGAAGGTTTATTCATGTAGTCCAAGAATATCTGACTATGAGACACTCTGTGGAATATTAATAGGTATGAGTAATGCCAGACAGTTGATCGACAATCAAATATAAATACATCTGAGAGGCTGAGTGTACCATTGTTTAATAATCGATACATCTGAGATTGGCTGACTGACTGGAGGCTGAGCAACTGTCTGTTTTATGCGTGTGCCATGGCAACATATGGCATGTGTTTTTCCAGACACAGCACCTACAAGACTGGGTAAACATTTCTTCTATGAATGCATTACTTGCAGTCTGAGTCACTCCTCAAGTAGCCAGTGGCAGTGCCCCACTGATATTCAATAATACCAAACCTTTGTCCCTCGGGGGACCATAACAATGAATGGGCAGATTTATGCAGGCTTGATATTTCTCTTGCAAAGAAAGTGTTTATTCCTGTAACACCTGAACTATGCTCCCTGTTAGCATCCAAATACCTTAGTTAGTGAAACGTTTCTCATGCTTTTCTTTATTAAAGATACAATATTTTATAACTCTTTCTTACTACATCCTTACTTTTACTTCGTTTGGGACATGTTACAACCGTGATCTACTTAGAATAGGCATATAATAGGTGTTTCAGTCTCATTAATATCCACATTATTTTTGTTTTTGTTGTTGAGAGTTATTGATTCTATGGTTTGTCAGATTGTAATTATTGGTATTGCCCAAATATGAATCAGAATCAGAATACCTCTATTCGTCCCACAGAGGGGACATTTACATTGTTACAGCAGAAAAGAGCCACAGACAGCTTAATGTTTAACAAAGAAGTATGCAGAAAAAACTAAACAAATATTAAAGATAAAAAATGTTTTTTTTAAAAGAATTACACAATTTACAACAGTTCTGAAGATGTTGCAGCCATATTGCACTGTTATTCACAGCCTATATATATATATATATATATATATATATATATATATATATATATATATATATATATATTGCACATATTGCATATGGTTGGTATTTAACAACAAGGGGTGTTATAGTTCATCTTTAAATGATCAACTTTAAAATCATGTTTCAATGATAAGATGCTTTGCTGAGCTAGATTTATAAACTGTTAATGTAGCCAGGAAACAAAATCTGAGAACCTTGTTTGAGTATTTTGGACCAATCTTTTCTAAGTCAAGATTGCCTTTGCTCTCATTACATGCATGTCTTAAGTTACACGTGTTTAATGTGGCTGGACAGCAAAGACATTTTTAATTTCAAAACACAACTGCATGCAATATAGATGATGGATGTTGGTGGCTGTAATGACTGCCTCCATTTATGATAGAGAAGCACTCCAATGTAGGCACATTACTGTTAATCACACAGAAAGGAAGAGTGGTGGGTAAGGGAAAATGAAAAATGGATGAAGTAAGTCAAGTTTTGACAGGCCAACAGCACAGCGGTTCAAAGTGTGACTGTACTGAAAGGCTTCCTGTGAAATACACTTGTGCTGTCAATACCTCTGTTGTTCTCTCCATTTCCCACGTTGGCACTGCCATTGATCAGTGTCAGCGGGACGGATTCTGATATGAACAAGGGAGGGGGATACACAGCTGTTAAACAGAGTAAATGAAGAGAGAGTTGGTTCGCCACAGGAAGAACCTTAGGGTAAAGGGTTTTGTTTTTGTGATGTCTTCATAGATGTACAGTAAGTAATATAAGAACTATGTATTAAGTTGCAGATCTATATGGATAGGACGTCATTTATCCTCTTTAACCCTTCACAGGTAGGCTCTAGGTTCAATGACCTTGGACTTGGCTATTAGAGTTATGTCTAAAATCAATCAATCCCATCTGTTACCTGGGTCTCTGCTTCGGGTCGGGGCTCTGTGTTTCATTGTTCTACCATATCTTAACCTTCACATTGAAAATCAAGCAAAGACCTTAAGGGAGACATTTTGAAGGAAATATTTGAGGAAGGGCTGGATTACTTTTCTTTGGTTAGTGAATATCTGTAACTGATTGTTACCTAGAACCTATAGTCACTAATTAACAAAGTATACTCTCAATAAATGCAAACTTATATTTGCCGCCCACCACGACAGTTTCATTTTGACGGCTTTATAATCTAATGTAAAGTGAAGTTATTGTTGTGGGTAAGCATTATGTTAGTGTGGCACAAACTTATTGAGTCCTTTATAGTTTTATGTTTATTTTTTATCAATATCATACCTACTTTACTTCTTTGTTTTCTAATCATACTGAAAGGCTTTTGATTAGTATATTAATTATAATTAGGACCCATGAAAATGTTTTAGAAGAAATGATTTACGATGCAAGTTCTTTGTGCGTGACAAAAAAAGGATGCAGAATTTGCTGGAGATTTACAACATAATAAATGGGAGCTTTGGATTGCATGAAATAGTCTCATAATCATGAAACCATTGTTGGTGTTCACGTGCAGAATGAGAACAGTTTCCTACTTCGTCTGGATCTGGGGGATGATATCATACTTTGACAATTTGACAAAAAAATCACTCTTCAAAATCATGTTCAATGTTCTCTCAGGTTCTTTTTTTAGTCCTGACCCACTAATCCATCATGTCATTTTACCACAAATAACAGCGGTGATATGTGGAGAAAGAATCAGATCTTTCTATCTGAAAGATATGTGTGTGTCTATACAAAATGTAATCTGCCTGAACTTAATACGACCGGACAGGTATGCATTACTTTGGGAAAGGAGTTTGTTTGAAGAGATACAGTATTTAGCACGTAATTAAGCTGGCTAGCCGACAGAGAAAGACAATAGAGATTGTGCTGCCATGCATGATAAGTGGACCTGCCAGCATAGTTTCTTCCCCCCCGCCTGAATCACTGATGCCAGATGCCAAATCTGACAGCCCAGTTAACATGGTAATCATGAGATCAATGAGCGCTAAATGATCCAATGAAAGACATGTCGTCTTTTAGTGTGACGGTAGGAAAGAGGCTATAATATGTAACATTGTTGTTAGAATTTAACATGAACTTTTCTTTATTTATAAACTATTTCTTTAAATTACTCCTGCTTAAAGATTAACTATGCATTGACAATAATAATCAAATCCACAATAATAAAAGCTGCTTCTTCTTATACTTTCCTCACATGGCACCTAACTTTTTTTGTTTGATCAACAACTCAAGTCACTACAGCAGAATACAGCAGTATATTATGACTCCACTTCGAGCGATTGAATTACTAACAAAGCACTTATATACTAATAAAGGACTGGCTTATCTAAAGCCAGTTGAGTAGCACTTAGAAATGTTTGGCTCTATGAAACCTGATGTACTTATATGATTCTGTTTTCTTCAAGGTTGTATCTTCCTGGTCGAATGCACTTATTGTAAGTCACTTTGGATAAAAGCGTCAGCTAAATTCAATGCAATGTAATATAATATTATAGTACAGACCTTTGAGTTCACGCACAACTCTATTCTTTTCTGTTACAAATCAACCTATTGTCTGAGGACCATCCTTTGAAGAAACAGTGGCCTTTAAAAGGAAGAGCTCACAAAAAACCATGTCCCTGAATGTCCCTGTTTCATTACTAATCCTACAAGGGGTTGCTATTACATGTAAGGAAAAAGATCCAACATGGCTGCCCCGATCTCATGTTATGTACCAGTATGCCTGAGCTGCCCATAATCACAGAGACCCAGCAGGCTACTGGGGAGAGGAAGGGGACCTGGAGCGGGATGACAAGGGACAGAGCGTAACCTCTTCGTCACCCTCTTCACCCTCACACCACTTGACATGGACTCCCTGCCAGAACAGATAACATTTATAACAGAGCAGGGAACCACCCAGCACAGATGGACGGACACACACACACACACACACACACACACACACACACACACACACACACACACACACACACACACACACACACACACACACACACACACACACACACACACACACACACACAGACACACACACACACACACACAATGCCTCTGACATCTTTTCGCCACTGTAAATATGTATTCACGAGGCGGAGTCGTTAAAGTCTCTACCTAATTAATCCTCTAATTATTTAAGGAAAGACTGTCAACTGACCAGAACATCAAGATAAACATTAACAAGGTGCCGTTGGGTTGTGTTATGCAAATGTATTGCATATAGCAGGGGTATTAAATGTGCTGAAAGCTGATGATGTGTATCTTAGCGTGCACATGGTATTAGGACGCTAACTAGATAATGAGTCACTCAACACAATGAAATGCAAATGTAGATTAGCGACCAGCTAATGGACAGCATTACACCTAAAGTGGTTTTCTCTCGCTCATCCTAATACCACCATGACTGATGGACAAATGGAATCTCTTTGAGTTCTGGCAACAACTCCCACCAGTGGCATCCCAAATTGCTTTTAAGAGGTTTTTATTTCCTGAAACAAAGTATTTTTGTGATGTTTGTTGAGCAGAGCTGGGAGTTCAAAAGAGGAAAAGCTCTCTTGCTGTTGATACCACTAAAGGCGCACTAGTATGCTTTTTGGGGTTTTTCCTTTCCTGTAGTTTAAAAGTTAAAGCATGTAAAAATGTCGAGTAGCACAAAATACAAATATATAATCTTTTATAGTTCATTTGTTGTGTTTATTGGTTCTTTGGTTGATGAATCCGGACATCATTATTAGACAGGTCCTGTGTGTGCAGGGAGGGGCAGACATATGGTTGCCAGTACCCCCGACCGCTAGACTAATAAATCACCAGTGACAACAGATAATGAATGCTGGCCTATCAGAGAACATTGGTTTGCTCATCTCTATATCAACTAATGGCAGAACTTAGATTTAAAAAGAAAAATAGTTTTGACACAAACAATATGGGCCAGTTTCCAAGTATGTATAACTAAAACTAAATATTTTTTAACAGCATATGACATTTGGCTCGAAACACATGTTTGATATGTTCTCAAAAATATCTGGGCCGCACAGCCAGGCAGATGGAAAGTAGATGAGGCCTGTCTTTAGTCTGGGGACTAAGCCAGGTGTTCAAAAAACTTACCTCAGGAATATATGAGTTTGATCAAGTACCAAAATACATTAGTAAGGGCCTTTGGCAGAGCCTTAGAGGCTTCAGTGCCTGGTTTGTGAGCTGGAATATGATTGCAAAGCCTTGAGGCAATTTTCAAAGCCAAATTAGTCTTGCAAAGCAGGCTAATATTATACCACAAGTTGTCATCTACTGTTAAAAAGGTGAAATATAAGAGGAAGAATGTTGGTGAGTTTTATATAGTTGTTAATGAGACACTTTAAGAGTTTACCTTCACTGCGAAATAACTTGCACTCAAACTTTTTTATAATAACTTAGCAAATGAAGCTGTGACAGGAGAACGTTTGTGCTTGGGCTTCACCTATCCGTCTTTATCATCAGAAAGAAAGAAAGCTCCATTCCATTCAATGTCAATCCTTTTAACTTGAGATACGACTTATCTTTTTCTCATTCCTTCGCACGCACGCACGCACGCACGCACGCACGCACGCACGCACGCACGCACACACACACACACACACACACACACACACACACACACACACACACACACACACACACACACACACACACACACACACACACATTTGCAAGTAGACGTGAACACAAGCACACACAGCTTCATTTAAAATCCTTACCTAAATTATCCTGCAACTTTGGGGGGGCTGTGAAACTGCCAAGTTGATGGGAGGGTAGAAGGGGATTGTGGGTAATTTCTTGTCACATATCCAGCAGACTGATGTCTCTTTGGACAGATAACAGCCTACAGCTCTGTTCAAAGTGACAGAAAAGGCAAAGTCACAGCGCACCCTTCCTTCATGCTCTACTTTCCCCCACATTCTCAGAAATAGTAATAAGAATTGTTTCTCCATTGTCAGGGCTCAACCAAAGCAGTATCTGAGGCAGAAAGAGCAGTGCTGTCATGTGCAAAGCCAGCCATCTTTGCTGCTGATCTCATGAACTCCATCACAATTTAACACCACCTTATTAACATTTGTAAAATTCAGTTCAACACACAGACAAATCATCATAACCTGCTGCTCACTCATACATATCTGGTGGAGGCACACTCATTTCATAAATAAGGAAAGTGCGCACGTAACTGTGTCTATGACCTTAAAAGCCTTTTAAACTAAATCCAACTCAATATGAATAAAATAACAAGCCGAAATGTATTACTGATTATGCGTAATGATTTTCTGCCTCATAAAGTTAGCAGCACATGAGTAACATTATTCAGCCATGGCCATGTTTTGAAAAATCGTTAGTTACTGCTAGTGTGAGATAGAAAAGGCTGTAATAGAGAATAGCTGTCTATTAATGTAATGCTTAGGAAATGGATGCATCATCCTTAACCATTTCCTAAACCCCTTTTTTTGCCTTTGGGTCTTGGGTTTTATTGATTTTAGTTTCCACCATCCTTCTGTAGACACCTGCTTGCTTTTCTTATTCTAAATGTCTTTTTTGGTCTTTTATAAATGTATCAAGTAAAATAATAAAGATAGTGAAAGATTGGCCCTCTACTGCCTGACGATGAACCTCATTCTCTATTCTACACCCTCACGTTTCCTCTTATCATGCCAGTTTGACCTCTACTTTAGTAAACATTACACCACTGCAATGTCTGGCGGATAACAACTGCTTTTAAAGGCTTTTAAAAATCAACAGGTGATTTACAATGTCTATAAGTGAAAAGAGAGGAAGAAAATGCAAGGAAAAACACAAGATCCAGGAATCCTTTATTGACTGCCAGGACTGGTTTCATGCCTTAAAAACAATGGTTTCAACCTCTATGGCTATTCCCACGCAAAATAAAGTGTGTGTTGGAGAAACGTCTGAATACGCAATGAAGTCTAACAAACATTTCCCCACAGCAAGTAATACTGTTCGAGGAACAGCAGATTTATGGGTACATTTTAAGTCTCTCACCTGGCCCCTGTTTTGGAGCCAACAGCATCATTTAGATACTCCTCCTTGAGTGTAAAAACAAAACACCCAATTCGTTTTATGAATGGTTGTCTTTTCTACGAGGATTTATCACACTCTTTGTAGTATACTGTATTTTAGGGCTGCTCGACTATGGCGAAAATCATAATCTCGATTATTTGGGTCAATAATTGTAATTGTGATTATTAAATGCGATTATTCATTGACTTTGAAAACATCCATTTATTGGAGAAAAAAATGTGAACAGTATGTTTTTAACAGTTGATTACCCTGAACTTTAAGTATACTTCAACTGAAAAAAAAAAAAAAAAATTATATTAAAAAAAAAAAAAAAAAGTAATAATACAAAAATAATCGTTTTATTTCGATTACGTTGTTCTCGTAATCGTTGCAAGCCATAATCGTAATCGCGATTAAAATACGATTAATTGAGCAGCTGTATTTCAAACTTTTGAGACATAAAAACAACATTTCCTCCTAAAAGCTCTTGTCTTTTTACTCACCAAACAATCTTTTATTTGCAAATTATAAAAAAAAACATCCTCAGCCTTATTTCAATGATGTATCACTCCTTGAAAAAACCGAACAGGTATGGAAACTACGAGTGCGGGTGAACTCTGACCGGCTACGGAGCATCTGTCACTGTGAGGACCCCAGGGCATCCTGTCAGATGGGTCGCCTTTTAAAGCCCGCTGTGAAACTCCAGCACACAGGCATGACCCTCGCACTCACTCTCACTAACAGCCATCTTCTTGGCCCCCTGTGAGTGGAGGATTTGTTACTTCAGCACTAATGCTGCTCTGACATGCCCGCCTCTCCACTTGCTTGTCGCCCACTTCTCTGCCAAGATCTTGCGCCGAAGAGAACGGAGAGATAACTAAGTGGAGAAAGCTGAAGCGTTTATATAAAGTTTTCAGAGTAATGTCATGATGCTATAACTTGTCCTGAGTTATGAATGAGTGTGTGTCTTTTTTCTTTTTTTTCTGTCAGTTGTGAGAACCAGGAGGCATCACAAGTGAGATGTATTTGCAAGACAATGTCCCTCTTGCACCGTCATGGGTAGCCAAAGTTTTTATCACTTTGGGCAAGTAAACACAAGCTCCAAAAATACAAACCCTTATGTAGAAATTCTCAACAGGCCTTTGCTTCATTTAATAAACCGTCTTGTGTGGGGCTGAAAATATCCTGCAGGCATTATAGTACGTTGACTGAATTTCCCTAAGTAGTTAGATCTCAAATTCTTAAACAACAAAAAGGAGCTGTTTTGAAAAGCGAGGGGGGGGAATTAATCAGAATCGAAAATCCTTTGGTGCTAGAAGTAACATTAAATGAAGAATATATATATCACACATTTATAAATGGATTGAGATTTACATTAAACAGTGTCTAGCTGTTTCTGTACTTGCAAAAGTAGGGTTCAAAAGATTTGATTAGTACCCCAACTTCTCCTATTGGGATAGCTGGTTTTATAATTCACAGACACACAGTGCATTTCCATAACTCCCTATGCTCCCAGTTACATAAAGAATGTACAAGGGCACGTAAAGGACTATTTTGATTTCCGGCTGGAATTTAATTTGAAAGAAGTAATTTATTGTTGTGTGATGCTCGATTTTATTTAAAAAAAGCTGCCACAGGGAAATTGCACACATATTCCGTACTGACAAGCCAGAGGTTATTCATTCAATCTCAACTCTAAGAGTACTTTTAAGTAGTTCAAAAAAACATGACTTAAAAATAATGAAGCGATTGGATAATGTAGGGAATAATTTCGCCCTAAATGTTTACCTTTTGCCCTGTTACGCCGCTGACCAACCTTGATCAGCCGATATATCTCCCATAAGGAGGGGCCGCCCTAGCAAGTTGTTGTTTTTACCAGTTTGTGACCGGGCAACTCTCTGTCAGAGATCGTTATTGTTGTGGGACACCTGGAACACATCCTTCTCGGGGTGTAGATGACCCCGAGCCATAAGCGACAACAGATGTAATTCAGTGTCCTCAGCTGTTTAGTCTATCTATTGAAGAATGTTGATTGTTACACTCTGAACTAGTTCAAACCTCAAGCTACAGGAGGGTTCTTCAGAATTGATTGTGGCATCTTAACCGTGTGGTCAGACCGTGGCCCTGTGACATGTCTTGTGAATTCTCCGGCCGAAGCTCCAAATAAACCGTCAGTGTTTGCCATCAAAGCTCCAGCTCTCCTCGTGTCTCTCTGAGTCCTGTCTCCAATTGCTTCAGAAGTTTCCCCCACAGTAGCCACTCTGCAAAAGGAAATTGGCCAAAACTGTAAGTCTTCATAAACCAAAAATCAAGATTCTTTGGACGAACAATTTGGGATGCAGATAGATCTGATCTTAGAAAGAGACTATCAGACACATTTCATTGACAGAATGCGCTCCAAACAGCCATTAGGAAATGATGGACACTATATAGATGAAATGGAGAATCAAGAGCCTTGTTCTATGGTGCGCTCGTGTGAGATGTTGTGGTGCTTAAAAAGACATCCATCGGGTATTTCAACAGAAAAGCGCCTCTGATTGAGTTCTGCAATTTGGGGCAGAGACGATGTTAGGATCTGATTGCAGGGAAGCAGGAGACAAAAAAGCAAGGGGATGACATTTACAGATGAAAGAACAAGGACTGATTTTGTAGAAGTATTTGGAACGGTCCAGGGGCTGTAAACGATTTAATTTAAGGAAAGATACTGATGAGGGATGAGCAGGAACTTCAAAAAGAAAAAAAGTGAAATACATTTGGGAAGCGAAGGTTTGGAGTGTGGACATGAAGATGACAATTTTAAACTACTCTATAGCATTCAGAAGACTCTGTCCATAATATAAACATTGAAAGCCAATGTGCAGTGAATGCTGTGTGCCTGCATGTTTGGTATAGCGTCACTTCTTGAACTCATAACTTGGCACAATACCATAACCTTGAACTGCCAACTATAGTCTGTTGCACTTTCTATGATGCAAAACAATAACCACATTGAGAGCAGTAGCCATAGTTTTAATTAATCCTACTCACTAAGAACAAATGTCAAATGTTTCCTTCTCCTCATATACCCAGAGTCTCTCCTATGCTATCTGAGCTGTCCGTCTATCATACAAGATACATACAACTAATAATCAATAAACAAGTTGTAAGTTGTGTGGCAATTATGGTATTAAAGCTTAATGCAGTGTAATCCTATTGAAATGTAACTGCTGTATCCTGGGAACGGCATGTAAATGGATGTGTGATAACAGATGTGTTCACAAAGGGTTTTATGACACTACAGTTAGGACAGGGACAAAGGAAGACATTTGCTCTAGGGGGGGGGGGGCTGCGACCATCCTGGATCACATTTTGTTGTCATGTAAATGATCTTTGATGTTTCCCTATAAGAGTGGCTGTAACAGGACGCACTCAGAACGAGTCGTCATGCTTGCAAGCATTAAAACGAAGATCTCAAAATACTTGATATCGATATTGTGTTTCTTTGCATATTTATAACTCATCATTTTCTCTAGACAGCAGCTGATTTTAATTTGCTACGACAGTTGTTTGGATAAAAGCATCAGCTCAATAAATTATAATCCAATACTCACTCCTTATACAGTCCATCCTCGTCACTCCCAATAAAAACGTTAGCATCTTTGAAAGCACCACCTCCAGCTGTGCGAACCTCTTTTTGTCAGGGCCATTGCTTCCAAACCATTCAACGTAGCAGGTATTACCACCCCCACCTAAACCTTCCCTTCTGTCGCCAATCACTCTGGACACTATTCACAAGCCACTGCTCACTGCCTGTACTCTCTTCTTCACCTCTCTGGACGCAGCCCCTGTTTTAGATTACTTCTTGTTTTGGCAGTATAGTTTTTCATATACAAGTCAACAACACCGCCAAACAAAAAAAGGTAAACACATTTCTAGGAAAACGTGTTTACAAAGATATTTAAATAATACTTTTTACTTGCCAAACCTGAAGTATGATGTTAGATAATAAAAAAAAGAAATCATGGCAGTAGCTTTTGATTACTCAGGAATTGTTTTAATAAGGTAAATGTAGATATCATAAAATAGTGACACATTTATCCATCAAGATTTTTTTTTTCTTTCAAATTAGTATCAAAATCCTGAAATGAGACATGATTCAATCAGTCTCTTCCTTGACAATCGAGCCAATGCCACTGAGCTTCATTAATAATAACTGCACAGATGTCATGTTACTCTTTTTGCCATTATTTTTTCCATCTGTGTTGTTGGTGTGATTGCAGACCTTCTCTGTGATTGCATCAGGTTTAAATATTTGACTGTTGGTTGTGTTCATGGACAGAAAGCAATGAGTGAAAGATGGAGGATATTGAATGCGCTGAGAAGGGAGCATCTGTTCCATTTGCCACCCGTACACCAGCACGCCGTTTCTGAGGCAGCACATTGGACACACTCAAAAACACAAGCTTTGTGTCTGTGTCTCTGAGCAGAAGTGACATTTTTTAAAGTTTAGGAAAGGAATGAGACGACTGGCACCAGAGCTTACGCTTTGCTGTTTATCACAAAACACAACAGCCCACTAATACTGGTCATACATCACAGTCAGTCTGCGTACCACCCGCAGCTGGTGGCCCACTGAGTGATATACATTTTCACAGAATACACAATGCGGCATGCTAATCTAATTTAAATAATTCTGTTGAAAATATACTTTATAGTTAAGCACTTTAGTTGCTCTTGTTCAGACACATTCAATAGTTGCAAGTGCAATTGATGCCTATTTGCTAAACATTTTCATTGTTAATGTCTGTCTATTAGTCGTATGTTCAAAGTGCCAGCCCAGTGCATGCTGGGATCTAGTCTCCAGTCACCCTGACAGATTTCAAGTGAATAGAAAATATGAAGTTTATACTTTGAAACAGTGTCTTACTTTTTATTTTATTTTTTATTTTGCTAGTGGATTATTCCTTCTCGAGGCGATACAGCACAGAAAACGTGAGCAGTAATGGTAAAAACTTCTTCATGATAATGTATTTATTAAGTGATAAGTTGAAGGAAATGTGGTTGTGAGGCTTCAGCATCTAGTGATTCTGATAAGAACCCAATCACAATAATGAATAGTATAATATAATATACTGTAATAACTCGTTAAAACAAACAATGATACATCTATATTACTACTATATTGCAGGGATGAAATTAAGAAAGAATAACTGTCTGCAGATCCAGATTACTGATGTACAGTACAAGAAAGGTGCTACAGTATAGAATGAGGTTAATTCTCTCAGTGCAGCCTGAATCCAATGTTCAATACTCTCTCCATGGTCTACCAACTCTATTGCAGCTCGTGTTGGGTATCTGGATAAATTCAAGAGCCTGTTGCAGTTTGTGTATGTAAAACTATATATTCAAACACACCATTTAAAATAGCTGCCAAAAAGATCACAGCTTGTAAATATTACTTGGCGAAATAACAAACAAACAAACAAATTGCCAATAACTTTGGTTTCAATTTGCTTTAGAAAACAACTTTATCTCAGAATCAACAACAAAACAGAGTCTATGTGAGTAGAAGGTACTGTATTGACTGATACATGTAATATGCATTTGACTTCATTATTTCATTTTTTGTATATGTATATATATATATATCCCAATATATATCCCAAGATTCTGCCACCCAGTCCTAATCTTGGGATCCACGACAAATCTACCCCTGGTGCATCCTATTCATCTGAGCTCTGCAGAAATGCTTATGTCAGATGTCTTTGTGAAGCCTGTTGTTTATCCCCAGGCTCTTTAAATACTCAATCATGTTTTGCAGCAGTGTTAGCGGAAGAGAAAAAATTGATGGGAAATCACATTTGATGGTTTCCAGGGAGGAAATCTGTCCCAATTCTGAATAGGTTCCAGGAATAGATGTCGGATGCTGCTGAATAATAGACGGCTGTATTGGCAGTAAACAGAGCACATCTCTCCTGTTTTAATAAGAGGACACCAGCTCCTGCACTTCACTGAATGCAAACAACTATGTCACCAGGAATTGTGAAGCTTAAGTAATGGTCATTGTTACCGTCCACTATAGTTCATTTACGAGGGCCTTATTCATCTCATTGGATCACAGAAAGAATTGGAATTCTTTTTTATTTTTGGGTGGGGGGAAAAGTCAAACTTTTACTTTGAAAGCCCGATTTTCTAATGCTGTGCATGCAGGCGTTCTCAGAGTGTACCATAATGCATAGTTTATGTTAGTATTTCTAAAAATCGCCAGGGGGACAATCCCCCCAGACCCTCTTGGGTTGGGTTTTCAGCATGTGTGCCTTTGTATATCGTTCAGCTTTGAACATTCCATCATCTCATTAAACCTTTTTTAAAAGCATGCTTTAGTTCTGTGAAGGGATATATGCACTGTACTTCACTTTTATTAATATTGTATGCTGAAAAGCGTATATATTACAGCAGGTTTTTTTTGTTGAATAGATTTGAGTGCTTCAAAATTTTGGGTCGCGATGTATTGACCAAGTAAAAAGTGGCTCCCGAGGCCTGACCAGTTGAGAACCACTGCTCTAGCCAATATTTTAGACATTAGCTTAACAGAAAAGTCTGACGAAAAAAGATTGGAGAGACTGCGGCCTAATTTGGGCCTCAGAGCTTAGAAGTTTGCAGCTGATTTTTGCAGTTTCGTATCGAAGGGAAGGGAAGGGGGGGGAGGATATAAGGGATACAGTGATTGCAAGCGAGTATAGATATACATCTTAAAAGCAGAGTGAAGGATGCTGGTAATCGTCCCATAGGTGTCTGAGTGTCCATGTGCATCGACCCCTCTCTCCACTGAGTAATGAAAGCAGGATTCAGTGTTCCAGAGTCCTGATAGCGCCGCTCTGTTCAGGGACGGTGGCTGCTCTCGCCCTGCGGCCCGGAGCAGGATCTCTTTATTCCGCTTGGATCTTCTTCTCTTTGTAGCCAGCTGCTGCCCTACTTGGGCTTCTCATTCTGTGCCTATGATTGCCCTCGATGCTTAAAGCCTGTGCCACTTTCCTCCCAAGGCTTTTGAATCCATCCACCTTAAATAATTGTGCAGGTCAAAGCTCTGTGTGGAGGTGCACAGTTTGAAAATGGTTTGTTATGCAGGTTTGACTTCAGATTCAAGCATTAGAGTAAATTGGTTCATTTGGAAATGCTGCATATTGCCGATCAGGTATAAATGACATACATTGATTTCTTTCTTGTAAAGTAATTCTCACTCATCTTGTGAGTAAATGGTCTTTTTAGTATTCAGTTTGGGCATCTCATGCAGTAATTGAACCTGTTACATCAGCATGGGCCGTTTAACATTTCTCAAGCAGGCATGCGACTCATTATAATAGGCAGAGGAGAGAATGTCAAAGTGGTGTAGCATAAAGAAGAGCTTTTTATACACCATAAATACAATTGATAGGAACAGAAAAGGGTGCAGGCTTAACGTGAGCCTTGTTTTCAATTCTGTACCATGCAGTAGATGCAGCAAAACATTGTGTAATATGTCAAGACGACCCTCATTAAAATGCTCTTCCCATTAGCATTAGCTAGGTGTAGATGTTAATAGAAGTGGCTCCGTGTTTGTTAGGTGACCTAGTGTCCATTTGTCAGGATTTAACAGGTAGCTGTGTTCATTAAGAGAAGATAAGCACGGGAATGAAAGTTAACCGATAGAGCAGAGGTTATCCCCTTCACACATCCGCATGAGGCATTGAGTGGGTTGCAAATCTGAGAGTCTGTGTGTGTGGGTGCACGGGTGTCTTGTTTCTTTTCTGTTTCACTAATGATTACATTTGTAACATTTTTAAGAACATTTGCTGAGAAACAAACTAAAGCCCCTTTCAAACATGCACTGCAACCATGAAACATGGTACCTCTGCAATGTTCAATGGAGCATGTATGAATAGAGTACTCCCATAGGGGCAAGAAAAAGCATCATTTAAACAAAGATACCAACAAGGAAAAGGCAGATGTTTAAATTGTCCCAAAAAAAAAAGTTGACAGTGTTGTAATGTGCGCCACATCCCACCTCCTGCTTGTTCTATACTGGTGCCCCCCCCGTTCTTAAACAAAATTGAGTATTTCCAGTAAGTAAGAAAGCTCTCCTGTGTGCTTCACGAATGAAAGGGACATTGTCAAAACCTGATTTTCCAGACATTCTCCTGAGTTCATATGATTAAAGGGTTTAAGATTTACTGTGACAGGATAAGCTGAGAGTCACACGCTCAACGTAGTACAAAGAGTTCTGACACATGGGCACAGACAGGAAGTGCGGTGATGAAGAAACACAATAATTCTTTCCCTTCAGTCCTTTACTTTTCAACCCTGACGCAGTGATAGAGACACACAACTCCTCTCTCCTGCATAATCGGCACCTCCAGACATTTTCTGCAGGAACTGTTTTCCCCAATTTCTCAAGTTATGATCTGCAGTGTTTACACTTCCAATTCTATCTGCCCTCTTCCTATCTCTTGCACTCTGATTTTATATTCATCAGCAGAAAGGCCTGGCTAATGTGTTTCCTTTAGTACCTTCTTAAACTGAGATTTTCCATGCAGACTCTAGTACATTAGTTCCAGATGTGACTGCAATGGACATGATGTGTCTATGCTATTTCTGATTCAGCAGTGTGTACGTGTGTATTACGTTTTGTTGATGTAATAATGGAAAAGGACCATGGTTCAGTGATATTTAATAGCTATGCTGGCAGTAAATGACCTTTACAATAAACGCTTCCATTTTTTCAGACGAGATAAGCAATTCAACCAGTCAGTCGCAATAAAAAAACATATCTTTAAGTTAAACTCTAGGTCTGCTTTTACCCTGCAGGTAAACATGAACTCAGGGCAACACAAACAATTTCTGTGCAGACAGTCCTGAACACAAGGTGCATTCACCACAAAATGCTACTCTGTGGACCCCGATACATTTTCAACCTTGTTTTCCGGTCTGTTTAGCTATAGGCCTTGTTTTTAAATGTGGTTGGGATTCAAAATAAAAACATGCCCCGTTCTGGGAGAACTCCAAAAAACGTACAATTCAATAATTCTTGGTCTAAGCATAATATATTTGTTTTAATATTCCTCATTTAATTTCTTAGACACATGGCTTATATATTGCAAAAATGCAGAGAATTGTCTGGTCGCTCAGGTCATTTTAGACTAGGATTAATGAGTGATACATTTAAATCTTAATGTGTAAAGAAATATTTAAACCTGGTACCTACTGGCCTATATTTTTATACACGTTATATTGTTTGGGGAAAGCTTGTCATAAATACATTTTCAAAAATGTATAAAAGTGAATGCAGCTACAGCTATACATTATTGCCATAATTGCCAACAAGAAAACAATATATATATATATATATATCATAATTGGCCAATAATTGGCCTCAGTTGTGCAAGTTACTGACACAACTTGGCACTGGTACAGAACGTTAGGTTTAACAAATCATAGAGAAGTTGTACCCATCATGTTGTGCACTAAAGTAGATACACTTTTATTGTCTCCAGCACATTTGTTGTTGCTGGGGTTACGTTTAGCAGCTCAGTTTATCATTGGCTTAGCCACCCTTGTGAACTGTACACGCCTCTTGCTAGCATTTTGTGTTCCTCTCACATCATTTCTCAGAAAACTGTTTCAGCACGATATGGATCAGTGAGTGTGAAAGCATCCCCAAAATGATTCGCACAGGGAGTGAGACTGACTTTATTTGGAGATGGAGGGAGAATAGGACATCGGTGAGAATGTAAGTACTTCATCAGAGATGAGTTAGGCGTTGTAATTTACTCCTGGTCTTGCAATTCGCTCCAATTTGCCGTGATAATATTTCGTTTTGTATGTGAAACCTTTACCAGACGTTATTTCCCCGCCTCGCTTCATCCGCGCACAGACACCACGGGAAGGGGGGTGTGTGATCGTAGTTGGCCATATTTGGGCAGGTCTGATTAAATTGTCCAAAGATGGCATAAAAAAACGGTTATTGTCTGTTTACAAGGTAGATGCTGGCTGCCGTTTGCATGCGGCCCAAAAAATGGCAGAGAAATGCCACAACAATATCCAAAGAGTGCACTATAGTTACTGTTATTAGTTCCTCCTTCCTGTCTTCAGAGGCCTCGGGGCTGTCAAAGAAGAGACCTATCACATTTTATAATTAGCCGGTTAGACATGACCTAGAAGGAGATGGATGACTCAGAAACACAATAGACTGAATTAAAAATGTGTTTTTGTGTGTGTATTCTCGTATTAATTCAATTTCCTCATCATTTCCCTTCACAGCAGCAAAGATTTCAATAACTTATTCATGATATTAAATGGAAGCAATCTATCTAACTCATAAAGGGGTACAAATTGATTCTGAAAGGAAAGAATCAAACTGATACCTAACTAATCCGTCACTACACTATTTGACTGCTTTCTTATGCTTGGAGGTCTAATAGTTGTTGTATTTTGTGTGACAACAACTGCATGTGCACAGTGCAAACTTCATACTGTAGCATCATTGACCTACAATTAATGGTAGTGCTTACACCCCATTAATAGTAAAGAGTTTGAACAGACTACACCCAAAGACTGTATATTGCCGTATAAACCAGCATTACAGGATGGTTTCCAGTAAAAAGAGAGAGAGAGCCTTTGAAGGTTTGCAATGTCAAATCCTTTAAACAGGATGATCTTTTGCATGGTACCCCTTTAAGTACAATGCAACACCTTTAGAGTAAAAATGGCAAACAGCAAAAGCCAGAAATAAAGTAATTTTGCGACTGTAAGCCTAGAAAAAGCTATGAGACATTGTAACCTAGTTATTGGTGGGCTAATGTATTCTGTGTACTGCCAAATAAGAGAAATACATCCCTTTCTCAAATACAATGGCTTCTCTCTGCTGGTGAGTAAAGTCTTGCTTATATTGTCAGAAAATAGGATGGCAAAATTAGCTTGATATCTGACGAAAGGCAGCAGGAAAATAGAGACACAACATTTTTAAATAAGTGTTGGAAAGGGTGACAAACTAATGATACTGCAGGTTATTACTCACTGTATGTAACAACTCACTGAACAACTCTTTGATCAGATATTTGATAAGTCTGCTAGTTTACTTTTTAGGTGGCTTTGAGAAAAAAGATATGCTCTTAGTTGTCGACATGAGTACTATTGTTTTTGTTTGCTTTGTTTTTGGGAGTAATTGCTCTTTAAATCTTTCTTTAGAAATGATATGTAGCTGCCTAATAGATAATAGGTCCAGTAAAATTAGTGCATTTTGTACCTTAAAAAACAACGAATAAAAACTAAGTTTGCAAGAATATCATTTTGAATGATATTGTGATTGAGGCCACTCTGTTCATGGCCTCTCTCATTGACGCTGCAGGCCAAATAAGAGTAAGATATGTAATAAGTAAATGAATTGCAGTGACACCAGAATAAAAGAATGGTATTTGGATTGATTGATTTTTTTGGTATCCACAAAGCCTGAAACCGCTACCCTGCAGATGAATAGTTTGTTGCGTAAAAGAGCTTGGAGAATCCAAAAAGAAGATACATACAGAACAGGCAATAAGTGGCAATGATGTATTTTGGCCCTCATCCATGAAAGTAAATTGGATCGCTAAGGCAAGCTGTGTGCCCTGGGCTCTTTCTCCAATCTAAAAAGCTGCCATCGCTATCAACGTTTGTATTGAGGCTCTCAAAAGATAATTTGTTATATTGAGGCAATCCAGATAATAGTTTGAAAATACTATCAACTAAATCTTCACCTCTTGTTTTCCTATGAAATTGTTATGAAACATTTCCTCCTCACACTGGAAAGAGAAATAATATCTTCTCTCAGGATAAATGTACCACTGTGATTTCTTCTTATCTTGTCCGTGTTTTATGATAATATGTATTCAATAGGAAATGTAAAAAGAGTGGAGCAAGTTCAAGTGTCTTTCTTCCTCTTGACTCGAGTGCTTTGGCTGACGTGAAGACTTGTTTCAGGTAGCTGAAACTGTCTGGTACGCTACTAAACCCAGCACATACTTTCTTTAAGCAGAATATATAACTCATCTGTTTAAGAAGGTTTACTTGTTTGCTGGGCATTCAAGCATGAGATAGATAACAGTCTGGTTTGAGGGATAAACAGTTGGGAATGCTATTGTTTATACAACGTACCGAGAGATGTCTCGAGAGATTTCTGTTGCTGTGCACCGTTACGTAGCTAGGACACACTACGGTAGGATCCATTCATGGTGTGTAACCAAGGGAGCTCCAGGGTGCTTGTCTGAAGATGTAGATAAAAAATGTCACCTCACCATGATTGCTGCAGTGAGTGAACACACGCAAACACACACACCACATTATAAAAAAAGAATTGAAACAATGTCCACATCAGCCAACCATGACAAGCCTGACAGGTAATCTTGGGAGAGCAAAGAAAAGGGCATTCAATATGTCTCTGCCTCGAGTCTATGTGTGTGTGAATATGAAGATTATAAATGGATTTGGCCAAGTTGGTGAGTGGAAGACCCAAAGGCTTTGCTCAGTTTGAAGACCCTCAAACCTCACATCAACCTGCAATGAGTGAATGAAGCATTTACATGTAAAGAATGTTATGATGCAATTGTTAGATTGTCAAAATAAATGAACTCAACACTCTCGAACATATGTGAAGAAACAGATGAATGATAATGACAACAATTTGTCAAATAGAAGAATCTAGAAAAAACAATAAAAATATGTGTCTCTTATTTGTGCGTTATAGTAGTAATATGTATGGATTTGGTCACATGACAAGAAAGCTATTGGAAATGATGTGTGTGATATATTTGCTCCCACACAAATAAGAACCCTAATATACATGATTAGAATGAGAAATGCGATGAAAAACACCACTAGCGTTTTCTGTGGCCCTCACATAAGCTTAGCATGCATCTACCCACTTATGTGGTCAGGGCCGCCCCTCCCTACAGGCCAATCACGCAGGCTGCATGGGGCCCCGCCTTGCGCAGGGGGCCCCGCCCAGAGGGCCTGCTGTGCACAGTTCTCCGCTCAGTTCTCCGCGCACCCCCCGCGAGAGTGACAAGACAAGGGGAGCACGTCTGTAACCCGACACCGTTGCAATGAATCAACATCTGACCAATCACGGCTTTGATACGGCCACTAGTGCAGGTGAAGAGATGTCGGTGAAAAGACAGTTTCAGTCCGGCGCAAGCAAGAGGGAACAAAAACAAAACATGAAGAAACTAGAGCATCACTCGAAGGTGGGTTATTGTATGAGTCAAAATGTACAACTCGCGAATGTTGTATAAGTCAAATTGCTAATTGCCATATTGTATGTGGTACAAATACCCACACTCACAAAGAAAGCAACCCTCAACAATCACTAATTAGTTTACAGACACACTTCTGCTCGAGAGAAATGAGGCGTGTGGGGGAAACGGAGGATTGTGTAACATCAATTTATCTTTTCCAACTGAAATCAGCAGCGAAGAGCTCTGCGCATCGCATTAGCATGAAACCGTTGTTAAAAAAAGGAGCAACATAAAGCAGCAGGTTTCCAGCCGCCCAGCACACACTGGGCTTATCCCTGTCCTGCTCTACAGCTTTGCTGGAAAACAAAAACAGCACACGAACACACGGTGTGCAGATGTTCACGCTGCAGTGTAAAGACCACCGGTCAACACAATGCCTTGGGGGGTGGCTCAGAGATGAAAGATCAGAATTTGTCATGTGGTGCCTAGCAAGAGGTAAACTAGAGGTACAATAAAACATTAAAACAGATATAAGCATGCTCTGAATTGATTTTTTCTGTATGTGAATTTACACAACCACATGAAGTCTTACATACAGCACATTCTTCACTTATCAATTTTTCATTGTTTGGCAAGAACTGATCAGTGAAATACTTTTTTTTTTAAATACAGAAAAAGCCTGAAATCCTCATGTTTATGATGTTTTATGATGCTTAGGAGGTAGAACGTTTTTTGACAAATTAAAAGGTTGAGGGTTCGATCCCCAGCCCCTGCAATCTAGGAGGCGTGTGGTGCAGTGGGTTGTGAGTTGGTGTTCGGATCAGGGGGTCAGGTTCAAACCCCACTGCAGTCAGCATGTCGTTGTGTCCCTGGACAAGACACTTCACCCCAAATTGCTCCTGTGGGGATGGCCCACAGTATTGAGTATGGAAGTCGCTTTGGATAAAAGCGTCTAACAAGTAACATGTAATGCAATCAACTTGTCGGTGTGTCCTGGGCAAGATCCTTAACCCCACATTGCTCCCGATGGCATGTTAGTTTCAATGAGCAGGTCGCACTTTGATTTCGTAGCCTCTGCCTCTGTATAAATGCAGTCCATTTTCACACAGCTAGTCATTCAACAAAAGCTATCCTTTGTATTCCAGAATACCAGACTATGACAACCTGCTCTTACACTCATTGGCCGGATTAGCACAGATCAGTGTTAGCTGCTGGTCGGCTTGATTTCACCTGGGCTTTCAGATCCATTCGGTTGTCTTTGGTAGACAGCGGTTTGTACAGTGTCAGGAGGAGATAATCCTCTGCATAGGGGAGGGATTAGCCTAAATCAATACTGACCCTACGCTGTGAGCATGTTATGGCAACTGGCATCTTCCACACAGAGCTGTTCAGGGGGATTTACCCAGGTCTTTGTTTAAAAATCAAGGTTAAGAGCTTTCATGGTGAAGAGGTAAATCTGTGGATTATTGTGGAAGCAATGAGGATGTTATTCAACTAAAGAGCTCACAATCTGTCTCACATATTCACGCATTAAACCCAATGTATCGTTTCACTTTTCTTCTGTTTCAAGTGAATTTAACAGCTGTTATTCGTGGGACACATGACACGCTATCATTAGGCTTTGATTGTGCCAGTTACAAATTCCAGCTAATGCATGTGGTTCAGTTTCTTGTCTGGTATCATGTGAAACAGAATATTCCTCTCATTTACTCGCCAGTAAAGCCCGCTGGCAATTCCTCCGTCTCACAGGTCCGTACCACAAATCAATGAACCCATCAATCAAGACTTCTTCCCTGGCATGGGAAGAGTATTGGATATGATGTATATGGAGGCTTTTTCATGATGCATAATTAAAAGACTGCTCTCACTCGCCATCAGGCACGAGAAAGATGAATACAAAAATAAAGAAGGACTAGATATTTATAACACCTAAAGTAGATAACTGCAAATGGAATAATCATCCCTCTTATTACAGTATAGTGCGCATGTTAGATTGTGTTTGTATTAACTGAAGACAAAGCTAAATGTATAAGCTATACAGTAAGTTTATATGGTTAGGTTGTTTTTTTATGTGAGTCAAGCAAGTTGCACATTCAAAGCCTTTTTGTAGCTTTTGGCCAGAGCAGATGGATTGTTCCTTTGGTTATGTGTTTATAGTCGTGGAAATGGAGGATCATTTTAGGAAATGAGTACTTTAAACAGTTGTGAAGACATTAACAGGGCACATTGGATAGATGCAGACTATCATAGAAACATTCAAATGTCCTCCAAAGTGTGGCGGTTAGGTAAACTGAATACATTTTCCGGTTGCTACCTTCTTTCTAAGGATGGCCTCAAACGAATAAACTAAGATAATCTCTATAGTGTTTTTGTGCTCTAGGAGCAAGTGGGAGCAAGAGAGAGAGGCATAATGAATAAGTGGTGCAACGACAGTGAGGGAGGAAAGGAAAAGAAATCCCAGCGAGAGATGGGAGAAATGTAGGAGAGAGATTAACACAATTTCAAGAGAATACATACAGATCTTACAGGTTATGGGAGTAAGAGAAATGAAAAGAGAAAAGGAGAGATTTATTTATTGTAGGGGGACGGATATGGACCATTAGGTGATTGCTGCAATGTTTTCCAATAAGACTCTCAGGACCGGCTTATTCACCTGCAATCCTTTACCCTACAGTAGGTTTGCACAAAGGCACAAAAGCCGCATGGTAATCAGCATACAGACGGAAAAAGACTCTTCTGAACACAAAAACTGTTTATAAACTGCAGGCACTTTCTCTATGTATTCCCTCCCTTCAGCTCACTCTAGAAACTGTCTGAAGGTCATAAAGAATATTTGCTTCCTTCCTGCTATGCTATTGGTGTTTCTGCCACGCATTGTGATAATTAACAATTAACCTTTAATCGACAATGCTTGTCAGAGCTCACACTGAACATGTCCGTTAGTTGCATGTCAGCACACAAGTGATTTTAGCAGCCTGCACACACTTAATATTTCACATAATCTAAAGTACACAAAGTCTGACCTTCTAGCTATTGAACAGATGATTAACCTTTATAGTCATTTAGCCTCTGGTTTTCTTCATTACTTGATTTTAATTACAAAGCTGAAATCATGTTCCGAGAACCCTCCCTAGGATTCCATGTCTAAGCTCTCTCTTGAAGACGATCAGCTTTTGTGCAAATTGAATTCATCCAAACATTTTGACGTAGTTTGCTTCTAGGGACAAGGAAGCTTTAGCTGGAGTTAGACATATTTTTCAGTTCAAACTTTTGTCTAAAAAATCTCCTCGCACACAAACACATGTCAAGAAAACTTCTCAGCTGTCAGTGTTTGTCATTTTTTTAATTCCCCCCTTCCCAAAGTAGTGCATTATGACTGATCAGTGGCAGCAGGAGCCCATGGTGAAGGTCCTTCAGGCCTCTTCGCTGCTTCAGGATAAGAGCTTGACAAGGAATTCTCCAAAGCAGATGTTGTTTTCAAAAGTTAATGGAAATGCTGAACACATATCTCGCAGAGAAGAACTCACAAACCCCAAAGCTATAGACTTGTAATTCACTCGGAGCACGGCTACAAACAGCTAAATCAATCTCTGCGTCGCATCAAGGCAAACAACATACAAGATAATGGAACTGAACACACTTGTGTATCAGTAAATACACTTTGAAACATTCACCTACTCACAGCCAGACATAGTGTAAACGTGTTCAGTCTGCTGATCGTCAGGCAGCAAACTGTTTTTTTTATATTAAGCTTTTTGCTCCACTATTGCACTTTGGCTTGTCCCTGGTCAGCAGAAATCAGTTTGTGAACGGACAGACAAGGCTGGCAGCTCTGGTACGGCTGACGCCAGTGCACAGTGCTTCTATTGTTCACCTGCGGATTTGGGGAAAAAAACAAGGTGCTTCATGTCATCCCGGGCTTATTCCTGTGAAAGCAAAACCTGCTTCTCAAATGCAGTCTGTATCACACACAGAAGCCTTTCTAGCTAATTCTCATTAAGACTAAAGCAATAGAAAGGAGCTACAGGGAAACATAAAAAGGGGCTAAAGCCGGATTGTTTTCAGCTTTATTTCACCATATTTTAAAAAGGGAGGGTTATTTTGCTTAGAAAGTGAAATTGGGAAAATACCCATATGAAACTATATGTATTTATTTGTTTACTTGTTACCAAACAAAGAAATGTAAAGCAAAAGAGAGCTTAAAAGGGGCTTTATTGTATGTTAGAGTACACCTGATGGATACAAATGACAAAAAGGCTTTGAATGTGCGAATAAGATGGGAATTCAGGGAAAGTACAGTGAATAGATATTACGAGCCCATTGTAGGTTGTTGAACTCACTACAAAGTAACACTGGGAGACAGAGGGATGCAGGATCATTATAAAAGATTGCAAACTTGATAAAATCATTGACAAGACAGACACTGTGGTCATATTGTGGGGTGTTACTAAACATTTCACTTATGTTAACATGCCCTAGCTTAGCTCCCTACATATTCAAACTAGCTTGCCTATCACTATTAATCGTTGCAAATGATAGCATAATAGAGTGACTTACTCTGAAAGCAGAAGTTGAAAAAAACTTATCTAACAAATGCTTGCGCCAATGTTGTCTTCATCTTCGTAAATTGAAACTCATTGAGAAAACGTTTGCCAACACTTAATCCAGATGCTCAATGGAAGATGCATGATGGCCTAGAATAGTGAGTGAGATTGAATTGAACTATGAGCAATACGTAAAGCTGGGCGATGTCTGTAGAGTAGGTAGACGATGATCAGGAAAAAAGAGGGAGAACACAAAGACAAAAATAGAAAGATGTTTTGAATCTCAGGTTGCACACAAGAGACAGCTTCACTTCAAACAGCAGCCACTGGAAATGCCAATTAGGGGAAACGAGAACAACGAAGGCCGCTGATGGATAGCTCCCGTACTCACTAGCACATAATTGAAAGCAATACTCCTTCAATTGTTATTTAAAGCTGAAACCGAAGACTGTATCTGTTTCAGATGATAAACTGTATTACAAAGCTAAGAATAGGAGTGAGGAATATGAATCACACAGGGTCTATGCAGGAATCCTGAAGTCAAATGTAATTCCTTTTAAGACCTTTTTTAAGACCCTTTCCACACATTTTAAGACCTCATCGCCACTTCGAGTTCTAACCGGTTACATTGGCGACACACTTTACCTCACATTGACTATATACGGTATTGATTGTCCTTCCTTCTTATCTTCCAACCATTTGGACGCAGACTTGCATTTCCCCATAACGATGTTGTTTAACCGGCTTCGCGAGGCGCTATCAAGCAGTGAGCGTGCGGTGTCCTGTTCAGATGACGTCAAATCCAACGGGATGCCATAAATAAACTACACAGAATCACACTACACGCCTACGCAATGATTACATTCAGGCAGACTGCAGAACACAACCTCTTTGGACAATTTATATAGTTACTGAAAACAAGCTAAGAAAATGTAATACCTTGGAAAATGCAGTTTAATACATTTTAATAGCCTTAATTTTTGCTAAATTGATCGATCAACTTTTAATATTTTTTAAGACCCCGCGGACACCCTGTCACAAGTGATTCAGTATTAAGCTATTCACAATAAAACTGATTACGAACAGATTCTCTGCTTACCTTTCCTTTGTCTTGAGCAACTTTATTTTATTTTGCTTATACCGTAGAATTATTGCTACGTCTTTTCCTGTTTTCTTTTTGCATTCCTCTTTGGTTTTGCACTGTGTCTGTCTTCAAAGGGCTTCCTTTCCTTCTTTTGCTCGAGCTGTCAAGTTCAAAAGTTCTCCCAATAGGGTGTTCGCTAATACTGCATTTTAGCAGTATTTATTTACTTCTCCAAAATACTAGTGAACTAGACAATTCATTGAGGAAGAAACTCCTTTTTCTTTGACTAAAGAAGAATGAATCTCGTGCAAAAAGTCTTAAATAGAACCAATAAGCGCGTTACCGATGGGATCCACCTGGGCATGACATTAGTCCTTGATAGGGGGACCACCATTTTCAAGCTTAGTGAAAACCGCATTAAGAAGTTTTAAGATGATATTAAAACAATATGCACAGCTTTCCACAACCAAACACAGCCATCCAAATATCCCTCCTACATTTGCACTGGCATCTTTCTCGGGTGGTCCCTGTTCCTTTGACACATGCCGTCTCAATCCCATCAACCTGCCTGCTGACTTTGACAGGCACTTTAAAGGCCTTATTGAGTTGTACAATACAAACAATGAGGGTATCAGAGTGTTGGCTTCACACATTATCTTTGAGAAACTGCTAATGTCTATGCAAAGACTCCCCTCTATGTTTATTTGAGTTTGTGCCGTCACATTTATTAGGGTTTTGGAGATCCATGATTACCGAGGATTAAAGGGACGATTGCCTATTGCTGATGTCCAGACTGATTTATTTATGTTTGCGATGAGTCAGGTTTTTATGAATTATTCATAAACCCTATTTACTCTTCTGTGATAATACACAGGATTCGTCCTACTTACTTGTTTCAGATTTAGAACAAGATATGAGGAAACGGCCTAAGCACTTCTTCCTACAGTGTGTTTTCTGCATGCTGGTACCTTTAATAATCTGACAGAAAGCTCCTCCTGCTGTCTGCTCTCTACTCTTAGAGAAAGGGAACACTAAGCAGGCAGGAGTATAATGAAGAACGTAATGAATAACAGCATGACAAACTGTGCCTATGTTGACTTTAAATAAGCGGCAACAGATACGCATTGAGATTTGAAAAAGACAATGTTTTTTTTCCAGGCATAAGCTTTGCACTGTAAGAGAGGTAATTGTATGGAAAGGCTTTCATTCATATCATTAAATATTTACCGTCTTCTGTTCTAACGCTGAACTGGTGTTGTGTTGCACTTTACCGGCACCCTGAGACCAAAGCAGCTAAATGGAATTCAGCATTTCAATCATTTTATTATTTCCTCCAGTGCATATCATACTATAATTTGTCTTCTGTTAAATACTGTTCAGGTGGTTGTACACTGAGATCCTAGATGAGCCCTCAATGCTAATCATTTCAGGTCACTGCAATCAAACATAATGATGATAGGACGATCTAAAAAATACCGATGATGCACCAGCCTAACCACTATCCCTTTGTTACTTGTTACTATTGTTACCTGCTCCCCTCCTTGTTATGCTTTCTGATTCCCCAGGTGCACCTGGTCTGCCCCTGGCTCCGCCTCTGCGCAGGTGTTCCTTGATTCCACTCAGCCGGGCTATAAGGAGAGGCTGAGGAGGAGACCAAGCGTATGGTACGTTTAAGGGAGTTGGAACTGGCGGACCAGGCTCAGCAGTTGTTGCCTGCAAAGTCACATGAGTTTGATGTGGGTAAATATACCCGATTTATCCCGGTGTTTCGTGAGAGAGACGTTGATAATTATTTTATTCTTTTTGAACGGGTTGCGACAACCTTGAAATGGCCAAGGAATATGTGGACGGTTATGCTGCAGTGCGTTCTCACGGGGAAAGCTCAGGAGGTGTATGCTGCATTGTCTGACGAGGTCAGCCTGGATTATAGGCAGGTAAAAGCAGCAATTCTGCGCGCCTATGAGCTGGTGCCAGAGGCGTATCGTCAGAGGTTTCGTGGTTTTAAAAAAAGGGATTCTCAAGCTTCTGTGGAATTCGCCTGTGAGAAAGAGGGACTGTTTGATCGGTGGTGCTCGTCGACGGGGGTAAAATCTCTAGAGGACCTGAGAACATTGATGCTCATGGAAGAATTTAAAAACTGTTTGCCTGAAAGAGTGGCCACAAATATTAATGAGCAAAAACCTATAAAACTGTCTGATGCTGCGGTTTTGGCTGACGAGTATGTTCTCACTCACAAATCTGTCTTCGGTGAGCGGGATAGCGCGAAGGCCCGGTTTGGTGACAACAAGGTCAGGGAAAGCTCAGGCTCCGCTAACGTGCCGTTACAGGGGAGCATGTCGAGAGCTGCGGAGGAAAAGGCGAGGGAGGTGAATTGGGGTCCTAAGGATAGCCCAGTGTGTTTCTTCTGTGAGAAAAAGGGTCACATTGTGGCTAATTGTTATGCTTTGCGGGATGTGAAGAAGTCTGTAAAGTCTGTCGCCTTGGTGAATACTTCAGAGCCAGGATCTCTTAAATCAAGACTGGACGTTTTTGCTCCGTTTCTCATGGAGGGAATGGTGTCTTTGCCGGGGAAGAACAACAGGGTTCCAGTGACCATTTTCAGGGATACAGCAGCGTCACAATCCTTTATGGTGAGGGGTGTGTTGCCCCTCTCTGGGGAGTCTGCTGTGGGTTTGGGTGTTCTTGTGAGGGGGTTTGGTATGCAGTGTGTGAGTTCGCCCTTGCATAATATTCATCTTGAGTCAGATCTAGTCACAGGTCCAGTAACTGTCGGGGTTCGGCCATGTCTTCCCATTGAAGGGGTAGATTTGATCTTTAGCTGGTGGCAGAGTGCTCGTTAAGCCGAGTGATCTGTCTGACAGCTTTATGACCACGGAATTGGACAGACCGATCAGGGACACTCCACCGTGGCGTGAGGGTGGGAAATCAGGTACGAAAAGCCCCGGGGCTATTCATAAACCTGTCGCTGCCTGTGTGGTGGCGCTGTCCAGTGCTGAAAGTGACACCCCTGTCACCTCGGAGGCCCCGATCGCTGCGGAGACTCCGGTGAATATTGAGTCTCATCTAGCACATTTGTCTGATGCACAGCGTGCAGATGTACTGGAACTGATCGTGAAGTAGAGCACCTTGTGTCATACCGCTCCAAGAAATTCAATCGCCAACAGCGGGTGTGTTCCACCATCGAAAAGGAAGCACTGGATATGGTTCTGGCTTTAAACCACTTTGAGGTATACGTTGGGCCATCAAACATTCCTGTCACTGTTCTTACCAATCACAACCCCCTTGTGTTTTTTTTTAGAGGGTGCTTAACACAAGTCAAAGATTGATGCGGTGGAGTATTTTAATGCATTGTCGCGGTTATAAATATGTCTCAGTTATTTGCGAGTGTTTTTTTTTTGTGTATTGAATGGTATTTGCCTGTTCGGTGTGTGGACTGAGTGGTCGGTAAAGACACACATAGTCGTGAACGCGTCTGTCAACTAAGTTGATTGTTAGGTGCACCTTGTCTGCCCCTGGCTCCGCCTCTGCGCAGGTGTTCCTTGATTCCACTCAGCCGGGCTATAAGGAGAGACTGGAGGAGAAGGATCATTTTCCTATCCCTATGCCGGAAGACTCTGTCCGTGAACAATCTCTCTCTGCTGTTTCGGATCTGTAGACCCCTTTTGTTAAATGTGTCAATATGTGTACTCGGACCTGGTAGTATAGGTTTTCGCGGCTTTATTTTACCCGTAGTTTTGCGTTAGATCTCTGGGTAGGGGAGGGAAGCTCTGGCCCGTGGTGTGGCTGGCCCAGGCCCCCTTTTTCCTTTTGTTTGTTTTTGCCAGTCCTCCAGACCCTGTTCGTCGGCCCATGTGAGTAACGGCTGTGCTTCAAAATAAATGATCGCTGTTAAGTGCTGCGTGTTTTGTGTGTTTTCTTTTTATGTTGCGGATCTCCCCACGAGCCACTACTACAGAGTAGGTGGCGGGCCGTAACACTATCAACAATCCAGTATTATCTCTTATACATTTCACGCCCTAAATTTTCTGTAAAGCACGTGTAGAGGGGCGTGTGAAGTTGATGGATAAATGTATTTGTTGCATATTTGTTGCTGTAATTTTGTACTGCAGATACAAATGTCTCACCTCTCCATAAAGTCTATCTTATGTTACTTTTGATAAAGCTGCACTGTATGCAGATGTCATACTCATCCTTCAATGTGAATGTGAATCTGCACCTGGCTTGCATAGCGGTGTAATCATCAATCACCAGCAGGTGCATTTCATTTGATAGACATGAAAAACAATATGTAGGCCAGACTTTCACTCATTTTTGTTTGGGAAATATAATGAAAGTGACAATGAGCAAACACCTGCACAAACATTCAGCATGCCAAAAGTTCAGCCTCATTTAAACATAAAAACAAATTATGCATACTAAACAACCATCATTATGGAGAGATGATTCAAAATCATAGCTTCTGACAAATCCTTTTCTTTCTTTTAGTCACTCATCTAAATTCAACCTGTTCTCCTATATCTTATAGCTCGTATTTGTCCAAGATATTCAAATGTTCCAAGAAGCATAGAGCAGCAATGTTTTCTAATGGAAACCCTGGTATATTTCTCTATTCAATATGCCAAAGTTGGCTTTGAGCATCATTGCCAAAGTGAATCATTTAACAATTCAGTGTGTGTAAGTGTTTCTCATTTACAATTAGCAAGATGGTGACAAAATGTTGTGGTGTATCACCCACAACATGTCAGTGTGACGGCCATTAGATTCTCCTGTAGCAGATGGTTTGTTATGAAAGTAAAGGCTTTGAGGAAATAAACACCTGGGACATTATTCCGACTCACAGATGCAGGGAAATATGCTAATCAAACTGCTAGACACATAACATGGAGGTGGGTAATTTGGTTACTATTTATGTTTTCCCATACACAACACAACGAAGGTCTATTTCATATTTTCCAGAAACCTTTCAGCCAATACAAAAAGCACATCGAATTTGATTAGTGCCTGTGCTGTGTGTTTGCGAGCAGCCTGATTGGTTCATACTCGTATCGTGGCAGCCGGGCTCTAAACATCGTGACCAGGAATGACAATGACCTGTCTGTGGCTAATGATCCATGCTGTAATGAAACTGGGAAGATACTGACTGATTCCCTGCACACTTCCCACTGCTCTAATTTCAGAAACACCAATTTCAGTTTGTCTTCCTTTATTAGTCCTTGGCCCTGACCAGGAGACCTCATGAAGGAGTCTGTCACAAAGAGGTGAGGGACGTTTAGTCCTGAAAGGCTTGCTACAGTAAGCTTTCGGGATTTGGAGAGAAGAGCCATGGAAATGGGTGAACTGCAACACCACAAGTGCATGTGTAGAGTATCTGTTTTTATATATTGTTTATTTGATACACTATATATCATGGCCATATAAGTGTGAAGAGGGACGATGACTGTCCTTACATAAGAGTTTAAAGGAGGCATGTGACTTATAAAAGAGAGGAAAAAAGAAAAGGGGAGAGTTATGATCATTATAAAAAAAAAAAACATATACATTTAAAAGACACATTTTTAACATTAAAAGATAAAGATGGACTGAGTAACATTAGAGGGTCAACATTTGAAAAGCTATAGATGTAATAGGTCATACTAAGGCAGGCTTTTAGTGAAGAACATAACAATGATTTAAGAAAGTATATATTTGATATATTAGGTTATTCCCCCTATTTATTTTTTAAAGCCCACAGAAGAAAAGGCTATGGGACAAATGCCTAGAATATTCTCGAAAGCATCCAAAATGAAAACCTTGGTTCGATGACCTGCCGGAGGAAGGTCCGGGGCAGTTAGCTAATAAAAAATAACTGTCAAAGAGAGAGATAAAATGGTGCTAATGCTAACCCGCCATGTTCCCTCAATCAGCATATTCTTGAGAACTGAAGTGTACAGAGGACAATAAACTGAAGTAGATAAGTACTGCAAGGGAGGCTTGGAGGTTCATTAGGCTGCGAGTTTATCTCAAGTTAGTTTGAGCCGGAACATTCACATAGAGGAACACTGTGTAAGCATAACAGAGGTTCTACTGCTGACATAATAACAATAATTAAAACTGTATTCTTCTCCTGGGCTGTTTTTGCTTTCCCCCTCTCTAGTGCTTGCCTTGTACTCATCCCTTCCTCTCTTCCACTGACTCCATCTCTCTGGAGTCCAGCCTGTATCCCATACCCCAAACAGGTCCTGCAGTATCCTGCCTCAGCCCTCCTAAACATCTGTTTCTCCGCGTGCTTTGTGCCAGGGGCAGCTACCCGCCAAAACACCCATACCACCAGCTCTGTTGCTGCCTGCCAAGCATCTGATCAATGAGGACAGCTGCCGAAACGAAACTGCATGTCAGCCAGTGTTGATGCATGAATGTAAAACGGGCAGAGGCAGGGAAAAAATAAACATCCAGTACCATTAGCATACCCTATCCAGAAAAATGGGCTAGATGGTAGGTTAGTCGACAGCTGTGACCGTATGGCCAAAGCCTGGAATAGATGCAGTCTGTTCATACCCACAGCACAGAAAATCAGATCACAGTTGGTGATGCTAAAATGAGTATCAGGACAAGAGGACAAATAAAGTAAATAAATAAGAGAGTGTCTGTTATCCTTAGAGAGCCTCATACACCGGGTAAGAGAGGGACTGTAGTGCAGTTTACTCACTCTGAATATAAAACAGTACTTACAGGGTCATGGTAAAGATTAAGTTGCCAATGAGTTAACCTATACTTAAAAGAAGGTATTGGAGACAAACGTGGAACGGGGGAATCGCAGGATTTAAGACAGTCTTTTTCAATCTTTGCATGTTAAGCTCTGTGTGAGGGCCCCACATTTTCCAGCTGATTCCCTTTTATTCACCAAAGAGGTTTTTTGCAAAATTACTTTACCTTACTTCTTATACTTTAAGTATATTTTGCTGATAATACTTCTGTACTTTTACTTAAGTAAGATGTTGAATGCAGGACTTTTACTTAAGTAAAGAATCTGAATACTTCTTCCACCATTGAATGAGAGTAAACAAGATCCTCCAGCAACATCACAGGCTCCATCAGGCTCTAATGAGCTACAGCTGTGTCAGTGTGTCAGCATGCTTATAATGGCAAGGCCGTCCAATGGGGATTTTGAATGTCTGTACAAAATGTCTAATAAGCCACCCAGCCGTTACTGGGTGGCTCCAGTCAGAACGAAGCGGTACACCAAACTAAGGGGAAATAGTATGATTAAATACAAAGAAAAAACTATGTTAAGTAAGTCAGAAGCAACTTAATAAGTACATGACCTGAGTACTTCTTACACCACTGCTTGTTAGCCGTTAGCATATCTTAAAACTAGCTATAGCATGCTAAGACAAAATACTATTATAAACAAAGGAGGTTGTAAAAACGGAACCACATTATGCCACTTAGGACAAAAACTAAAAATATATAGCACTATTTTACACTTTACCTTCTCTTTCTTTAGAAAAACGTCCCACAGTCAAGGTGCTGGTGATTCCGCAGCGGTTTTGCCTAATGTAAACACACTTTTTAGATACTAGAGCAGTGGTTCCCAAAGTGTGGGGCGCACCACCCCTGGGGGGGGCAGAGGCATGACAGGGGGGGCGCGAGAGACCAGGAGGAAAAATGGTTATAATTTTTTTTTTTTAAATCATAATTTGTAAAATTATTGATTAGAAAATAATATGATACAGTACTATTAGCTTTGGGTCTCTGTGTTTCATTAAAGCTCTGCTATGTGTGTGTGTGGAATGAGCCATTCTGTGTGCGTGCACGAGCGAGAGCGAAAGAGAGAGAGAGCGCACTGGTACCGGAGATCGTTGTTGTTAGCTTCTGGTGCTAGCGAGCTACGCTAACGGATATAAAGAGTTTTTTCAACAACAAGTGGAGGAGAGTCCTCTCCTGTCAGACTGAGAGGCTCAGTGAGCTAAAGGACTCTCTAAGTGTTATCTCAGTGGGTCTCAAATGTTTTGGTCACCATTAATGTAAACAATTATTTCCGAGGGACACGTTTATATGATCATTATAGTTATAAAAAAATAAGAGAATAAATGAAAAACAGGTATCAAATACTATTAAAAGGGTGATTTGTAAAATATCCATAGAGAAAAAGTAAATCTGTTTACAGTTCTGTTTCATATGGGTGTTGAGAGATGTATCCATAGATCTCTTCATTTTGCTCTCAAAGTGCACCAGATTGATGCTTTTAACTTCAATATTTAAAAATAAATCTTCCTGGCGGAAATTGCCCCCAGACCCCCCTATGTGAGGTCCACACACCACCTATACAAATAGCACTTTACCCCTACTTACACCTATATGCCTCGGCACTTTACCCCTGCTTACACCTATATGCCTCGAGCCTTCATTGTAACAGTCACAATGTGTATTTGCGTGGGGATTGTTGCAGTAGAAATGTCCACTGTAGCGCCTGGTACATTAATGGGAAACCTTAAATGTTTGAGCACCCTCTATGAAACATCAAGCTACCCCGCACCACCCCAAAATAAATATCTGGCGCCGCCACTGAGCCTGACTATTTGTGTTGGGGGGGCCTGACTCATTTTTTTCTCCAAAGGGTGGGCCCTGACAGAAAAGGTTTGGGAACCCCTGTACTAGAGCATTCTAAAACGTATGAAGGGAAACCTTCCTTAGCAACTTCTGAGGCAGAAAAATAAATGTCCGTCAAAAAACGGTATGCAAAAACTCATTTTTCGCGTAGGGGTTAGGGGTACGTGCGTTCTTATTATACATCCATGGTACGGTACTTCCATGTAGCCTACCATACATCAATTATATAATTCCAAGATGACGCAGAATCACCGACGCAACAGTGACCGGAAGCTTTCAATCAACCATGTTACAAAATAACTACATTATCTAGCCCGAAGCTTCACATGTAAGTAAGTGAGTGTATATTCCAGGTTGTACGCCTACCTTGTGACAAGCACAATAATTAAATATGTTCTTGTTTAAGGAACCAATAGAAAATAATATATATAGAATATAAATAGACTCAAAATCCTTACATTGTGAGCAAGAAATAACAAAAAGTCGTTATAAGGCTTGAGTTAGGATTATTTTTAGTTTTTAATTTAGGTTATGTAGCCTACTAAAGAGTGTACTGCTTCCTCAAGCCAAATGTCATAGTTTTGGCTTCAGTAAAGTTGTTTCATAATTCCTACATTTAACTTTTGTGTTTGTTAGTATATAACTGGTGTGTAATGAGCATTATAGCCACATGAGGCTGCTATTGCTGATTAATAATTAATTGATTAAAATAGAGCCGATTAAAAAATAATAATAAGATTGAGGACATAACGTGCTATTGGTTAAAGTTGGTTCGTTTAAGACTTTAATGTTAACAAGCATATTTTAATACTGTACCTACAAGCTCAGGGCTGCACTGCTCTGTAGCTCTAGCAGTGCCAATAACCTCGGTTTGAATGGCAAATGAATTTCACTTACAGCGTTATCATATAATCCACTAATGAATTGTGTTTACTGCGGTATACTAATCCTTGCCCAGTCGAGCAAGCAGAAGGCACCTCAGCGGAGCTTGACAGTCTAATGCACTAAATAACAGACAGCTGCGTCTGAGCAGGATTAAAATACTTTGAAAAGATTGCTGATAATTTATGCAATCTTGTTTTAACAACATTTCATGAGCAAATTTGATTATATTAGTCACATTAATATTAATAACAACACCAGTGCACTTATTTTTGTAATGGGATCCAGTCCGGAATAAGTACCACCTCTCCCTTGGGTATGCTAGTTTGTTACTTAACAAACTTCCTCGCCTTTACAAACGAGCTTATTCCTTCAGGGCATGACATAAATGGGAGTGGTAGACTAATTAAAACACCTCAGGGAGCAAAGAGGATGTGAGTCAGGATATGTACAGTACAGTAGCCCCAGATCCAATTAGGGTGCACTACCACTTGGCTACTGTTGCATTATGGAAGCGTGTTATGGAACAGACGGACCATGGACGATAGGGAGTGCTATTAGGAAAACACTTGGCAAGGAAAAGTTACCACGTGAGATGTCACAGCACAAAAAAACATGGAAATGACCCCAGGGTTGATATTTTCAGTAATTAAGTCTTCTTCTGAACTGGAGAGAACAAGGTTATACAAAATAGTACTCGCTCATGCAGCTTAAAGACAAATCCATCCAATCGAGTTTTGTGTGGTCTAATAACTTTAGCCCCAAGAGTACAGATAATTTCCTGTTTGGACATTATTTAGTCTGACAGGTTGCAAAAATGAGCTGATTTTACAGCATGAAATAACCTGCGCAGGCAGATTTGATTTATAGCCATTCTCAAACGGCAGCATGGCCAAGTTAGAGCAAGGTACGTTTCTTTAATTGAACATCACACAACCTTTAGAATGATCAATGCAAAGTTAGGCTGCTAAAATGGAAGAAAACATGTTGTTTATAAGGCAGCAGGAGTAACAGACTAATTAACTTTCATTACTCATTTTGAGTTATCAATCACAGCTCAGCATTCTCACAGCAAACATGTAGTAATGATACCTCTCACTGTGTGATCAATTCCTTTGATAAATTGTAATTCTACAATCCTGGCTTGTTGACCCTGAGGAGTTGGCAGCATCAATGCCTATATCCTTAATAGCAGAGTATGCGTGTGAAAGGCTTAAAATGCGCGGCAAGTGTTGCATATAAAAACAAATCAAGCAGTCAAATTAATTTGTAATCAGTGTTTATGAAATTGTTGGAAGTGATTCATCTATATTACCTGAAATATTCACAGCCTCAATATACCCTTATAGTCCTTGCAATTAAATGAACGGACTGTAAGTAAGGAAATAACAGCAGAGGGGACGCATACTTGTTATAAAAGATTTATTTAGAATAAAACGTAGCCATATTACACGTAGTGTGGTCAATCTATTTTACATACCTCAGGAGAAGCGACACAGTTCTGCCATGGTACGGTTCATCATGATTGGAATCATTAAAATCATCACCAACATCATCATTAGTCTACAGTCGGAGGAGGTTATAGTAGTGTTGCTCAGTCTCACAAGTTTTACAGGATAGCATATAGCACAACAACACAACGCAGTGAGGGACCAGTGCTAGAAGGCCAGTGGAAAACCAACAACAGAGAACGTAATACTGGTCATTACGGGGGGCTAGCTTCAGCAGGCCACAGACCCATTCTGGTACAGTAATAGCAACTTTTATACTTGGGTTCTCCTCCTTGCAGTGTACACCAATACAGTAAGCTAAAGCTTAAAATGCTAAAACCAGGTTGATCTTGTTCTGTGAATGATTGCAATGTTTTAAACAAGTTAACAAACCACAAAAACAAAACTGTGTCTATGAGTCTGAGGTAGCAAGGCAATCATGGCTTTCCTCTGATTTCTGATCATATATCTTTAAAAAAAAAAAAAAATTCTACATAATGACGGTGGGCCTCTTGAAAATCCAATTACAGAACGACCTTAGATTTAAATCTTTATTCTCCAGAATTTCTCTCTTTATACACAATCCCACTTTCATTCATCAAATCTTTTCTCTGTCTTCCACACATGGAATGACAAACTGTATAGGCACAGAAGGGGTAACGTTTACAGAACAAATCGAATTTGACACAAAGTCTGCCAGCATATCAATGCTTTAAAGGGGAACTTGACATTGAGCATGCTACATGATCAAAAACAAAACAGATGCTTTGAGTAGGTGACACAGCCTTCAAAATGATCCTCTCAGCCACTGGATGTTATTACTCAGGAACTGTGCGTGCTCCCAAACATGGAAACCTCCTTCTACTACTACTGTGGGCTGGAGGGTACAAAGCAGTGGAATGACACACAAATGTAACAGTTTGATTCCCATTCGGGGCAGAAATCAACGAGAAAGAAACACAAATCTCAAACTGCCTTCTGAAGGAAAATAAAAATAAAAAGCATATTTTACTATACAAAGCCCCGTGTCCATGTTCTGATCTGCATATCTAAACAAATCACTGACAAATGTTAAACCAAGTTCAGGTACAATCTACAGTTCATAAAATGTACAGTTTGCATAGTACAAGACAAGGTGGTAAAAGTAGTAAAGTTGTCTGGTCCTGTGCGTCTTTGGGATTTAGGGTCAGGGGGGATTGTTTGTTTGGGAATGGTCTCCTCCCGACACTTACTGCGCACACTCACATGTCTGCACACTAACACACGCCGAGCTCTGTGGGGACTCTCCTCACATCACCTGCGAAACAAAGAACACAAACATTTAAACAACACGATGTAGGTATGCGCCTTTCAAGTAGAAAGTTAGTGCTCTTGTCTTTTTTTTGGTCGAACACGCCTCATTTCTCTCCATCAAGACATCACTGTGCAGAAATATCAGAGGTTTGAACAAAGTGATGGGGTTTGAAAGCTGGCAAATGGACTGCAGTCCCTCCAGCCAGTTACAGTCCATTAGGAGCTTGGTGTGGAGAAAAGGGAGGAAGGAGGTGGGCAAGATGACATGCAGGGGAGATTTAAAAAAAAAAATATTGCTGTCTTCTCAGTAATGGAATTAGGCATTCAAACCAATTCAACCATGTCTCTGTACGAAAAACAACCGAAAGTGTAACACACGGTGTCAAGGATGATAAGAAAAGGGAAATGTGGAAGGATGAGTAAACTTAATACCAGTCAAAAGAAACTGAGGGGATGAAGGACGTTTGGTTCAATGTATTTCTTAAGTTAACTGAATACAAAGTGGTTAGGGATTCATAATGAACTTGACTCATTCAAATTAGAGCTGAAACCATATGTTCAAATGTCATGGCTATCAAAGAGTGAAGTAGGAACCAAAAGGGAAAAAGCCACCACTTATGGATTCATAGAAAATAAGCACTTAAACTGGCGAGTAAAGGCATTAGCTGTATGCCAAATGGTCAAGCAGACTACAAATATGGTGAGAGAAAGGAAATAATAGTGTGAGAGGAAAAGAGGCAGAGGGGTGAAAAATTACAGCGGCACAAGGGTCAGTGGTAATGGCTTTTACCACACTTAAGTCCCAAAATGCACCTTGGCCTCAGACTGGGGGACTAGATGAGCAGCTAATGGTCCTCGGGAGAGATCCATTAGCTGTCTCTTTCTCACAGCCCACCAAATGTGGAGGACTGAGGCAGGTGAAGGCTACCTTGAGGCTATAGTGGCAGCAGCTGTAACTACCTTTAAAAGCTCTGCTCACAGTTCTCTCACCTTTCCCAATTACTCAAACATGTACAAATACACACAATAAAGCAGCTTCCATACAAGCTGGAAACACACGGACAGATTGATGGTACTAGTGTGTGTTTAAAGGTGTAGAAGAACCTCGTCTTACCTGTGGTCTTGAGGAGAGGCTCGAGGCTGTGGGAAACAAAGAAAAGAGACAATGATTTAATACTTGAACTCCCCAGTCCATTTCTGTTTACACTAAATGTTCTGCATCCCACATATTCCTCGGAGCCTTGAAGCTGTGCAGTGTCCAAATGCTAATAATGCCGGAGCGTCTGCCAAATTACAATGGATTCCTAACTAAAGCCCTCATAGGAGTTTTGACTCGAATGCAATTTAGAGCGAGGTGGCTCCAGCTCTCTATTTGAACATTCTTATTTCTTTTTCTTTTGATTAACATTCCTTTCAAATTCTGCTATAAAAAGTAATGAGTGTCTGAGGTTTTTCCTGATGATCTCAGATACCACATTTAAATGATAATCAAAAGAACTTCAAGGCTCTATGTTTGAAAAGGCATTTCAACTAAATCAAAACCACAAAGTCACCATACAGAGGAACCTTTTTAAAAAGCACACTATATATACACCGCTCTTCATTGAAATACAGGCAGGAACTGTTGAATTCATGACTACAGATGAGAGCACAGCTGCTCCAACTATCATTTATACATAACACACACACACACACACACACACACACAAATACATACACCTCCCACAAACAAAGTATAATGACAGTTTGAGGCAAAAAGACAGATGTGGAGCAGCAGTGTGTGAGGTAAAACCACCAATTATTTTGTGTTGAAATATTTAGTGCATTCATTATTTGACAGTAATTAATTGGCAACTATTTACAGTAGATGTTTTGATTAATTTGCTTAAGTAATGTTAAAAGAAAAAGAGCCAAACATTCTCCACTTCAAGCTTTACACTTGTTAATGTGAAGCTTTTTTCATTTTCAATTAAAATCTGAATATCTTTGAGCATTGGACTGTTGTGAGGAAGAAACAAGTGACTTGACGGTGTCTTGGTGGCTCTTAGGAACTTTTGGTTGAAATACGTTTTTTGTTCGTTATAGACATTTATAGAGAGAAAATGTACCAGAAGGACACACTTCCCTAATTCACACATCTAGACAGTGCACATGAATTTTCCCTGCTAGGATGAAGTATTAACAGTTAAGCGGAGTGACAAGCACTACTATTTCTGCTGACCAGCGTCCTTGAGGCGAAACACAAATCTGCCTTCAGACGCAGGGAATACACGATCAAGGAGAGGAGGAGTTAGAAACTTACGACTGCATGCAGGGAAGGAGCTGTTAATCTGCTCCATTACATCTGCCAGGTTGGAGCTGCTGTTGTGGGAGTGTGGCAGCTCGTCTGGAAACACACACACAAACACACAAACACACACACACACACACTGATTATGACTTTTCACAGACACTTAGATAAGTCACCATAGCATTTGTAGCAAAATGGCGTAACAAGAGCAATGTTTAAGTTTCAAGTGTATAACCTGATGTTGTAAAATGTAGCTCCAGCCATAGTGCATTTAAAGGACACATCTTCAAATATCAAGATGAATGTCATTTGAGTGAGTGTTTTTGTCTGAGTATAACATTTTGAACTTGAGTGTCTCACCTGAGTTTTCAGTAAGTGGTCCTTGTTCTTGCCCAGTTGGTGAGGAAACTCCATTTACCCTCAAGTCCATATCCGGCTGAGTGGAAAAGAGAGAGATGGAGAGAAGAAAGCAAACAAGGGAAACTCCATTATTATAACATAATTAATCTGCATGGCAACCACTTGACAACTTCAAAATGAGCCGTGCTTCACAGCGCCAGGCGGAGACAAGGGAATAACAGAGGGTGGCACAATAAGACTGTTATTGTGTGCACAAAAAAATAAATAATTGAATTACACCAGGCCGCATCATCTGACAGATATAACTGTCTGTACAAATATAGAATATAGTGTGTCCACATCAAAAGCAATAATCTCAAAGTTTCCTCACTAAGGGAGGATTTGTGTATTTCCACAGGTTTCCTATCTAACACATTTGGAAATCCTTCTCCCCTGAGGCTGATGTTTCTGACACTGACGCAGCCGCCACAGCGAATTCAGATGACAATAAGCTAGCAATGTTTATGTTCACTTTGTTGTGGACAGGGCTTAGTCTGTGACGGATGGCCTCACGGAGCTTTGATTCATCCTGCGACCCACTGTTGTTTGATATATGATAACAGAAATCTCCCGTGCCCTGAAATGTCGTGAATATCAATGAAAAGAGCATTTCAGACAGAGGGAAGAATTTGACACAGAGATTCAAGTGATGATCATTGGTTCATTCTTTATAGCTAAAATGCAAGATTTGAGTCGTGGCTGAATTGAAAAGTCTGATAAAAAGCAAACAATAAAAATGACAGTAAAAATCCCAGTTGCTTAGAAAAAAACAACAAAACTGCATCACAATCGATCAATGAGTGATTAGGGTTGTGTAAGTTAAGCGCTGTGGACAGCTGATCAATGGGTGAAAACACGCTCTGCTGCCCTGATGCACAGAAGGGAACACTTGATGTCTTGTGACATTTACGGCAGACTCCCACATTCCCTTCAGCTTTTATTCTGCAACAAACCAAATCAATGTTGCCTCGCTGCCCACCCTCGTCGGCCCTCTTCTTCTTCCCCTCCCTCATCTCCCGGTGCCCCCCGGCGCTGGTAAAGGCTAACATGGTAGAAGAGTCTCCAGAGCACAGCCACTGTCTTGAGGCTCGTCTGAGAATAGCTAAGGTCAGGGCTTTGGTCCGCCTTCAGGAGTGTGAATTGAGTGTGTGCCACGAAGCTGGCTGGGTTTATTATTCTGCAGCTTGGCAGTAATGCCGCGGTTGATGGAAAGACATTTTGACATATCATCAGGACTCCGGAGACTTAAATGTCAGAAAACAGAACTTCTTGCTTAGTGTGGGGGTTAGCGTCTGCAGGTAGTTGTGCAGCTGTCTCATTAATTGAATGCATGTTTTTGTCTTTTAGAATTAGGAATCACTTGGTTCATTAATACAACAAACAGACAGGAGGTAATTGAATGACAGGTATCTTAAATTAGCTAAAACACTTAACATATCGTTACATTACATGTTACTTGTTAGAAGCTTTTAACCAAAGCGACGTACATACTCAATACTGTGGACAATCCCCACAGGAGCAATTTGAGGTGAAGTGTCTTGCCCAGGGACACAATGACATGCTGAGTGCAGTGGGGTTTGAACCTGATCCCAACACCAAGACTCTATCCACTGCGCCACACGCCTCTAAGTGTTAATATAAGTGAAAGAAAGAAAGAAATCATAATAATCCAGTGATATAACACATGATAATCTATCACTGATATGGGCTCTATTCACCTGCCTAATAAGTACTTTCACTTTTCAAGATTTATAAAGAAGTATTTCCAGGACACCTCTACACTAGATGGAAATCTCCAATATGGTGAAGCATGGGTGCACAAAACCCTTTTTTCTGTGAAAATGTTAATCTTCATCCATTAAAAATATACCGAGTCACGTCAGATGCCTTCCGGCACTCCAGCCATATTTGATGTGAGTTATTACCGAGCTTCCACAGCTCCACATCTACCAGAGAGCCAAAACCTGCTCTGTGTTTGCTCTGGCTGATTTGCCGGGATTGCTGTTTGTTTTGCTCGAGGGTTGTGATTATTCTGACTTGGCACAAACAGTCAAACCTCAGTGAGCAATTAGGCCACGCGTAAACAAATCTGGAAGTTATTGATAGAGGGACTGGAGACGAGCGCTGGACTCCTGGATTGAATGGTAATGATGTAATTAGGATCTAATCTGAATTTTGATGAACGGGATTTGTTATTCTAAGACACAGCATGCTAAACCTGTAAATGTGTGGGTTGGCATGCAACATAAAAACATGCGCATGTACATATTTATGTTGTTTTTTTATTGGAATGACTTTAAAGGAATCCTTGAACCTTAGTGTAGGCCTTTAGGGATAAGCAATGCACTCTTCAAATGAGTTTTTGTACTTTATGAGTAGCACTAAAACCACCGTAGCAGCTGGTGTGTGAGAGACTCTATGAACTGTGATTACTGCCCTGCTGCTGCCTCACAACACGCCTAATGAACTAAAAGGAACTCAGAGAGACTTTGTGGCCGTATAAATTCCTCTGGTCAAAATGTAAGTTTTTTTTTTAGTGTTTGAAAACCATCACTAAAATCTATACCACCAGTGCACACTCTGCAAAGAAAAATGCAATCTGTAAAAAGGCATATAAATGCAAGTGGTCTCATTGCATGTTTAAGCTAAAATACCAAGCTTTTTAAAGCTGAACAACTTGCATTTATATCACGTAATTGTGATTATACACTTCAAGTTTAAAGTCCTTTTCACTTAGTAGACTACTAACAGCATCTATGTTGGTTTTGTCTGCTAAGGACCCAAACTAACGCCATTATTCTTGCAAATTGCCTCTTCCCAGCTGCAGGTGAAATCATTTCAAACAATCCCACTTTGCAGTTGTTAGAGACAATTCAAGAGTAAAGGCTTTTATTGTAATTCGTACATAGCTACAGTGTAGTTATGTCTCAGGCTTCTCCAACAGTGCAACACAATAAAACAGGTGAAATACTGCAAGTAAATACAATAAAATAGAATAGAAGTAGTGCCATAAGAGAAAAGCCAATGCAACTGAGTTTGTAACATATCAGTCTAGAAATATCTGTCTTTTTGGATGGTTCCCCACAGATAGCCGTTGCTGTGCAGTCACCTGGTGCAGGAGCTGTCGGAGGCGCTGCAGCTGAGACTCCAGCTGTTTGTTGTGTTCCTCCAGGATGTGCATGCGGGCCTCCAGCCGGCCCTTGTGTTGCCGCAGCAGCTTGGCCTCAGCGAGAAGATCGGCCTCATTGGGGTGGGTAAAAGAACTGTCTGAATCCCAGGGGCCTCCAGCAGGGGCCCCTCGCTGGCCATGCTGCTCCTTCAGCTGCTCATACTCGCTCTGTAGGCTCCTGATAGAGAAGGGTTAGAAACACATCATGTTACACTCACAGGTAAAGGGTAGTAATCAGGAGTAAGAAAGAAGTATTCCGATCATTTACATGAATAAAAGTAATAATACCGCACTGTCAAAACATTCCATTCCATTTTAAAAGTCCAACATTTAAGATTTTAGTTATAAAGACATAAGTATTCATATGTATTGTTGTTAATTTAGGGATCCCCATCAGAAGCACATGGGTTTGCCTCAAGTCTTGAATTGTCTTATTTAAGAAGTAAAGAACATTTGGCAAGATGAGCAGCTACAAAGAAGAGAGCATTCACGATAAAGTAGTAACAGGCTTAGCATTTTAAATAAACATTAAAAAAAAAATACATTTGAATGTTTGTATTTAAGACAGTATGTTACAACAGTATGTAAATGTACATTTATGAACATGCATCCGTTTCATTTTTATTATACTATTTAATGGTCCTCTTCTAATGTTTTTAATATTATGCGTTCTTGTTTAGTAGTAAGACTTTGTAGACACGTGTAACCATCAACTTGACAGAGCTGTATTCCTGGGAGTCTTTTATAAACACATCAGAGGACTTATGTTCCTGAGAGCTGTGCTTTCATGTTATTTCTACATATCTTTGTCATGATTAATATATATACATGCTGTGCTTTTGTGTCATGCTTTAGATGCGCCGGAAGGCTTCTCTCTTGTTTGTTTCTTCCTATAATTAAAACATTGATGCAAATGAAAAGTTATTGGTAAGTGGAGTTATTTGTATTGATGTCACTCAAAGGAAAGCTCCTTAATGAACAGTGGGGTGCAACGCGGAAATAACAAAGTCATGTTTACTCAAAGCTTTCAGCCTTCTTAGTTAAATCCTTTTTGAAGTGGATTTATAAACATAAAGACCCCCCCGCCCGTCCGTCCGTCCGTCCACACCAAAGCAAAACCATAAGCTGCCATATCTAACTTAAGTTGGCATTTATGAGGCTGGCACTAAAGCTCTCTCTCCTGTGTAATCAGACTTAAATCACTCCAGTCGAGCCACAGCCGGAGCAAAAACACTTCCACAACAACAATAGATGCTAGAGTGAGTCTGTCTCTCCATTTACTAATCAAACCGGGGAAGGACTTGGCGTGTGAGGCCGACTGGGGGTACGGGAAGTGTTTGGATGTTTGGTGCTCCACAGTGAGATGAAGTGAAAACATGAACTCAATTGACACGAGGGAGATGTGAGTAAAAAAAAACAAAAAACAGATGTGTGGAAAATCTCACATTTCAAAACTATTGACATTAAAGGTCACCTATTATGCAAAATCCACAATCCTGTCTTTTCTACATAAACATGCACCCCCCCTGTGTAAAGACATTCTGAAAGTTTCATTAAAAAAGATTCGTTCACTTGTCGTCCAGATTGTGGCCACTTTATGATGTCATAACGATTTTTGGGCTTGTGTAACCATTAGCCAATAACCAACCAAGGTAACCCCCCCCCCCCCTCTTATCACCTGAATCTCCTCCTAGAGCACCATTGTGTTCTTTTTAACCAAATATCTAACAGAGGGGCGTGGGGAGGGGCTCCTTATTGTCATCTAGAGCAGGGGTGTCAAACTCAATTTCATCGCGGGCCACATTTGCATAAAGGTTGCACTCAAAGGACCGGTTGTAACTATATAAATATATAATATATATATATATATAATAATGTATTATATTACATTATTGCCTCTGAATTGGATTATTGTTGGATAGGATAATAACTTACTAATTAACTACGTCTGAAAGCAGAAGTCCAGGGCAAATAATTGCAAATCTCTTCAATGCGGATGTCACAAAATGAGATGCATTGTGGGACATGTAGTTTATGGGCAACCTGCTTCTGTAAATCCGCTTGTAACCGTATAATAAACGTTTTTATTTTCTTTGCAAGCTCTTGCGGGGCCACATAAAATGAAGTCGCGGGCCGGATTTAGCCCCCGGGCCTTGAGTTTGAGACCCCTGATCTAAAGTAACAGACACAGAATCATATCACACTGAATTCACTTTTTATCGTCTTACCTCTGCTCCTCCTCCAGACGGGCTATGATGCGCTCCAGCTCGCCCCGCTCCTCCCTCTCCACGGCCTGCAGGATCTGGGCAGGACTCTGGGGCTGGCTGCAGGGGGAGAGCTCCCCCCCCAGCGTCTGGCAGTACTGCAGGATCAGGGCATGCTCGTCGTCCCTGCGGAGGAGAGTTCAGAGTTATGTGATGAGCGAGGAGCCCAGACATCTTGTCCCTGTTAGTCAGCTACTTTCACCTTCTGCTCAGTCTGGAAGGAGGGACTCCTCAGCACATAAACAATGTTCAACTGAAAAAAAGCTTTTCAGCTTAAGAGAATTATGCTAATTATGACTCATAGTAAATCATTATGTTTGAGGATCACTTGGAATGGACGCTCGGGAATTACAGTATAGCACAGCACTCATGTACAAAGGCAGAGAGACATGAACTAGAGAAGCAGTGCATCTGATTTTGAAATGCATGAGGTAAAGAATGGTTGTAATCCTTCATTTAATACATGTTTAGGATGATTCAGAACCTATATAGCTAATAAACTACGAAGGGCCTATGAATAAAAAATGTATATAGGAAACATTTACAACGTGCTGATCACAATTCTTGTTTATTTTGAGCTAAGCTCGTTTAGTACAAGTTAAATATCTTGTTTCATCAAAATGAATATTCTTCAATTACAAAAATAAATAGATCAGTGAGTGAATGTACTTTCAGTTTACATTGTTTAGCATTTAAGTGTCTTTTTCAACAATAAAGGTTGGACACCATCAAGCACTATAGGGTAGTACAACTTACTTGTGAGATAAAAAGGCGGCACACTGTAAATAGAAATAGGCAGAGCGGAGTCTAAACAAAGATTGTGGTAGCTGCCACCATATATAAGATCTGCAGCTATTGTGGGTCTGCCACGCTGTAAGCTCCACAATCCCTGGTGGAACAAAGATGTGTCAGTCTCTGCTCTCTGATAACTGGAATAAAGCAGGGCTGTGAGGAGGTGGAGGGAAGGAGTCTGGCAGACAGATAGAAAGATATGGAGGGATCCAAGGAGGAATGGCTGCCGGTGTGTGTGTGTGTGTGTGTGTGTGTGTGTGTGTGTGTGTGTGTGTGTGTGTGTGTGTGTGTGTGTGTGTGTGTGTGTGTGTGTGTGTGTGTGTGTGTGTGTATGTGTATGTGTATGTGTGTGTGTGTGTGTGTGTGTGTGTGTGTGTGTGTGTGTGTGTGTGTGTGTACGTGTGTACGTGTGTACGTGTGTACGTGTCAATCTCCTTATGTGTTATCTCAGTGATCTGAAAGGTGGTGGCAGGTCTCGCCAAAGCCCAGCTGTCACCTTCACTCTGAAACGCACCCAGAGCCTTAAAGACCAAAAACCTGACAATCACACAAGTTCAAAAAAAAGATTTAAAAATACTTTGTAGAGTGACTATAATTTCCAGAGTCAGTTTGACAGCTCTAAAACAGGGCTCGGCTGGGAGAAAGTTTCGTAGCATGGTGACTCCATGTGTGGCTTCCCACTGTTGACTCGATTCAGCCATTTTTATTATTCATGGCTTCGGTCTGTCAAAAATATCCAGCAGTGCTGAGGCTGTCATTCTGTGATGTTGAAACCGTGGTTATGTAACATTAAAATAATATATCTGGACTAGAAGAGCAAAAATATATTGACAAATAGTCAACTAATACTCATAAACATATACAATAGATTTAAAGAAATGCTCATTTTATTACAACTTCATTCTTAGTTTTGCAGCTTTGGTCATTGTTTATACAACATGAAACTCCTTATAGTGATTATAGATGCATATAGCAATGGCTATTTACAAGTTGCAAAGTATCCTGCTTCAAGGGCCAGATCCTGTATTTACCTCTATGAGCTGAAATCTGGACCATACTTTAAGTCACACCTAAATCAGTGACAACCAGGCAGGACCTTCTGGCACCTTTTTAAAAGAAGCGGCGACTTGCTACAAACTAGTTTCACACACTCTTATCAAGGCCCGACCATAACTGAGTGCATAATCCCCAGCTATAATGAGTAAATTAATCAAATAGCCTCTAGAGAGTAAGCTGGCAGACTGAAACGACTCAGGTTTTACATAGGACACCCTTGAATTTCACCATAGGAGACGATCAATAGTGTTCAGAAAATACTCAGAATGCCATTATCGCCGCATGGATAATACAAAAGGTTATGAATAGAACGCTTTCTCTTTCTCAGAGATGACAGCAATTATACTATATCATGACCAAGGAGTGAGGCGGGAAAGTCGTTAACAAAAGGCTCCAAGAATGAGTCTTTTACCTCTTTTCATATAAAAGCAACAATATGCCAAACCAGTACCATGTACCAAGTCCATGTACTCTGAGGAGAAACGGGTTTTATCATTAACAAGCCTGACCCCCTAGTGGGATTTGAAGCAGTAATTTTCTGTAAGAAGGGGATTTGGATTCAACCTCACATATTTTGTTAAATAAAGGCACTAATGATGAACATGACATGAATGGATTTCTATGAACAGGGCCGTTCTCAAGTAAAGCCATGTTTATTCTGCTGCTTTTTATCTCATGTAAGCAGTCGCTCTTGTCCATTACTGTATTGTATGAATTTGGTCCCCAGCGTTTTTTTATGCCTTCTTATCTTTTCTTAATTTTTTTAACAAATCTCCCTTTTATAGCATTTCTGAAAGCACTCGTAAAACAATCCGTCATATGCACGCGCACATAAATATTTATTCATCAATTCCACTCTAACATGGACAATGAATCCATGCTGGAAGTGCTGCGGTTCTGATAAATGACATAGAGAAAGCTGGCAGAGACCGGATGTCAAGGGAGCAAGCAATGAGGAAGAAGTGCTTATTTTCCTGTAGAGAAACCTGGAAATTGGTGGCATTGTGCTCTGCTGGGGTTTGGGGACGGAGGTCCGGCACAATCTGAGTGACCAATTAGGTGAGACTCTGGCAACAGGAAGCTGTTTCAGGACATTAAGGCTGGGAGGAGGGGCCCAGAGGACAGCAGCAAGGGGATCATTACATGAAGAAATGGGCACTACAAGAGGCTGAGCTGGCTCACAAAACAAATGCTCTTCAACAGTGGGAGGAAGAGGAAGTGCAGCGAAAGGACACTCGGGCACAGCGCTGGTTGAAGAGGAAGGAAAAGGGTGAAGAAAGAGACGAAAGAGGAAGAGAGCATCAGTATGGGAGAAGGGTTTAATGTGATTATTGGTGATGAATGCTGAGGCTATTAGCTGCAATATGAGAGCGGTGCTTTGTGTGGAGGTTAAGCGAGGACGCGGCTGAGGGGGATTCAGCCTGCAACAATAGTATCGGGCCTGATGCCTAGCTTACCTATCACAGAACAAGCAGCTCCTCTCAGGCTGAACAGCACTATCAGCTGCCTGGGCCGAGCTCAGAGAGAACAGAGAGAGATAAAGACAAAGGGAAACAGGTCTACACGTTTTTTATCATAACCTCTGGTGAGATGATAAAAGCGTGCTTCCTGTGCAACTTCCACATAAAAGGGACTGATCACAGTAAAGTCCAGACGTGTTGTTTATGAAGCAGGACTTCTAAAAGAAACTCTTTCAATGTTTACCTCTGTGCTAAGTGTTCAATCTGAAGGTTGCCTATGCCCAAAGGTAGAACATGAGTAGACTACGACAAAAAATGATGAAAGGCAGAGAAGAGAAAGAAGGGAGGACAGGGTATGATGAAAGGAGGTTTAAAAGGAAATGGGCGATCGAAATGAAAAGGGAGAGCGTGAGGAATAAAGGGCAGAATATCAAAAGACCAAAAAAAAGGGACAGCACTGGGAGAGAGAGAGAGACTGGAAAGCGACAGATAACCAAACAAAAAAGCTGGGGGAAAAAAAAGTAACGAGGGTCGACCCGCTCCTCGGTGACGTCCCGAGGCATCGATGACAACACTGTGCTTTGGCTGGAGGTCAGAGAAAATAGGCCTAATTAAGGATTCCCTTTAAGATAAAACCATAGCAGGACCAACATGACAAAAGCACTGAAGCCACTGGTATGGACGCACACACGAAGCACGCACACACGAAACACACACACACACACACACACACACACAAACACAAACACACTTTATCTCTAGAGCTCTCTCACACACATATTATACTAATTATTGATATCACTGCACAGCTGGCAGCGAGTCCAAATCAGTGTTTGCAGGCTTTGAGCGATCAGAAAAAACAAGCCGAAAGCCAAACATGCATGTAATTGGCCAACGCAGTTATCCGTGTTACACCGCATGTTTTCCTAAGCTGCCAAGAAAACCCCTTTTACAATCGTGTCAAGAATTCATATCATTTCTGACAGTGTGTGTGTGTGTGTGTCCTCCACACAGACAACCAGATGGTTTGATATACAGAGAGGCTTTGGTGAAATCAGCTGCAGGCGGAAAATAATATATCTTACAAAAAGAGAGGAAGGGAAATCAAACACTTCAAACCAAAGGCAATAAAAAGAAGGAGGAAGGGTTCGTGGCTCAGGCGTCTGACAACACATTGAACAGCATCTTCTTTTGGAAACATGGCTGAGTGGGCTGTTTTACTTTAGTGGTATCTATAAAACACAATATCGCTATTATTACAAGTTCCTTTTTCCTTAAAAGTAAGGCTTGATGGACAAGTTGTTGTATATAATTAAGGCTACTGGTTAATTCTGGATATTTAAAATCAGCTCATTCATTCACAAGTGATGTGAATGATATTTTATTGCAGCAGAGTGACATTTTAGAGAGCGACTTCCCATTTATATTCTGGTAGAAAGACCTGGCATGTGCATAACTGCAAAATGATGTAAAGGGCATTAGGCAGACTTATGTCTGACTCATATATCACGGATAGCAATTTGAAATTAAAATATCCAAATGTTATTTAGCCCTCAGTCAAAATGAAGAACATGTACATTGGGATTTATTCAAATAAGTTAATTTTCTAAAGTACAACATCAGACACATTGACAGTAGATCATCTTTCATTTTAATTACTGGCACTGTTTAATATATGTTATTAAATAAAAGTGCAGTAGTGTCTCCACATCCACATGATCTCTGAGCTCGGTTTCTCGTTTAATGTATTAGTAATCAAAACTGCTTTGCATTACACAAAAAAGTGTACTAGTATCCAGTAAGGACCCATGGGCTATAGTGTGCTCTGTGCAGATAGGTAACGCAATTTCTGTCAAAGAATTGTGCTGAAAGAATGCACTTTTTGTGTTTGGCATTTACATTGTTCTTGGAGGATTGTTCACTTTTATGTTCACAGGTACATTGAGGTTGTTGTTGTTGTTGTTGTTGTTGTTGTTGTTGTTGTTGTTGTTTTGCAGGCAAGCCGAATGCAAATCTTCCTGAAATGACACCGATGTGAAAGTGAAGAACTATGATTATGTTCTAAATGTGCTCTGGTGGGTGTTTTTTTCTCTCTGCTGTTAAACCCATTAGCCTTCATCAAACCATCATCTCCCTCAACTCATTAGCGCTCGACACACTTGTGTGCATTAGCGTTAGTGTTGTTTGAGAGCTGCCAAAGATAATGGCATTTTCTCTTAAATAAGCTGTCCAAAGCACAAAAGAGCAACAAGGAGTGGGGGTAATGTGTTTGTCCCGCATTAGGAGAGGAAAATAAATCCTCCTTCTCCACCAGAACTTTTTGTCTTTTTCACTCTCCTTCTATTGATCAGTTGAAAAGCAGAGAGAGGCTTTTTGGAGTCTTCAAACGAACATCTTATGTTTCTAAAACCGCTTTGCTACACGGAAAGGTCGGATGAGGGTGAAGTGTGGGAGCAGTGGTCCACACGATGCTTCAAATCAGCAGGGGGTTCAAGCTACAACAGAATGGAGCTTGATGCTTTAAATCTTCACTCGCGATTCTCAAAGGTGTTAGCATCCTCCCTTTTCTCTGCTGAGCTTTTTTACTCTCAAGACCTGTTTTTGTTTTCCTCCATGTGCCATACAGAAAACTTCTTCAATCTCCAGGAGCACACTTTTCAACGCTTCTGAAAAAAACATTTAGGTACAAAAAAAAAAATAGATGTTTGGCTTTTTGATATTTGATATTTCTGTTGGGATAAAAACTTCTGCACCCTTTCTGTATCTGTGACATTCTCATGCACAAATTCATCTCACACATGTTGAGTTTGATTATCTTTGATCAGGGAAATCTACAACTGTCTTATCTAAACATCAGAACCTGACGTTATTCCCTCTAAAGACAAGAACATGTGAAAAGCGTGTGTCTATTTCTGTTTGAACACACATGTCTATGAGCTCAGAGGGCGTTTGAGCCGCTAGAGCTCATTCCCCAGATTAGGATCTCAGTTGGAGAACGGAACAAATACGCCCTTCAACTCGAAGGGCCTACAAAAGACAGACACATGACACACACACACACACACACACACACACACACACACACACACACACACACACACACACACACACACACACACACACACACACACACACACACACACACACACACACACACACACACACACACACACACACACACACACACACACACACACACAGTAGAGCCCTCCTTTTCCTCATCAGCTTTCCACGAACTTTTGTGATTTCTTCTTTTTCAGGTTTCCCATGTCCTCATCTCCTCTGATCAAAGATAACTGGTTATTATCCGAGATCCTGAATCCAATCACTCTCACTTCTCATTGTTGGCACTTTAATCTATTACATGTCTACTGAAGTCCTGCCCAGCGCTGTATTCACCCACATCCCATTGTCTTTTTCCCCTCACTGCACACTTCTTCTGCTCCCTCAAAAACCGTTATACCTTTCTGTTGATCTCTTTTCAGCAATTCTTTGGTATTTCTTTGGCTGGTTTTGATACACTGAAAGCAGGGAAGCCACTTTTGTAGGTTACCATGACACAAGAAGACGATGTCTCAGAAATCAAGTTTCAACAACACGTTGTTCGACTTTTGGTGTTGCTCTGATCAAATGCATTTTTACTCCATGTACAAAGAGATATTTGTATTAATATGTGCAGCAACTTGCAAAGAAAATCTGTGAAACAATGTTGAATGGAGTCATGTAGTCATGTGAAGGAAAAACGTATACAAATGTTGGGGACTTACATGCTTCCTGTTGCTGAGCTGCTGTCTGTGGGCAGAGAGCCGTTGGAGCGCTCCATCTGGGCCAACCTGAGAAAGAAACCCTCATCAGTGATGGAAACTTCAATTAATGAAAAACGAATCCATTTAAACACCGCCATCATCTCATCAAAATGCAGAACAGAGATGTCAACGAATGCAGATCTTAAGACCTCAGAAGCACACCTATACAAATTCATGACCCAAGTTACGACCAAATAGAACTTTGTGTTCTACTACAGGTGCATAGCCATATTTGGATATTTCCAAGTTTGTGTGTCTGTGGGGAAACGCTCATTTTTCTGGTCACATATTCAGACGAAGCTGCCATGCCAATGAGGCCGGCTCCTCAGATCAAAGCGTGTATTCACTGAACTCTGTAGCAGAGAGGCAGCCGGGCCGCACCGCAGATTAACAGCACGACTCACACACACACCACTTCAGGCTGAAATTGAACTGTGACCGAATATGCATGGAGGGAGATATTTAAAGTTATTATTTCACTGGTGAAACCTCATCATTGTGTGCATTTCACCGTGTAAATGTATAAGCTTCGCTCTAATCTACAATGTCAGCGTCTACATTTCAGTTAAAATATTATATAAATTCAATTTAAATTCACCAGGCTCATCTGTGTCACTGCTGATAAAACAATGCTAGCAGAAACGCTGAGCCAAGGTTAATGGAGTGTGACCAATGAAAGGTTACAGGCCAGACGGAGCAGCCCTGCATCAGAAAAGCCTTCATGATGAAAGCTTTTTGACACAAGTAACCCTGGTTCACTTTAGAAAGGAGAAGCTTTGGACTGATTAGAAATTCATTCAAGGGGCAAGATGGGATATGTGACACTTTAGGGTTTTAACAATCTGGCTTATCTTTATATTAAAAATGACAGGCTCTCAATCTCAGTGCAGCAGAACATTAGTTCGGTGATGTTGGTGATTATTGACCGCAGATCCCCCACTGTGCACATCATGTACGCAGTAGGATGGTTTTCAGTGGATGACTGAAAACAGCTATCAGGCTGGGATTTAGTGTGAGCGATCACCACATAATAAAAAGCGGATACACAATGTTCAAAAGTGTAATTTTGTAACCCTTAGCAATAACAAGACTGAAAGATAATGTTACTTATAATGCTACAAAAGCATACTTCCACTGCATATAGTCTTATCTAGTTTTTGCATTATAGGTACAGACTGATGGAGAGTGCTTCTTGGAAGAAAGTCTTTTTAAAAAGCATAACATTTAAAAGCAGTTCAAAAGTCTTTATGTGTGTGCGTTGCGGCGTCTGAGATGATGAGATAATGATTTGGGGAATGCGATGCGTACCTGCTGGCATACTGCTCTATCCTGGAGTGCGTGTCATCATGAGAGAGCTGGGGTGACTGGGACAGCCTGGAAATGGATGAGGTAATGGAGATGAATGAGATTCTGCATGCTCACACAACCTCATTAACACACTGGGATTTACAGGCACATGCACACGCCTGCTCACACACGCAACCGTAATGGCCCTTCACAACATCACCTAGAAAATAAATCAGATGATGCTAAAGAGAGAAATATGGGGGGGGGGGGGGGGGTGATCTACACAGCGGTTGGATGGGTTTGACAGCCCCTGCAGGGAAGAGCAACCGAATGTTAGTTGGGTGCTTTAAAGAGAAGAAGAAGGTGAAGCTGAGGAGACAGTGGGTGAGTTTTTTGGATGCATGTTCAGCCAGTGGGTCAGGCAGGCAGGTGGGAAACATGCAATTCAGTCATGGCTTTTTAGGAGTGAGGACTTAGGCGGATGTGAGTGAGGAGAGAAGGGATTGAAGGAGGTGTTGTTAAAAGGCATTCCAGTCTGGAGACGAGGTGTTGTCGTGGTGGCGTAGATACTCACTCATACTGCTCAGGACACATGCTGATGAGGGTGACGGGACTGTAAGAGAATCGGAGGGAAGGGGGAGGGAGGTCAAGTACCACAAAACATCTCAGGGTCAAAAACACAGCACGTAGAGGAAGACACGGAAGGAAATGTCTGTCCAACAGCTGAGTGGCTGCACTAAACACAAAGGGAAGGCACTTCAAACAGTCACCAATACATACACTGCATGTGCTTGTTATTATCCTCTGTGACATTATCTAAACATGCATCAGAAAACGCTTGTGATACAGGAACTGTGCAGTTGTCTTTTGATAGGGTCAAAATGGGCAAATGACACTGTCAGCACTCTAATATACCCAGATTAGGTGTACCAAAGCTCAAAGAGAAAGGGGTGATTGTGTCAGCTGTCACACATATTTAATTTAAATGTTTAATTTTACAATTCCTTCAGCATAAAGAATGATATGCCCTCAATTCATTCCCTTTCTTCATTTATTTCCAGCCGGATTAACTGAAAAAGCAAACCAGTAAAAAGATATACAGAACATATGTTGTTGTTAATCTGCTATTCAGTACATTATGATTTAGAATTATGCATTTGGTACATACTGTAAGAACACAGCAAATGAAGCTGCTGTTAATTAAGGATTTTGGATATAAAAATGTGACAAACCTGAACGCCTGGGGCATGTGTCTTGATTTATTTTGATTCTTTTAATGTTTCAGTTTTTTAGTCCGTGACAATTGCAGCTATTTTTATAACTGCCGTACATAAGTTGTTGTTTGTAAGTAATTGGGACACCCTCTTATCTCAAGATAAGATAAGCGTTGAGGTTGAAATTAAGTTGCCTTGCTTTTGTTCTCAAATGAAGGCAGGATATTTAGAGGGAGGCGTGCGGCTTTGTGGTTGTGTTTCTCACAGCGGGGCATCTAGGGTAGTCACACTTCTGTAGCTGCAAGAAGATTTCTAAATGCAGCAGGGGATTGAGACGGAAAAGACAAAAAGAGAGAAGCGGTGGGAGACAAGAAATCGGGGTCAGCAGGGGAGACTGAGCTTACTATACATAGCCCATGGTGCAACATTTCTTATGCTCCCCCGCCGTCTCTGCTCATGTTTTATGAGAGTGATGTAAGTTGTCATCTTTGCCAAAAAAAGGATAGCTTTGTACGGTTTAGACCGTTTTCCTCTCATCAAAATGCGTCTGACTGACATAGAATGACCTAACTTGAACCTCCAGGTGGATGCACTTAAAAAGGATCAAGTTTGTAGTGAAGACAGAAAAACAACCTGCTTCTACAGAAAAGGAGAGAGGGAGATGACATTTGAAATGAAGCATGAGAGATAAAAAAAGTTTGAAATGAAGGGGACTTAAGGAGAGGCAGGAGAGGAATCACAGCAGCGGAGACCTTGGGAGTATTCGGGGCTTGACAAATGTGGCTGCTGTAAATGTGTGTTTTCATGGACGGCTTGTTGTGCCTGGAGAACAACAACACGGAGCATAGAAGAGCCCTTTTGCACATTTCACTGGTATTGTGTTGAAAGTCAGGCTGAGCTGTGGTAGAAAAACGCGTCTTCTTCTCATGAGATCAGCCAATCTATTATGAATATCATAATTTGATTGGCTTGATCAAAACTACTTTCTAGTGAGAATGTGGCCTAATTTGAGTTTTTTTTTTTTAAGTAGTCTCTGCATTTATATTTGACCTAACACAAGGTGAGCTTTAAGTGAATTAGAAAAATACATCCAAACACTTTTAACATTTTAACAAAGCCTTTAAAATAAAAGTAAATGTCTTGCCAGTAGAGTGAATGTGGAGTCTGGGGTTAACTAATGCACACAACTAAAAGATCTCATTTGCTACCAGACATACGCTTTGGAGCGCTTTGCTGCTCATTAGCTCCTTAATGGGATAGGATTGTGTTATTATCTGACTTCGGTGAATCTGAACTAACCCTTTAAAAACACCAAAATCCACAACACAAGCAAACTGACTTATCAAGGCAGTGGTGGAACAGCAACTTCAAGGTCGATGTGCTGTTTTATCAATGACGTCGGATTAGCTTTTAAGAGAATCAATAACTACAGATAAAAACAGCTTCGGGTCTCAGCCTGGAACAGACTGTCTGACGGCAAACAAAGCATCAAAATATATATATTCTCAATATAGCATTCATATAGGCTCCATAGTATTTATCCAGCTCTGTCCGCAAGCAGCTTTCGTGCTGTAACTTTTTCGACCGCCATCTACTGAAATACACTGACTATTGATAATCACTCCCCTTTAGTATCCAAAGCAACCATTAAGCACTTGAAACTGCCTGAAGAGCTTATTCATGTTAGGGTCTCGTAATGTATTTGTGAAAATCGGGCCGTCTGTGTTTCACTGGGTTTTCAGAGGTTTTCTTGTTGGTGAATGTCCCGAGACCTTTCTAAAGAATCAATTTAGTCCATCATGCTGTGGAAGTCACTCTGTCAGAGTTTGTGCTGCTTCCTCTGTTCTCATTGTCCTCTATTTTCCTGTCAGGGATAAAGACCTTCTGACTACCTGTCCGTCAGAAAGACAGCTAGAGGGCTGGTAAGACAAACGTGTGTGTGAGTGTGAGTGTGAGTGTGAGTGTGAGTGTGAGTGTGTGTGTGTGTGTGTGTGTGTGTGTTACCCACTGTACACACATTGATCCACCATTACTACCACAATGCACAAACACATCCAGCTTGAGACAATGCTCTCTATTAGTGGTTCATTTCAAAACAAACAAGATTGTGCAAAATGCATTTTACCCGCCAGAAGAGTTTTAATAAACCTAAACTGATTTACTTGAGTTTCACGAAAAATGAAAATTGGATTCTGAAAAAAACTAAAAGATTTAGCCACTTTTTAATCCACACTCACCAATTCGCCTCTGCAGCAGAGACTCGTGTATTGTATTGTGTAAGGTAATGAGCAAGGACCAACACTGAGTGGGAAACCATTAGAAGGGTTCTTTCACATTATCAAATATAGCTGGGAGAAATTAAAAATCCTTTCTGCCGTGAAATGAAGCAAGGATATAAGTGGGAGGTGAGAGAGTAGGTGGTGTTCTGCTCTCAAGAAGGAAAGCAGAGTGGGAGGAATTAAAAAAAGAAAAATGGAAAGCAGAGAGACTGAGTGAGTGCATTAGGGAGGCCAATTATACAGCAGACTGTGTAATTTCCCTTCTGCTGCTACTTCTTAAAAGTTCACTTTATCAAGACAACCAATGGAGCGACATATGGCTTTCCTAAAACATTGTTTAAAACGATCCACAGCAAGGGATTACTTTACATCTTTAAGCATAATCTTCAGGATGATGTAAGTAGTATTAAATGTACTGATTTTTCAGATTGATATATGACACAAATATGCACACTATTTTATATTTAGAAGTTGAAACATTGGGAGAAATCATATGTATTCACAACATACTGTACACAGCAGCAACTGTAATGATGTGTGTGATTCCTCTTTTTATGCCGTGTTCCAATTACAGAAAAAATCTATTTCAATTTAGATCACAGTATTCATTTAATGACACCGAGATGGAAAAAGTCACTTAAGTGTGGTAATAAGGGTTTATAATAAATGTGCCATGCAGAGCCTTATCAGAGATTTCAGCCACATCTTATTGACGATATTGCACTTCAGGATTATTGTTACACAGCTGTGAATAGTGGACTTCAGCCTGTGGCGTCATGTGGATAGCCCACAGTCAACAGGAGCGACCTACTACAGTAAGAGAGATGAGAATTTGATGAAAAAGTCTTCAATTTCTTTAAATCTCCCATCTCTTATAACAGATTTTGAAAAGATCCTTGCTTTCGCCACAATTCTTCCACATTTTGGAGGCATCTATCAAACAGGCATCTCTGCAGGAGTCATTTGTCAAAGAGGAAGGAAAGTGAGAGTGGAGCAAGGTGGCAGGTGGGAGTGGGGACAGCTAAGGATGGGAGGGATGAAAGAGGAGGGGCAATCCATCTGAGAGGTGGCCGTGTGCAACTGGATGTCGGGGAGAATCTATTGCAAGTGTTCAGGTGAGTCATTACCAAACATCTTTTAGTTTCTGGTGCGCACAACATGCAAAACGACATTGTTCAAAAGTAATAAGAGCCTGAGCGAGAAATGTCCGACAGGCAGAAGAGAAGGAGAGAGATTGATGGATAAAATGAGGAATAAAAAAGAGTGACTGTCTCGGAGCGCGAGGGGCAGGCAGGCCGGTATTTGAAAGGGCAACAACTCAGACACACACTCCTAAGGGGAGGACGAGCAGCCCACCGGGGGCGCCTGCATAATGTGAGCCGAGTTAAACGGGCCCTCCAGGGGGATTTACGGCTGGCAGGAGCAGGGACATACATCAGACGTAGTCACCGGGCAAGGTGCTGCAGACAGATGATCTACAGTGCAGCCGAGACGCCTGGTAATGACTGGACCGACAGGTAAATAAACACATGAACTGAGAGGGAAATGAACGCTCCCAACACACTGGAGCGCATGTGTGGATATTTATGAAAGAGATTTGACAGTTAGATATATTTAAAAGGAGCTCTCCAGGAATGCTACATATTAAAAGTCAATCAAGGGGGGTATGATGTGTTGTGTGGCCCTAGGGAAGTTTCTTCGAGTCAGAGAAAATTAATAATTTAGATTTTATTACTCAAGTAATCGGCTCTAAGACTTACAAGTGGTCAACATAAAAAAATCCTGATCTACAAGCTGGGAGCAGGGAGCTGAGAAACTTTAGAGCCGTTCTGAGCCGAGAAGTTATAATGGAGTTAATAAAGCCGCCATAAAGCGGTTTCAGAGCATTTGTCAGGATATCTCCGACTCATCAGCAATCATTTGGAACATTGGTATTTGAACCCGTCTCTCCTTTGTCCCTGAATGATACGGATGTGTAATTCGAAATCACTGAAGTAATAATTAAGAACACAGTTCGAGCCTGTTGTCACTATCAGCCCTGCTTTTAAAGACACGTAAAAGTAAAAAAAAATCTATTTTCCAAGTTATAATTCTTTCTCTGTATTGTTAGCACGGGTAAGTACTGTAAGGGCTCTATTGTCCCACGGTTTAAGCTCATATCTTTTTTACGGTTTTAATTTATATCCCTTTTGTTACTAAAGCCCCAACCTGTTCATTCACAAACCAACTTCATTACTGAAGACAACATCTCTTTGACTTGGGATTGAAGTGACTTTACAAACGCTGAAAGGTATGTGATGCATGATTGAGATGAGGGTTGATTCTGTTTCAGTCAGTCAACCTGTATATAAAAACTCTTATTGTACTCGAGCCAATCTGATCTGAGCTCTGCTCCGTTTAATTTAGACACTCAAGTGTTACTTACGTTTCCATGTTGTCGCCCTCTAGAACTGTCTGCACTGGAAGGTAACCCAGCCGTGGATGTTTGGCAAAGTACTTCTTCGAGCGGAATTTGTTCTTCAGCACTTTGGTGAAATCACGCATGTCCTCACCCGATGTCGTCTGCAGAAGGAGTGACACAGAGAGAGACAGACAGAGATTGTGTGTTATTTATTGCCCTTTGTGAGCCATGTCTGTGCATTTCCACTGTCTCTTGTGCAGACATCAGCAGCATATGCATTTGTGTGAAATAGAACCTGTTCTGTTAATTAGATACTTAGCAAAGGTGTTCTTCCTGCAGAAGTGGTTTCTGCTTTGCAAGCAAACAACAAATTACCACAACATTGTGACCGGAGGGGGGAAATCTCTTAGCAGAGGATTCAGAAAACCACCACTGAACACACCACAAATTAATATTACTCCAACAGTTGACAGATGCGTAAATAAACATACAATTAAGTTCACTTGGCTTAGCGACTAATCCCTGACATTTTAGAAGGTAGTGTGCGCAATTAAAGAACAATTATACTGAAGCTGCGAGAGAATTTGTGTGCGTCATATGTGTAATTGTCTTTACATAAGCTCCTTCATATGTGGTTTAACAGACACATTTTTGAAGATGAGTTTTTTTGCCTTAAAAAAAATATATAGATAAAAGAGAGAAAAGGAGACCCCAGCTGGAAACAAATTGGAGATGTTGACATTCCAGCGTGTGCGTCACCAGGACGCTCCCTGACAGAGTGTGACAGCAAAAGTCCATCAGACACAGTGGAATCCAAACAACATCTCCACTTAGGAAAGGAAAAAAACACTTCAATTACAGCAATCAATACAGCAGCCCGCCACATTCTGCTTCTTCAATATCACAGAGAAATCCCATTGGAGCTATGAAAATGCGACACACATAAAAATAAAAACCTAATAAAAAAAGCAATATTGTGGCCATAAAGTAGACGGCACGACAAAGATGTGAGAACAAATCGTATTAAATGACCGCACTGAGGATCACTAAAGCCACTGGCAGTCTTTAACTCTGCAAAATCTGTTTTTTGTAGAGTCGTTATTCAATAGGGGATTGAACATTTCAAACGTATAAAACTGCGACCAATTTGATTTGAGTATAGGAGGACGGGGTAAATACAATTATATACGATTCTGATCTTTTTAGACGAAAGAGAGAGAAACAGGAGTGTCTAATGAAGTTGAGATGAAATCAAGAATTCAAATGTTGTTCCAGTTATATTTGATTTTCCTCTCGCTGGTATTGCAAATTTGGATCTTGAATAAACCAGTTTTGGAGTATTTTCCTACCGGTGTAGAATACTTTGCAGGTAAATACGCTCCTCTAACTTGGATATGCAGTGCTTATTAAGTGACATTATAACTATTCAGCAGAAATCAAGTGGAAGCTTTACAAGGTTTTAGGATGTTGTTTATAGCTATTCCAGTATTGATCTCACTTGACTGTATGCTCAAGGGCATTGTTCAAACAGAACATAAGCTTTTGCACCTGTCTAATGTGTTTGGCAACTGCAAAGCAAGCTGTCCTCAACCATTTGCTAGTATTTGGCGCCATTCATTGATCCCTTTATCCTTGTTTGTGCTGAAAAGCCTGCGGACAGTACGCTGCTGTCAGAGCCACTCTTCAAAGTAGTGATGGTGGCACGTTTGGATTGCTTTCTGGCAGACGCAGAGCATACCTTTGAAAGGCTGATCAGTTGAATTATTAATTTACTCAGTGCTTAAAATATTTTTGTCTTTTGAGTGTGTCACAGGACTGTGTGCAGCTTCCAGGCAGCTGTCACAAGCCTCTCTTTTCTGCTATACTGATTATTGTCTCTTCATTTTTTATTTTGATAACACCAAATAAAGTAATCATGCAACAGACCTTACTTTATCATAAAATAAGGGGGGCAAAAAGAAAAAATCATGAATTAAATGTGAGGACATATTCCTTTAACCAATTCTTAACGATGAGGTCAACTTTGTGACAGACTGGGGTACCATATGAACACAGAGTATAGTTTATATGCGCCGTCATATCTGTTTGTTAAGCATGGGCTTTATGTTCATGACCTCATCTAATCCAAATCTGATTTGCTAAGCTACAGTATGCACGTTTAACGGCCATCTCTAAAAGAGAGTCTAATAATGCCCTTTTTGTGCTTTCACTAATAATGTATGAAGACTTAATCAATCGGCCAGGCCACAGAAAAGGTCAGGATGAACGTGACACAACACAATGAGATAGAGGGGTATTTTGAACCCTCGTTAAAGTCACCGTTTTTCCTTTATGGTAACACTCCAAACTCCTGAGTGATTAACGCAACCTAGAGTTAAGTAATAAGCTCAAACCAACACTTTAAGTCTTTGTTGTGGCAGCCTTCTGTAGCTGAATATAAAAAAGTTTTTTCAAAGTCGTGGCCGGCAGCTGCTGGGATTCTTTACTCAGGGAAGAATGATCACCACTCCTTCCAGCTACTCTCCCAGAGTCAATATCTATCCCATTTGCAAAATTGAAAAAGCAAATTAAAAGACAGAAATGAAAAAAACGCCTCCACTCCAGTCACTCAAAGTTAGACGTTAAGCAAAATTGAAATGAGTTGGCCCACAAGTGTGCAATCCTAATTGAGAAGAAGGGCAATGTTCAATTTCCCCAAGCTCTCGCCTTTCTAATATTCTTCTCTCTGTGTAGTAGTAAAGTGAAATATTGCTTTCTGGCAGTGATTCTAAGAAGGCCTCCGAGAGCCACGAACATTTTACCATTTGTTCATGAAAATTCAAATTAGGCCAGGGGTCTGTCGGGAGGCTTGATTGTGGAGCAAGTTGCAGAAATCAACTGCGAGGAAAGTAGGACGTAGCGGCAGGAGTAATGTCAACCTGCATTAATCACAGTGAGGGAATACAAATGTCTTGCAGAACTTTAAATGAAACGCTTCAACAAAAACTCTAGAAGGCTAAATGGTTCTGAGTTCTGGGGAGAATGACTCAATCGTATTGGATTTCACTACCTCAAGCTTTAGGTTGCATTTACCTGTAGACTGCTATGTTTTGGAGCGTTTTGGGTCAGGTACTTGTATAACGCTTAAATACTAACAGTAGTCCAGTTTAAGATGTATGAGTTTTAAGACTCATCAGACTCCCAAAATGCTACAAGATATAACGGGTGTAGAGACGACAAAAATGTAGAGATAGTTTTTTGTTATCTTTTTCCTGCAATTATTGGCTATTAAATGGTACAAATACTGCTTTCATGCTACAAGATACTCTTCTAGGAAGAAGCACTTGTAAATATTGGATTTTCCGATGCAAATGACCATGCATTGTCACAGTATGAAAGTCTTCTAAAGGAGTTTTTCTTTTGCTAGATCTCTGCATTCACACCCCAACTGCATCAATACCTTGTTTTAGCATTATACTGACACTCATGGTTTATCCATCAAAGATGGGTAAAACACTGAGCTGTCAATATACTTGAGTATCAAATATCAGTTAAAAATAAGTTCAGCGTAAGGTGAATCAGATATCAAATCGGTATAAATGTGTTGAAGTAGTTGTGAAAGTGTGTGACTTCATTAAAGCAGTAATTCATGAAATGACATACGAGATAAGTTGTAGTACACCCATCTTTGTGTGTGTGTGTGTGTGTGTGTGTGTGTGTGTGTGTGTGTGTGTGTGTGTGTGTGTGTGTGTGTGTGTGTGTGTGTGTGTGTGTGTGTGTGTGTTACTCTCTTACCGGTGTGCAGTACTCCACCATGGGGTAGTTGAGCTTGTGGCCCTTGGCTGTGCGCCCAGAAAAGAAGCAGCACTGACACACGTCGTAGTTGAAATGCTTCAGACTGCGATACCTAGATAGAGAGAGATGAGTGCAAAGAAAGGAAGGTGAAAAGTGAGAATACTAAAGTTTGGACGTAGTGTGTGTGTACACGTCACTTTCATGTCCTCAAGGTGTGTGTGTGTGTGTGTGTGTGTGTGTGTGTGTGTGTGTGTGTGTGTGTGTGTGTGTGTGTGTGTGTGTGTGTGTGTGTGTGTGCACATATGTCGCCCTTCATCATGAATCATCTCCAGGCTACACTAAGGCTTCATGGAGAACTGTCGATTTCTCCAGTCACTCTTTCACACAATCCTCCACGTGTGTTCATTCACACACAAGCAAACACCTTTCTTATATGCTGGCAGTGTGATGGACAGTTGGATTTCCACCAAAACACAACAACGTGACAACAACTGTCAGGATGTTGTCCTCGGCAGCAGTTGTAGCCGGAAGGCCATTTAACAGCTCAATTGAGACAGGAGCCATTCACACATAATAGCTTAAGTCTTTTATCTCTCTCTCCTCTCAAGCTCTCCCAAGGTTAGCTGACTGATGAGCTGCGAGACGGCCATATATCAAAAGAATGCAACAGCGCACACGACAACGCCAAGTCAAATGCGCCATTACATACTGACATGCAGCATATTACTATGAGGAGGGGGCGTTAATTCACCTTCACAGTTTAAGGTGCTGAGAAGACCTTTAATTAATGAATTTATACACTAACAACTTTGGTTAATGATGGGACATGCACCGTCTGGTCTTCTAAAGTGATATCCGTTATCTGTTAAAAAGTGATTTTATTAAGCTCCCGTGCAAGACTTTAGGACATATGCTTCACAGACAAAAATGATAAAGATACTGTATGGTCAGTAGTGTTTGATATAGGAATAACAAAAGAAGCAATAATACCAATAGCAGAAATAAGTGTATTAATGATATTATAATAATGTTACCACTTAGACAGATGGGACGTATGTACTCAGCAGCCAAGCTGGTAAAGTGTACATTTTATGTGACATTAATTATACTTAAAATCAACGTAACACTTCAACAAAATTATGTTCATAACATTCTTATATCAAGTCCTAATTTCCTTCTTTTTTTTTTATAACCTCAGCTACACCACAATTGTTCAGTGGCGACTGAAGAAGTACTCACAATGTTTGACCTACCCCTGGTTAAGGATAACTGAATTAAATAGCAATAAGATGCCATAACCAAGAAGATATTAAGACATAACTGGAGCAATACAACTGCTCTAAAACATAAATGTTAACATCAAATTTAGTCAGTACAACAAAATGTCAAGTTCAAAACACCATGAAGGTCTATTGTAAAACTGGCCTCTTGTGGGAGAAGCTATTGCATTTTAATGATTGTTAGCAGATCAAACACTGAAAGTAAAAAAGCTGTTGCAAGCTTGCTTCAATACAGAAGAAATGGAGCATGTTAAATGTGGCTTGTTAACATTCCAAACCATATCTGGTGGCTTGAGTTGACATTTATCATATCTGCTGACACACTGTCCTTGAAATTCAGTTTGAGTTCTTGGACAATCCCATTTACCATGCTAGTTTGAAAACTCCTGCTTCTTGCAAGAGGAAAAATGAAATCTACAAAATGCCTGCTACGCATTTTTCCTTCCTCTTCTTCGTCCGTGCTCTCTGCCTTTCTCCTTCGTCCATCGCTCCCTCTCATCGATCAACGCCAGAACTTGGCAGACGTGTGCTTCATCTAATGTCTGACTGTATTTCTCTTGCTGCTGGCAAAGCACGGAACCTGAAGGGGACAATCCAGCAACCCTCCTTCACTTGGGATAATGTAACACATATGACCAGGCTCCGGAAAATGCTTCTCGCTGCAAAACTGCTAAGTGAAAGAACCATTTTTGAATGATAAATGGACTATAGCTGTGGAAAAGCAACACACATGTTTCTCTACCTGTTGTTACGATAAGATCAGAAACAACTGATGCAAAGGCAGCTATGGGTGTGTGAGTGTGAGTGTGAGAGTGTGAGTGTGAGTGTGAGTGTGAGTGTGAGAGTGTGAGTGTGAGTGTGAGTGTGAGTGTGAGTGTGAGTGTGTGAGTGTGTGAGTGTGTGAGTGTGTGAGTGTGAGTGTGAGTGTGAGTGTGTGAGTGTGAGTGTGTGAGTGTGTGAGTGTGAGTGTGAGAGTGTGAGTGTGAGTGTGAGTGTGAGTGTGAGTGTGTGAGTGTGAGTGTGTGAGTGTGAGTGTGAGAGTGAGAGTGTGAGTGTGAGTGTGAGTGTGAGTGTGAGTGTGTGTGTGTGTGTGTGTGTGTGTGTGTGTGTGTGTGTGAGCATATTGCTGTCTTTGTCAGTATGTGTGTGTGTGTGTTTCCTTGAAATCCACCGGATGGTATTTAGCCAGTGGTGTATCAGCTGTTGACATTTAGTTAAATGCCTGGCCTCCAGAGCCGACTTGCCCTTTATGCTCAACCTCGAGAGAACAACACAGAACACTGCCACATTCTGCGTTTGTGTGCGTGAGGTCCGTTATATGCAAACTCTTTATTTCGTGTGTGTGTGTGTGTGCTTACCTGAAGCCAACAATAGGACACTCCTTGCAGATGTTGCACTTGGCCTGATGCTTGGCCGTCTCCGCAGCAGCCACTCTGTGCAGGACAGGAAGCCAGACCATGGACTGGGGCTCCAGACGCATCCAATCAACAAACTGCCTGGGCTCCAGCTCCACCTTATTGGTCACCTGGGCATAAAAATGGTTAGGGACATTCAAATCATTAAGTTCAGAAACCATGTGAAGTTTAAAGTTTCTGTAAAAGTTCAACAAGGGTGGTAAGCTGTAAAAGCACGTTGTAGAATGATTGGAAAACATGCTCAACTAATTCACATAAATGGATAGCAGGCTGTATATCCTTGCTAATAAAGATGTAGACAAATTTAAGATGACCATTCCCTCAGGCACATTTCAGCCTTGAGTTGTGGACCAAGACTAAATAACTTTTACGGGCTCCTTATTCAAGTTTATGGTTGAAATATCAAACAATAAATATAGATTGATTACCCACACTGTCGTACACACCCATAGCTTTGCTGTAAGCTAACAGCTATATTGCTTTGAGCAAGTCGCTCTGAAAAACACCCCCAAACTCCTACTCCTGACTGCTGCTTGAAACTTTTGGAGGTGTTATTGTTTATATAACCTGCACTAGCGCAGTGATACATCTATTGATATAAATACTCTGGGTGTGAAACAATTGCTTCGCTTTTTAAAGAACAACAAGCTAAAAATCAACATTTGTCCCTTTTTAAATCAACCAGAAGAAACATTACAGAAAAAAACCGTTTACAAAATATATTTCAGAAGTATATTTGTTCTGTATGTTATTTTGTGATTTTAATGAGCCCATTGGAAAGGCAAACACAGGGTGAGAAGCTTTGACATGGCCGTTGTTACCGCTAAACAAATCAAAGACGACCTTTCCATCATCACTGACACACAAAAAGGGTAGCAAATGCAGCAACGGGCTGAATACATTTCAAACAGGGAGAGAGAATAATCAAAAGGAATAGAGTGTGTGTGTGTGTGTATGTGTATGTGTATGTGTATGTGTGTGTGTATGTGTATGTGTATGTGTGTGTGTGTGTGTGTGTGTGTGTGTGTGTGTGTGTGTGTGTGTGTGTGTGTGTGTGTGTGTGTGTGTGTGTGTGTGTGTTTGTTTGTTTGTTTCTGCTTTGGTGTGTATTCCCTGATCCCTTCTCAAGGCTTATGCCGGCAAGATTTTAAGTTTCCCAATCGTATTAGCATATCTTCTTAAAAATCCATTCAAGCAACAAAACACACTAACAATAAGAGCATTCCAACCTGAAAATTGGAATAAGGGATTGGATTTTTTTAATCAACATTTGAAGTCGGTTCTCAAAAGCAACATTCAAATGTGAGCTTTGGTGTGTGATAATGTAAAATGTCTTCAAAGCAAAGAAGTTCAAATACCAAAAACGGAATACCTTAAATATTTACTCAATACAAAAGTTTATCTTTGAACATTTGCCAACAACAGAAAGTGTTATAATAAGGAAGTTCTTGTAAAGCTGCCTATGTTTGGACAGTTGAGAAGTCTTTGTTAAGTTATAGAAACAGAGGTTTGCATTCCTAAAAGTGATGTATCAAAGGGCTTTTGTATTGGTTCTGAGATTCCCCTGGGTAAATGCATTTCAGAGAAACAAGATCATTGATTATTTACAATGTGTGCACATGTTTGACCTTTTAACCACATAAAGGTGTTGGCTTTGAGAAGGTGTTACTTTAAGAAAAGCTCCTGTAACCCACTGGTTGTCAAACGAGAATGCTGCCAATTAAACTTTCACACTGCTGCCGGCATCTCAAATCATCTTTACGTCTTTAACCTTCCCCTGCGTAATCAGAGCACCTCTCCTTTATCTAGATGCTAGTGTCCTCTTCGCCTCCCATCCTCCCATAGTGCCATTTTACGGCAGAATTATGGCTCCTATAGATTAATTACTGCTGAGGAGAGATGGCTGAAGGGATGTCGCGATAGAGGGAAGTGTGGATAAGTTAAGGAGAAGGACAAAGGAAGGAAGAGTCAAGGAGACGTATTTATGGCGGCGCGACTCATTCATCACAGACACATTAAACCAAATGGACTGGGTGACTGCCGTGTCACTGGCAGGGCAGACTGACACACAGGTGGCGCTTAGCTTGTGTGTGTGTGTGTGTGTGTGTGTGTGTGTGTGTGTGTGTGTGTGTGTGTGTGTGTGTGTGTGTGTGTGTGTGTGTGTGTGTGTGTGTGTGTGTGTGTGTGTGTGTGTGTGTGTGTGTGTGTGTGTGTGTGTGTGTCTGGTTTCCACCTGCCAACTTGGTTTGATTATTGTATGATTAATGAGCAACTGGACTACAGCTGGCATGGCAAATCATGATCACGTCTGTGAGCAATTAGTGTGTGTACATGCGCACCTCTCCGTGTGCATGTGTGTGTTAATATGTCATAAAGAGAGTAAATCATAGGCAGTAAGTTTGTCTTTTTCTTTGGAGAAAAATAAAAGAGAGAAAAGGTTTAAACTCCATCACTTGATGCCGTTTAAACCTTTTCTCTGGGAAATATATAGCTTCCTAATTTTAATGTTTGGCTGCCGTTTATGGCTGCCGAAGCATGTGCCAGGACAGGAAGAGGGGGAAACAGTGATCCTAGGGGGATAAAGGCATCATTAAATGCCAGTGATGTCCAGAGATAAACCAAGGAAAGTGGTTAGCTGGCTGCTGTAAAATACTAGAGGACAGCCAGCAGAAAACGTGAGACCATTTGAGGCTTCACGGTTGGTCAGCAGAGCTTAAATATTGAATCACTTTTACAGGATTGAGAGAGGCAGGTGTTAGATGGCGGGGAGATGTGGAGGAGACTGAGGTGCTTAGCAACAATTAGCTTTGGGAAGATGCACCAAAACTTAATCTCTTTTAGTACTGATTACCTGCCAGAAACTATTATCTGTAATGTTACTCTTGATATATAGAGCACTTTGACCAACCTTCTGTGACTCTCAAACCTTTCCACTTATATAAAACTAGGCAAACCAATGGTACATTTAGAAGCCGATACAGAAATGTTGGCAGAGACCGCTCCCGCTCTTTTACAGCGCAGTGGAACAGCCCAACAATAAATCCCATCTTCTGAGGCTCATAATGTTCAGCTCTTTGAACGGGTATCAAGTAGGTGTTGCTTCATGTCACAGACTGGCTCACAGAGTGTGACAAGAAGGAGTCCATGCAAGAAATCGTCTCTGGATTAAAGTGGAATATAAGCCATACAGTATTTAAACTGCAACAGATGGCTGTCACCAGTTTTGTTTGTGTCAGATACAAAACCGTAACTCCTGCCTGAATAGGGTGAACCACCCAACTGAGGGTGGATGTTCTAGTTTAACTTGGCTTTATGAAAAATAGCAATATGTGGGGCATATTAAAAAGAGTTGTTTAGTTTAGATCTGCCCCAGTGTTCTAAGTTGTTCTGATTTTGTTTGCGTAAAGACTGCGACTACTTAGGATGAGATTTTATAATACAGTATGTCCGTTACAATTTTGAAAAGCCCAAGGTGAACACCTCGAATTGCTTATTTTACCGTAAAAACAGAACCAAAACAACCCTGTTCGCTCTGAAATGGGCAGGGGGGACATAGGTCTATGAAAAATGTAAAGTATTAACCTGATTGGGGCTGGAAGCAGTAGGTTTTTTCTGTCATTTTTCTCATAATCATAAATACCTAAATGTTAAATAAATTATTAAAATAGTTGCAGAATAATTATATTGTCAATTAATGACAATAGTTTTATATTGCAATTTGCGGTGAGAGACTTGTCCTTACTTAATAATGAGTACATTTTTATCATCATATCTGAAATGGGCTGTTTTTTACTGATAATAATGAGGACTTATTATTTCTTACGTGGGTTGTGCATGCATATGTTTTTTTAAACCATTTGCCATTCCAATATATCTTCCCCATGCGTATCTTTATACGGTATTAAGACTATGATGTGTGCTTATGAGCTTATATATTCCTATCTACGTGTGTTTGTGAGTGAACCTACGTGCTGGAAGCAGCTGCGGACACTTGGTTCGATGTTGGAGCCTCCGAAGGCGGCCACCTCCCCCAGCTGCCTCGGGACTTGGATGGCTTCGTGTAGCAGCAGACCGAGCTGCCTCTGGTCACACGTGTCACCTGCCGACGCCACCTGCCTGAAGAGATCTGAGGGGGGGGGGGGGGAGGATGAGGGAAATGGGATAGAAAGTGAGAGTCAAAATGATGTGGGAGATATTTAAAATCAAAGACATAGGTATATATAGATGTGGAGGAAAGTGTTAGTGTGTGTGGGTTGGAGGTGGTAGGGAAATGAGGGTTTTTTCTGTCTACTTCTTTCTTGCCAGGCTTTTTCTCCTCTAATATCTCTCTTCCTGCCTGCAACTCTCTGCCACATTCTCCCAGAGACTGACAGAGCTGTTCTGGATATGGATGCCTGCCCAGTGACACAGGCTAGGCCAGTGAAGACGTTATATTGGAGGCGAAGTTATGGAACATATTCAGAGCTCATGCACAAACTGAGCAAAGAGAGTAATCTGGAGAAAGAGAGGAGGGAGGGCATGACAGGTCTTTCTGCTCAGATGACTTTGATCTCTATGTGAGGCTGGCCTGGATGCCAGCTCCTGGAAAGTATGTGGGGTAAACGCCAACACCAGAAATGATGTGTGTTAGTGACCCGCCTCCTACACACACATCTTGTGACCCACATCTCCAACTCACTATTTTCTGCCACAGTACAACACTTGACATACGTAACTGTCATAAAAAAAAAAGTGTTGAATGGCAGTACGCCTGGTTAGGTGTGTGTGTGTGTGTCGTGCAGTGTAGCTACGTGCAGGGACTGACAGCAAATGAGACTCCAAAAGACTAAAGCAGGAGCGATGAAATCAAGCGTGCTTGATACCCTTCTCAGGCTAATAGAAACTGCCAGTGGAACGAATAGGCTCAGGGATGCCAAGGCAAGAGAAAGGGAGGAGGAAGAGGAAGAGGGGAAGAAGGACGAAGCAAAGAAGTAAGTAAGATAGGACAGAAGACAAAGCAATGTTGGAGGGATGAACAATGGTGTGAGCGGTGACAGCAGAGAAAGATAGACAGGGAGCGATATAGCAGCAGAAACAAAGCGCGGGAAGCTAGAATGACAGTCTCGTCCCAGTGCAGCAAGCCTATATGCACGCTCGCTAATCCTCAAAAATAAATCAGAATAGAAAATTAAATAAAGAATAGGGGAAATGCGTAGGAGGTCTCTCATGCAATTAGACGACCCGTTCTCCAGCTCCTCTCTATCTCTCTTTGTCTGTGAGTCTGATTAATACAACTGGGATTGTAGCCGTGCTCGAGCAGTATGGGATGGACCTGCTGCAGACTGGCCTGCACAGGGACAGCGGGGGCGGCAGTGGTGCATTTAAGTGCAAGTGTACATCAGCAGATATATATTACCGACTCGTTGGCACTTACATTTGTATTTCTCCTCCAGGTGTCCCTTGGAGAGAGACAGCAGACCTATCTTCATCGACAGGACCCGGATCTTCCCACTGCGACCACTGAAGGGACCACACACACAGACACACAGTTATATTTATTGTGGGTAAATGTCTGTGTATAAACAAAATGTTTACGTGCATTCAGGTCAGATCTAAATTATATGCATCAGCAGTGACAGAAAATCTTTATGCGCTTTCAAAGAGATTCATTTTCAAGTGTGTATGTGGGCTGCTGTACTTCTATCATTGTGAGAAAGTAATGGGAATATTCTGGCTGTGATTATACAGTGTGTTCCTGCTCTGTTGGCAAGTGCAGAAAGGATTTCAGCATGTGCGTATGCATGTTTTGTCTAAGAAAAGAATACACTGTGTAACAGCCATCGCTATGCCAACTGAGGCACTTGCTGCTCAATGCCAGAATATGTTGAGTTAAAGAATATGAGAGTATAACACAATCATTATGCCTGATGACACAAATGCAGATAGATTTGAAAATGAATGAGCATAGTGACGCATCAGTTCTGAAACTTTCATCCAATCTGGTTCAAGAAAATGTGCCATGTAAGGAAATGTAATTGCCTTCATTAGAAACATTTTCAAAATGCGAGGACGCAGATGGCAACATGCACAATTCACAGGTTTTGTCATAATCCGTGACAAATTAATAAAACAAAGGAGGCCCATTGCTAATCCTGTGTTTTAAATTGGAAACAGATGGCATACGTACGTGTCGTAAACATTGAGCAGCCAGTTGAGACACATGTCCACGCAGAGCGGCACGTTGACCAGGTCTTTGTGCTCCTGCTCCAGCCCGTCGTAGATGGACGTCAGGCAGTTGATGACTTCAGGGACGGACAGCAGCTGATTGTTGTTGGTGAGCTTGTGCTGCTCGAAGGTGCTCTGGGCCACGCTGAGGTCCAACAGGTCAACTGCAGAAGAAAAAGAGGGGAGCAGTAGGCAGGAAATAGAGGGATTAGAACAGAGTAGGAGAGAAACAATGATGAGATAGAAATAATGAGGAGAGGAAGAACAGTGAGGGTTAAGAAAAAGGGAAGAAGGTTAACAAGAACAGATAGAGGGAACAAAAGGGTGACAGCCACAGGTTGGAAAGACAGAAAAGGTGAGGTAAGAGCCATTAGTAACCTTTCAGAATTGTACAATGAGCTTTAAGCAGTGGCAAAAAATGTTTCTTTAAATGCCAAATCTGAACGGGGTGAGAAGCTAAAAAGTGGCACAGTCTATTCATAGTGGCACTTATAATTATATTTGTACGAAAATGGAACAAAACAACTAACTGCAATAGGCTACGGAGAGTTGAGACAAAGAATAGACGGATCATTTTTGTGAAATATGAGACAGAGAAATGTGAACAGAAAAGACAAACGAGGAATAAATGTCAGACTGAGAGCAGTCTAGTTTCTTTTGATTCAATTTATTGGCGATAACTTCAATAACTCAATAAAAAAGGAATGTATTTATATCAACATATCAAATATCCTGCCATTATCTTTTATACTGTAGCTATCAATTATCTTAAAGTAAGAGAAAGGCAAAAAAGATGGAGAATATTTAACGAGACAGGCTTATTCTGTCCTTTGAGACATCAAATAAAAGTCATTAGATGCATTCAAAGTGTGATTGTGGGCGATGATGAGACACAAATGAGTTTAAGTAATAATTTCGCCCAGCAGTAAATGTGCTTATTTACTTCTTTCTGAGAGTTGTATGGGAAGATCAACCCTCATATCTGTGTATTTACTTTGAGACCGGTCCTTGCAGTCGGTTAGCTTAACATAACACATAGACTGAAAACTGGGGAGAAAAATATATAAATCGGCCTATAGAGTAGTTGGCTTGTTAACACGCTATGGCTCATTTGTGTCTGCAAGGGGAAAAAAGTGTGGAATGTGGAATTAGTGCTTAGTATTTGTACATGATTTTACAGACTTATTAACGGAAAGATCAGATCCTGATCGGACTGTTAATTAATGATTTAGTCAAGGTCCACTGAAAACACCAACCAGATAACCATCATCGTTGTTCAAAACAAATAGACGGTGCAAGGACTGAAACAAATACACAGTGTGTTCACTCTGCTAAAGGTATTGAATTGACATGATCAACATAAATGCTACTACATATTGGCTAAAGAGCATTAGTATTAATTTAGACCTACCCCTTATGTACATTTCTATTTAATTGCATCCAACAAATATTTAAAAACAAGATGTTGGAAAACATTGTTACAGATATACTAGAGTGAAAGAATGCACAATGGTCTATTGCTCTGAATGCATCTCTCCCTCTGATCCTTTTCTAGAAACCGTTTAAACTACCCCTCCAACAGCCCACCTCCCGCTCACCTTTACTCCTCACTAAAGTCCCCTCATTTTCCCTGTTGCATGCTGCCTGTCAGCCCCCCGCTCCTGCCTTATGTTACCCCCTGTTCCCCAGACACCACTAATTACTGGGCTGTATCCACGTGGAGCGCGCACAGCAAGGCAGCCAGGCTGTCAGAGAGAGAAACCTTATTTCTCTCTAGCTTTCTCACTTTACACACAGATATGATGAAGCTATGAGATATGAGAGGCACATTAGTGGAATGCTATGCAAGCTCATTTGTGCTTCACCAGCCCCTTGGCATAAACGTTACCTAATTAGACGTTTTATAGCATCCCCGTCGTGTGTGTGTGTGTGTGTGTGTGTGTGTGTGTGTGTGTGTGTGTGTGTGTGTGTGTGTGTGTGTGTGTGTGTGTGTGTGTGTGTGTGTGTGTGTGTTGTAGTCCCTCACACACACAGGCTTGCACACATACACACATACAGTACATAGGCACACACAAAGGTCTCCAAGCAATAATTCCACATGAATCCAGACTAGTAAGTATTAACTACTGATCCTTCTGATGTGTATGTGTGTTAGCATGTGTGTGTGTTTGTGTGTCCATGTTTTGCGCTGTGACTGTTCTAATCTGTGATGAAATTGAATCGCAGCGCCCCAAGTGGAAATCACTCTGGCTAATGCATTCTCATCACAAACACGCACATGCAATCAGAGAGCCAATATGAGATAGCAAACCAAAACGCCTGATTCATTGAAACTCATTAACAAACACAATGACACACTTTAATGCTCACAATTATTCAGGTACACCGGCCTGCACATGCACCAACACGAGGCATGGTTCACTTCCTCTGTTCATTTCAAACATGCACACGGAGCAGACTTCTTACAAGCAGCGGGATGTAGAATTCTCAGCGTGTGTTGCTATTATAATGTCAACAGCTGGATAATAGTTAACATTTGTGACCATTATTACACTTTGCCGAGCACAAGCACCTGCTGCCATGCTGGTTGAAATGTTGCAAAGAGTGGGTTTAAATGCGGTTGTGTGTGTGTGTGTGTGTGTGTGTGTGTGTGTGTGTGTGTGTGTGTGTGTGTGTGTGTGTGTGTGTGTTTGTGTGTGTGTGACTTGATGCGGTTGATAGCCACCTGAGACTGTAGTTAATAGCCACCTTTATCAAAGCTACCATTATAAACAACAAAACCAGCAGCTTTCGTGTTAAGGATTTGTATCTTATTTTGAGCTCAGCCTAAAAAAAAAAACACCTGTGCCCACCAAATGAGGCTATGCTCAACACAAGCACCAACTGTGACTGTGCATTGTGAAGATCCTGCACAGCCACGCACACACTCACACAGAGAGTGTGTGTTATTTTATAGGCAAAATATCCTTGGCTCCTGCGTTGGTCTGGCACAGCATCTGGCAAAGCTTCAAATCATTCCTGCATCCCTTCGTTGAACCCAGACTTAAAATGAAGCATTACATGACTGTAGGTATTGAGGTGTGAGTGTGTGCGCGCGTCTTACTTACAGCACAGCGCTTTCTGTAGTCGGCGGATCTTCATGGCTGTCCTGTATGCTGAGAATCTCACACCATTCAAGTCCGCTACAAGCAGGGAAAGAGACACAGAGATGAAAGTTAAACGGACAAAGCAAAATGGAGGCAGAACATCAGAAAACAAAGGGCAATAGAAATCAGCCTACTGAGCAACATAAGCAGGACCCCTGTATTCACTAAGAGCCGACATTTTGTTAGTTATTTTCTATGGAGCTGACCGAGGGGAGGCTGATTTGCACGGTGTAATTAGGTTAGTGAGTTGTGTCTCAGTGGGAGCCGGTGCTATTTGATGAGCTGCTGGCCTACAGAAAACGCTCCCAAACTTTCACAGCTGATTACTTATCCTGCTGCTCATTAAAGCGCGGTCATACAAGCCGCCCCACTGGGAAACACAGCTCCATATGGATAGGAACAGGGAGAGGGCCAAAAAATCAAGGTGAAATCCATCAAGTTATATCCAAAGAGTAAACTAACTAGACGAGAAGATTGGGCATGCATGCAAGATTTTGAAAACTTTTAATTGAAACTTTTTTCTGAAATATGCAGTGGATTATAAAGAGTGACATGAACATGGTTCTAGACTTAACATTTTCTTTTTTTAAAAAGGCATGTTTTATTAATTGGAGTGCCGAAAAAAAATGAATTTCACCTCTATCTTGGAGACAATTTATGCTATACCTTTAAACATGGTCAAATAAAACGGAAATGTTATGATTGGTCGGATATCATTAGAAGCAACTGAGAAAATATGCTTTTTGATTTAAGATTAAATAAGACTTTCCGGTGGGGATTACATCTAGGACTTAAAGACAGTTGATTGTGTCATTATGCGATTGTTTGTGCTTCTTACCTAGTGACTGGTAGAGCTCTGTCATCTTTGGATGATCCCAGCAGGTGGTCTGTGTCTGGTGACTGTAAACAACAACAACAACAACAACAACAACAACAGAGAAGAACTATTAGTCTGAGAAACCTAAAAGACTCATGAGCTGAAACACAAAGAGAACAGAACAGGAGCCACTGAAGTCAAAACACACACTGGCTAAACCTTCAAGGCTAAATTACAGAAAAACTACTTCAAAAGATACAAAAAACAAACAAACTTGTGGCCACGCTAACATAACTATCATCATCATCATCATCATCATCATCATCATCATCATCATCACTTAAAGCATTCAAACTGAAGACTTTATTGGCATCTCTTTTGACATTGCACACAAATTGAGGATAGAGGCTGTAGATTACTCCACAAATCCACAAATAATGTATAAAACCCAAACCCCCATAATGCCATTTGAATGAAACACACACTCACACACACATACACGAATAGACAAACACTTTAAATCCCTCTCATCACAACAGTATGTGTCTTTTCAAACACCATGGGATATAAATATGAAGGAACCTTGTCTCAACTCCCTGTTTACGTGTCTGGATCAGACAGAAGATACACAAATACTACAAAAACATGAACAAACCAATTCCACTGAAAAACCAATGCTTTAAAAAGAAATCAAACAAGGCTGTGCTCCAACTGATCAAACATGGTGGCTTTCAGACACACAGGACAGAAAATCTGACATTTCTGAAGCAGCAGCTGCCAATCAGCGCCTCTACTTGAGCTCTGCTGGTCGTGGTGTGTGAGTGTGTGCGCATGTGTGTACTTCAAGAAGCCATCTGGCCGGCACTAAGATCTGTGAGGAAAGTTTCAGAAGATTTCAGGAAGACATTTTAGAAATAAAAGTCTGTTTTTGAATGCAGAGGCTCCCATGTGGTTCCTCTCCGCTGACAGGCAGCAGGAAGTGAAGTGGAGTGCTGACAGTGAACTGAGTTGGTGGGATGGACAACAGGAGCCCCAGATGTTCATCACTATTCACCGGCTGTGCAGACTCATGGCCCTTTCACACCCGCACAGACATCGCTAAAGCGTCTAGGTGCCGAGGACAGGCTCGTGTCTTAGCTTACAAAGAGCTCGCCTGAAAGGGTTTCAATGAATCAAAGTCAGGGGAATTGATGATATTTGTCGCACGCAAATACACAACGAGGAGGAAGAATGTTGAATATCCGCTCCACAATTGTCTGACAAGTATTGCAATAAAACATGTTCATCATTGAAGTGTAGAAGGGTTCATCAGAGACTCCTCAACACTGGTACAATGATGGGAACACACAATCCAATCACTGCCCCAACAAAATGAATTGTACGACACTTCCATCAACAAAAAGACTAGAAAGCTTGTGATTATGTCCACAGCTCATGAATGCCATAATGACTTGTCAAGTTCCACTGTACTCAACACTTGTATCCCGGCAATGTATTCACTTTGTAAAGCCTAAGCAATCTTTCTGTTGTCCTGTTGGAGGAAGAATAGAGAACTGTTGACATATTTACTAGCTGCTACTGTTTAGATAACACAGTGAGAGGAACAGTGAAAAGGAGAGGCATCGGGAAAATATTAACGAGGCAAAAAACACATTTCCTGACAAATATTTGAATGCTTTTTGGACAGCAGCAGTGAATCGTCCATGTATCAGGTCTTTCCAATGCTTTTACACCTGTAGTTTGTTTTAACACTGGCTTTTAAAAAGAGGTGGCTAACGGGGAACGAGGGCATATGAGGATCAAGCTGCTTGGGTCATGTGACACCTTTCTCCCATAAACGTCATTAAATGACATCAGAGAGAAAGCATCAACAAATCAAACGAGGTCACCGAAGGCGACACTGCGGCAGGCTGAGGAAAGACAGAATTTATGTAGGGTGCAGTGAGGACGGGAAAAAAACGTTGTACAATATGTTTTTATGAGAGCAAGCAAGCAAAATAGGGTGAAAACATCCAACACCAGCAGTTTCCGACAATAACAATTAGGCTTATCAAAGATAATTGCTATTAATATGAAAGGTTCAATGTTGCGGTGCCATTTAGAGCTGCTTAAGAGTCCATCAGCTGGTTAACATGTGTGTGCAAATTGCTCACTCCTACTCTGCTGCTCCATAATTAACCATAAACACTTTTTTCCCTGAACGAGTGACAATTCCTGTCTTTCCTCACAGAAGGAAAGTAAAAGATTAGACAATGTCAGTGCCCTATCAAACGGCTGCCTGCAAACACTTCTGCTGTGTGTCTGCTGGGAGTTTATCACTGTCCCGCACTGACACAGCGCCGTGAGTTATCATGAGTGTGCAGACAAATGATTTCTTGCATATCTGGATATCCAAAGAGACAGAATTAGTCATAAATAAGTAAGCAAGAATAAAATGTATTTTTCAGGGGTGACAGCGACCTGCCAGGCTTATCATGGAGCGCAGTGACAGAAGAAGAGTCTGAATTCGCCAACTGACATCCTCTCCTTGGCTCTTTTTGTTCTTAAAGAAAGGGCCTCATCCCTCCCAAAGTTATCACTATTCTAATTCTGAAATGCAGTTCCAACAGCTTTGGATTCTTATTAAAACTACAATTCTCCCACATAAGAAAGGCACAGAGGGAAAGAGATGCATAAAGTCCACTCGTGTGTACAAAGGCTGTCTGTTCTGTTCGGTCGGACCAACCACCAATTGTTTCCCTGACAAAAACACGGACAGACAGAACATCCACAAAAGCTTTTGCGTGCAGAAAAGACTTTCTCTAATCTTTTCAGAGATGCAGTCTTACTATATTTTCCTTCCAAAAGCCTACCAGGCGGCTAAGCCCTCCCCTGAAGCGCCAGAATGGCTGAAATGGGACAGCCTGGGGGGTTGCCAGCATGAGATGGCACGTACTGAACTTGTGTGAAGCCATTTGATTTCCTCCCTAATATGTCGCCTGAACTCATCACCACAGGGGGTGGACACGGCGAAGCTTTAATCAGGGGGCTTTTGTCAACCCAGAGAAAAGAGGCAGAGAACGAGAGGAGATGGAAGAGGAAACGAAGGGGGGTTCTGGGAAATGAACGTGTCAAAGACTGACGCTGGTGTCCCAAGGATGTCGCGGCACTGAGATCGACCTGTGATTATTCCTGCAGATGGATTCAGACTCCAGCTTTCAAGCAGCACATTTAGAAGGTTTTCATGAGGGTGCAACAACCAGGTATACTTATGTGTGAGGGAGGAGATGGCGGCACAAAGGACTATCTTTGTTTCAAAATGAAAGAAAGAGCCACACACAGAGTTAAGGAGTAAAGAGTGATTGATCTCTCTTTTCTCGTTTGGGAAAGGCAATTCAAATTTAATGTGAAAGCCACCATGGAGAAGAATAACCGGGTCCAACTCCGGCTTGAGGCATCGACCGCACATATGGTGTGTGTGTCTGTTTGGAGTTGTGCTTGGTTCCAGTACTAGTTAATGTGCAACTATGGCTGTGTGTGTGTGAGCGTTTCCTTGCCAGGGAGAGGATGGGAATCTCTTTTTGTGTGTCTGTATTATTTTGGCTGAACGGCCTCATGCACATGTGTTTTGTTTTGTGAGAGTGGAAGGAAGCCGGTTCATTGGCTGGGCACATCTGTGATCACAGGCTGTTGTTGACTCTAAAGTTATAAGCCGGTCCCTGAGTCGTTGTCTCTCTCTGGCTTTCATCTCTGATCCGCCTCTAGTGCCAAGCTACACACCCAAACTCAGGTCAGGTGTGTCCCCCTGTCTCTCTGTTTCTCTTTCTATCTCTATTGGTCTGAAAACACTTTATCTTGACTTCCTCCCAAATGAACTCAATACAATAAACTGAAAAAAACACTTCTAAATTGCTGCTTTTATGGCTCATGAAAGTTTTACTAGCTTTCCATTTAAATGCAGCAAAAAGCAAAGGTCTTGAAAATAGTCCCATGTGTACACTAATTGATCATAATTTAACTCAAACAAATATATAAATGCTGGAAAATATTGTTTCAAAAACTTTTTGGAGACATTTAACAGAGTCTGGGTGTGTAAATCTTTCTGGCTGAAGCTTTTACTGTGGGTTGTTCTGCGGACAATGGCCCAAGGGGGATTTAAAAAAATGGCTAGTTGACAATTTAACGGAGTCGGTGACATTTCGACTGAGGGCAAGAGGTGATTTAAGGGGGCAGGCATTGAAATATATCAATTTTATCATCTTAGATCACAGAGTGAGACTGTAACAGTGTCCCAGTAGAATTGATATAGAGGAAGACAGAAGCATGTGATAAGCAATAGCTCAAACTGCTACCCAAAGATTGAAATAAGGCTGAATTCAGGTTTGGTGTGTCAGCAGTTTACTGACATACGGTTACATGATTTCTGGATAATGAGGTTCTTTAAACTTTCAGAACATTTCTGAACCGTAGAGGTGATGTCTCGTTTTTCACACATCTTCTCTCTACCTGTTTTAATAGGATCCGGAAGTTTGGCTAAAAATTAGAATGTGAAGCAAGGCGTCAAGCTAAAGCTGTTCTAGTCACTTTTAAAACAGTGTGGGAAGCTGCCCTGGGATCCACTCAGGTATTATCTATTCAAAAGGAAGTGCTAATGTTGGACTGAATGAGAAATGCAAGGGTGAAATAGCTTGAATTGTAATATATACACAGGAGCAACTGGGCCAAAAAAGAAACTCCTAATTAGCATAAAATAAATGATGCACGTGCAAAGAATACCACTACAGGTCACAGCTTTAGTGTGAAAGGTGGTAAAAGATGAGATTCCTCGTGGATACATTTGAGATAATGAACTTTTCACAGTGAATTATAAAAAGAAAATGAAATGATGAATAAATAACATTTCAACACAATGTGCAACACACTGCCCCACAAAATGGTCTTATGAATGGTTTCAGACTTACTTTCCTACATGTTTCAAAGCAGTTTTTTCTTGAATGTCTTTTAATCTCACCAAAATGTGTCAAGAAAAACCGTCTGAGACAGGAACTATTCAAATCAAGAACTCAAAACTCCTTGACCTGCATCATGTTGCTAAACATTCCTAATGCTATGTTTTAAAAAGGGTCAAACACGCAACAAGCTGACAACCATAACCATAATAAGGAGATGGAAAAGAATGCCCCAGAGAACAAAGCATTTTTTGACAACTGCATTTTTATAATATCCTGCCTGCCCTACCTTTAAAGACAGCGAGTGTGCAACAACTGTTGTCACATAACATTCACACACACACACACACACACAATTGCAAACCATTTGTACACACTGATGGGTATCGAAACAATCTCCACACTTACTTGATGTAATACGGAACCTTATTCTGAGAAACCGCACGTTGCCAGGGCAGCTGAACAGATGCTGCAGAGAGATGGATGGAGAGAAAAAAAAAATCATCAGTCAAAATCAAAGCACCAACTTATTAAACATCGCACAATTGTACCATGCTGCACAGTAATCCATTTAGTGTTTGGGGCTTGACTTTGACTAATTCTCACATCTAACACTTCCATTATAATGGGCGATCTATGTAAAAATGTGTCGTTGTGCATGAAATCGATAGTAAAAGAAAGTAAATGGGTATTACTTTCGGGGCAGAGAGATGGAGATGGGAGACAACAAGGCATGAAAGGGAAAATACATTGAAAAACAGAGGGAAGAAGAAGACTGTTGAAAAAAGGTGCAGAGTCCAGGTTTTTGTTAATACTGTCAGACCAAGGACGACGTTAAAATGACAGGCATTGTTAAACAGCTAGATATAAGACTTGAGAAGCTCTCAAGAGCAGACATTTTTCTTGATTTATCGTCCTCCCACTTCCCCTCCTCCTTGACACAGCTCTGCGCTCAGATAGAGAGATGAAAAGACAGTAAGAGAAAGAGATTAAGTGAGATTGGGAAATAGACGAGATGGATAGAGCAAGATAAGGACGCAGGACTTTATTGATCCCCGAGGGAATATTAAGCTACTAGTGTAATGAGAGCGAATGTGTGATGGAGTAGATAGTGTCATAGTGCTGGGGAGATGACAGAAGAGACGCTGTTTTTGTCTGGCGCAGCTGTTAAGCTCACAGTGGGACTTCCTTGGTAAATTCATGTCTATGGGTGACACGGCACGGCGGGCAGAGCTTACCACCTGCTTCGAATTACACACCGTCCATTTTGTCTCTGTGTCTGATGGCCAGAAAAAGTCCATCAGGTGGAGCAGAAAGAACTCTAATGGCCGTATGATTATCGAAAATGACATTAGAGAGATAGACAAGAGGAGAGAGAGAGAGAGAGAGAGACTGGCTGCTTTGTTTTATGTTCACACTCGTGCATTCATCTCTTTCCTCTGTAGCTCTGCCTCCAACTCTCTGTTCCTCTCTCCCTGCTAATGACCACTCCAAAGAGGGAGAAGAAAGAAGGGAGTCGCTGGAGAACTGTAATTAAGCGTTGCATTATTCAAGAGTGAAGTGCTTTGTCTGCAAACTGTGTGTTTGTGTGTGTGTGTGTGTGTGTGTGTGTGTGTGTGTGTGTGTGTGTGTGTGTGTGTGTGTGTGTGTGTGTGTGTGTGTGTGTGTGTGTGTGTGTGTGTGTGTGTGTGTGTGTGTGTGTGTGTGTGTGTGTGTGTGTGTGTGTGTGTGTGTGTGTGTGTGTGTGTGTGTGTGTGTGTGTGTGTGTGTGTGTGAGCACTCGCACCCACATATCAGCTGAGCATGCACGAATGTCAAGCGTGTGGCCGAAGGTTAGAAGATGGGACATGGAAATAATTAGCAGGATGTGAAGCACTGCAACTGAGTGGAAACAAAGCAAGTCCCCACAAATGATTCCAATTCCCATGAAAGATCATTTGCTCTATACTTACTGGAGAGGAAATGTTGGGAGGAGGGGCCGAAGTCCCGGTGGGCTTCCTGAAGCAGCTTCAGTCTGTCCTCCACCGCAACCTGCACCATTAACAGACACAGACACAGGTTGGTTAGAGTTGCACTCAGAGAAACACAGCTTTACAGCGGTTGGAGATGGTGCCATGGTTTTATTATTCAGTGCAATAATGTCCTCGGGGAGGAACGTGAGTAATATAGAGAATACATTTTGAGCGGGGGAAAATATAAATAATAATGAAAGTATATCAATGTTATGGTGTAATTAATGCCCTGATGCAAGACCAAGACCACATGTACTGATGTAAGACAGTTTTTTGTGTTCCTATGGTTACACTTTTTGTTCAACGGGAACAAATGCATACAATTAAATAGACACTGTAACTCCCCCCCACTGCTTATTGTGTTGTTTTGTTTTATTTTTGATGTGTGAGCATTGTCCTTGTATTTTTTTGCTGCCTTTCTTGTTATGTATGTCTTTGAAAATGTTAAATAAAATCTAAACAATAAAATAAATACAATACATTCAGTTAAAGGGGAGTTGCTGAAAGCTTAAGAGCCCTTTAACTTGTATGAGTTAAAAATATGCTCATCAATTGTTTTAATAAGTATATGGTTGATATATGGTATGCTATTTACATGTGTGTATTGCAGTTCACTGGTGTGTACAGTATAGTATTGTAGAAATTATTTTAATCAGGAGGATCTCTGGTTCTTATTATTTCTATTGTGGGTACACACCGCAGCTCCCACAGAGTGTGATTACATGCACATTTATATCCTGGTGATACCTGCAGTTCTCAAATCGGTATTTACACTGGAAGCAGTCGGTCACAGTACTTCAGTGCATTCCCAAGTGTTTAAAAAAAGCTAAAAAAAAAAGAGTCAAATCATATCCTGCTTTCAACAGGATCATTCTCCATACACAGATAAGTGCCATGTGCAAAAGGTGAGTAGTTAACTAACTACTAAATTATATATCCTCAAACACACATACTGTAAAATTGCAGTGTTTTCCGAAGTGTTTTATCGCAATGGCAATTAAAAAAACAATAAATTGTGCAGCCCTAGGTGAAGCTTCACACAGCTTTGAGTTATCATTTAATCCTGCAGTCCTGTGAAAGCAGAGTATTGACCTCTCTATCAGCGCACCTGGGTCTAACATGGCTGCGGGGCTGCTTTGCTCCATCAGGCTGACCAGCAGAACAGTATTGGCAGTCAGTAATATTGAGACTCTCACACACACACCTCAGGCATATGGAAGCTAAATCACGGCAGTCCACACAGGGAAGCTGGAAGTGGGCTCAGAAAGACCAAAAGCACAGTTCCTTCTTGCCATTAATGGATGTAATGGCCAGTGTCCCACCGAGAGGAATATGGGAGCTGTCTACATGTGAATGCCAAATCACCAAACTACACAGTCGGACCAGGCCTATTAGTGAAGCTGTCGTCTTCCTGCAGACGGAAAGAAATTAAATGAGCGAACAACACAGAAGGAGAAGTGTGGAGTCCACTGAAACTATGCGCTCCTCTGACTCATTATTTGAGCTATGGTAAGCCTCCAGGCACAAAGACTATTAGAGGGTGTCTGTACAGTGCAAAGCCACAAAGTAGCCCCAGTACCAGTTTCTCTTTGTGGCAGTGTTATGCTTAACAAGGAATGACTTTAGGTTTCCTTCCTGGATTGCATTTCTTAACACACTGTAAGAGCCTTTTCTGCTCTTGTTGTCCCCACTCATCTTCAGCGACAATGCTGCATGGAGAAAAACCTTAAATGAAGTCTGCAAATGTTACAATGACTTTTAAACTGTGGTCTTATGTGTCTACAGTGTGTACTGAAAACAACTAATTAAATCAATGAAATGTTATTTGTATTGCCAAATTACACTTTTGTCTCAGGGGGCTTTACAATCTGTACAGCACAAGACACACTCAGTCCTTAGATCATAGCAGCGCACAAGAAAAACCTCCCAAAAAGAACCCCATAATCAAAGAGGGGACAACCTGAGGGAGAACGAGACATGTGGGATCCCTCTACCAGGAAGGACGTACATACAAAAGGTGTTGTGTGTACAGAACAAGAAAGAGCTTATGTTTAATCACAGCGTAAAGAAATACAGATATTAACCTTGCTCGATAAGGAGAATGTGTCTGAGAGAACCAAAACAACCCACGCGCTCTCTGATTTGAAGCTTGAACTCATGCAGAGTTAACATGGAGGATGTCACTCCATAATTCACAACCAACATCACGTCTCTTCTCTCCTTCAGATGACTCGTAGAGAGACTTCTCCACGACTCTGCCTCCAGGGCTGAGACATGCTCCGCTCTGAGAAACACTCGGCATCTCCCCGAGCGGGGCGGATCACGCCAAGACCATCAGTTGTGTTGAGAGTCAAGAATGTGACTGGTGTAATGTGAGAATGGTGTTCATTGATGTGCAGCGACACAGTTTTGCAGAGAGCACGGAGCTGTGTTCAAATAAAACAGGTACACGGGTAGAGGGACAACTCTCCGTCCCGTGTGTGTTTGGCTGACACAAAGTGAAAGGTGAGAGGAAACCGAGAGAAAGAGATAAGACTCTAGAAGAGGGGAAGACACACAGACAGGCAGTAGGAGAATAAAGGAACAGGAAGAAAGGGGATAGAAGAAGTAGAGTCGTAGAAGCTAGTGTTTCTGGACAAAATGCTGTGAGAAGAAATGCTAAGAAAGAAAGGAACTACCTGTAGGAGTTTCCATCTCATGTTGAGCTGGTCCAGTTGTCTGGAGGCGGTCGACGAGAGCTGGATGTCCAAAGGCGTCAGCTCTGCAGAAAGATCATTGACGATTCTCACATCGTGGCGTAACGGTGCGATCTCCTCTCTGATGGTCTGGACGGCAAGATTCAATTTCAGAAATGTGATATTCTAACAGAATTATGATCATGAATATTCAGTTAACTGATGACCTTATCATGGTGATTGTGCTTTCGCAAAACAGTAACCCGAGTTCACATTATCTTCAGTTTCATCTTAATGGCTGAGTAACTTTTTCTTATTTACGGCGTTGGCCTTATCATGTCCAATTTGAGATAAATCGAGTTTTAAATTGCGTTTTGTGATGCTATAACAACAATGTAAAGTCTGTACTGTGGCTGTCTGTACAAACGTAATGCCTACAGTACGAGCTTTGTGTGTGTTACAAACTGGAAGAGATTGCTTCAAGTGTTGTTTGGAAATCCATTCATAAATTGGATTCGATTGTGGATGTCAACATGATAGGATGTGAAGAGATAGAATGGCAAGACTGTCTATACCAAGGATGCATTTATTAGATGTGAAGCGGAGCCACAAACAAAGAAATAAATGCAACAGTGAAGGAGTTGCCTTCGCTAATGAAACAATGATTTATTTTGAATATTTCTGTGTGGCACTTTTTCTCCTCCTTCACAGTATTCATTTATTGTTAAGCGTTATTAAGAAGTGCTGTCATGTGTCTGCTTGTAAACTAAATGCGTTTCTTGTTGCTTGTCTCTTGGCCGCATATCCTTGTGGAAAAGACTTCCTCAAATGTAATGAGTGGCATTTGCAAACAAACAAGGCAGAATCATCAAACCAAGTACATCATCAAATAAAGTGGCAATTTGTAGCCGAAAAACTAAAAGAGAGAGGGCGGAATTCACAGCCATGTCTCACCCGCATTAATGCACACACTTATTTCATGCATGGTACGGCTAATACTTGAACTGAAGCAAACCACAATTGGCAGCAGTAAGTTTACAAAACATGTCTCTGAAGTGTTTGGCTCCAAATACCAAACACATCACCCAATGCAGCATCCCATAATCCCCTCTGGTTCAGCCCTGTTTCAAAAGTGCTGATTCTCTGTCTGTTACTTTAGATGAATATAAGGAGCCACTCCCCACGCCCCCCTGAGAGAGATTTGGTTAAAAAGAACACAATGGTGCTCTAGGAGGAGATTCAGGTGATAAGGTGGGGGGGGGGGAGTTACCTTGGTTGGTGATTGGCTAATGGTTACAAAAAATCGTTATGACATCATAAAGTGGCCAAAATCTGATCAGCTCATTTTCAGACAGGTTTTTATAGAAATGGATCAGGACAAAAAGAGAGAGAATCTTAGTTCCTGAAACGTTCAGAATCTCTTGACACAGAGGGGACACATGTTTATGTATAAAAGACATGAAAAGTGGATTTTGCATTATAGGTGACCTTTAATGCTAAATCTAAAATAAGATCCTGCACGTCAACGTAGAGTTTTACTGAAGTTGATTCAGTGCTTCATGTTTTCAGAGGGGTGGAACTATCTAGAAGTGTTGATGATTACGATGCATTAATGCCCACAACAGCAGTGCTGCCTCTCACCACGGTCTTGTCGATGTGGTCCTGCAGAGAGTCGATCAGCAGGTCCCCCACCGGCTGCCAGGTCTCTTTGGCCTCCTCTGCCTGAGTCAGCCTCAGGTCCAGCTGGTCCATGGAGCTCTGCAGCTCCTGGAGTCGCTCCAGGGCTCGCTCCACCTGACTCTGCCAGCCCCCCATGTGCCCCTTCAGACGCTCCCACCGCTCCATCACCTCGCCCGTCTGCTTGCGGATCGCCCGGGCCAAACCTCGCGCCTTCTCCTCTGGGGTGAGGTCTGGAAGAAGAAAGAGAAGTCAGTTATTCTGTTGAAAAAGATGGTACTGCCTTTTCTATTCTTTAATATATGCGTAGTTTCCCTACAACTATATTATAATAATAATAGATTTATTTTGTTGGCGCTTTTACAGGTGCTCAAAGACGCTTTACAGATATAGTGAAAAGAAAAGAACAGCAAATAAATATATATAGTTAAAGTTAAAGTCAAATAATACAAAAAAAACATTAGTAGATATTTTGTACTACCCTTAATATAAGTGTCCTCCAGCTAAAAATGCAACCTCTTCAAATTCTTGCATCGAACTGGCTTTCCATTTATATACATGTATTATATAATTCAAAGAATATTCTGAAGATCAGATTATTTTACTGAAGTAGGAAGTCCTTTTTATCAGTTTTCATTCGATAAAAGAGTCCTAAGAAATGGAGCCATAGTTGTATTAAATAAATGGCATCTTGACATATTGAATAAGCCTTTCTTGGGCATTTTTTCTCTTCCTGCATATAACTATCTTTTATTCTTATGTGCTTTTTTTCGATTTCAGGTAAGGCAGATAAGTTAAACTCAACATGAGAGGACATAAAAAAGAAGGGCATATGGTATTAAAAAAACAGGGAAAAAAGGATCCCAATGAAAGTGCGGATAGAGTTTTAGGCAGGCAAAGCATGATGAAAGTGATCAAAAGGGCAAAAAACACAAAGGATAGAATCATAGGATGCAGACAGAGACAGAAAACTGCTTCCCAAACGGACATTATTACGACACAGAAATATTAGCAGCTAATGAGTTCACAGGTCTTCTCTCCACTGTGGAGATAATCATCTTCACCTGTTGCATCTCTCTTCACCCTCTCTCCCTCACTTCCTCATTTACATACACACACTAAGAAGACATCTGTGAGCCGTACTGCAGGTGGCGCCTCATGCAGATACAAACAAACAATGTGATTCTGTGTGGCTTTGGTAATGAAAAATGTAACGTACAAACAAAACAAAATTTAACGGCAGAGGGACAACTGAATAAAAAAGACAGGCGATTGAAGTTGTTCGACTTTGATTCTGTGTCACTATAAGAAACGTCATCTCCACTGACTACACAACAAGGAACAAGGGCAGCCTCTAATCTTAGATCAGCTTTTTATCTATTTATACAAAGAGGGGAGGCTTTGATACGCATATCAAAGATCACAGAGAACAAGCCTATCTGAATACGCTCTGAAGTCTTGCCACACCCCTACACCGCCCCGTGGGATGGTTTAATTATTTACACAGTAGGGTTTTAGTTTGAAGGCAAATGTGCTGACTTAACCAAGACTTCCCTGCCGCATCCGACAGAGACAGCAAAGGAATGTTGAATGAGTCGGCGCATTTTTCATTCTCGCCGTGAACTGTTAGATATTGGCACTAGTGAGCGGTGTTTGTAGAGCAGTTCACCTCACAACTGGGCCAAGTCATACATTCTATTTAAAGACAACCAGACAGGTTTGCTTTGAATGTCTAAATGCCTTTTGCTACAGAATGTACTGAATCAGACGTCTAGTAAGATGGATAAAAGGGACTATATAACATGTAATTATAACCTTTATTATAACAAGCTATATCCTCTGCCCTTTTATTTGAATCTACATTTAAGTTTATGTATCCACTACAGTGCCTTAAATAAAAGAATTGTCCATGGCATGTTCAATAATTTATGGCAACGATAGTACAATTAGTTTCATTTTTATAATGCGGAAATGACAGTTACAAAACACTAAATATGTCTGTCATCAGGGTGCTCACCATTGAGTCCAGTGCTAAGTGTCTAGAATATAGGCGAGTATGCTGATTTTTTTTAATGGAGAGTATAAACGTACCTGTCTTTGGCTGTGGGTTTTTGCGTGGCTCTCCGGGACCCTCGATGGGCTGGTCAGCGAGAAACATCCGGGCTTGATCCAAAGTGCTGATCACCAAATGCTCACGTTCCTTCAGCTCTGACCGTACTACCTGCAGGAGGAATGCAGAATGATGGGTTAAAGAGAGCTTCTCCAGAAAGGTAAGTGTAACAAATGACTTTGAATGGATTTTAAGTGGAAAGAAAGTGCGTCTGATCCAGTCGAGTTTTTGCAGTTGACTGAAGAAAGAATAAGCCTTCTCAATGAGAAAGAAACTTTATTACCAACAATGGACTTGAGCAGGAGATAATTCATGCATTTTCTCTGCAGGTATGTGCATGTTTGACTCGTGTACCCTTATCTTGTGAGCGCCGATGAACTCCAAATGAACCTGCTTTAAATCTGAAGGAGTTTGGTATCCAGATCGCTGCTCCCCCACAGAAATCTCTGCTAATCAAACCACTTCTGCTTGAATCGGCTCCAGCTCTCATTATATTACGAAACAAGAGACTTATGATTAGCTCACACTCACGACCAAAGAACAAGAGCAGATGTTTACGATTAGACTTATGGGCGAGATAAACAACACTCTCAGAGGCTAATTAGGTGATTTCTGCATAACAAAACACTGTCTGCCCAGACTTCCCTGAGTAAGAGGGGAAGCAGGAAGTAAAGGAGAGAGAGCGGCGTTGTTAAGAGTGTCAGCGGGAGGGACACTTTTGAATAAAGATTAGCGATTGAAGGCGAGAGTACAGGGTCAAACCGGCCATTTCCTTGGGGTCGGTGTGAAATTAGCTGAGCGATTCGCGGTACAAAGTGAGTTGCTGAGAGCTATTACCCTGCAGGAAATACCATTAGAGCCCAGTATCACATATGCTGCTCATCTTCCTTCACAGCAGCTCAAAACGCACACAAAAACACACACACTCCATCTCCTACAATGCAGAAAAACAAATACTAAAAGTTCACAAACCAATTTAACGGACACTTTTCTTAACCTTATTTGGAACTGAAAAGAGGCAGCACAAACGGTATGTTACAGTATAATTATTCGTGTTTTAGTATAAGTGTGACCCCTGGGGAACTTCATTGCCTATCGGAGTGTGTGATTGCTTTGTAAGGAGGCGTTGTAGTTTAAGACGCTGTGAAGCACGTTGATTAGATGGGACGTCGCGCTTTGATATAGTCTCACACTTACTTTTTCAAACAGACAGTGAAAATGAAATGCCAAAAATGATGTTTTGTTGTCGTTGACTGAGCGGCAGATGACAACACCCTGGGTTCAGTGGGATCGTATATACAGTACCATCTGGAGGGATAAGAAGAGATGGGAAAAAATAGCAGGGAAGGAGGATGGGGTGTAATACTGTGCTCACAGGCCTTGAAATGCGCTCAGACCTATTTGTTCTAGTTCCAAAATAACAAAGCTTATTTCAGGGAGTCTGTAATAGGAAAGTTTAGACCAATGACAATTCCACACAGCCTCCTGCGGAAGAATGTACCCTTGTGCTGAAATGGAGCTGGAAATCAATTAAATCACACCTGTTAATAAATGGTTTGCTTCGTTCCAATGATTTCATCCTGGCTCTCATGGAGGGAATATATTAGGCATGTAGCTCAGAGAGCAGACCTTGAGAGATAGAAAGTAAATGAGAGATGATCGAGGAAGAGAAACAGAGCTGTGCATGTTGAGCAGAGATAAGAAAAGGAGCAGGGCTGCGTGGACAACTACCGGTCGAAACCAACCTTATTCTTTTTCATCCGTTTTGTTTTGTTTTCTGAGTGGCTAAAAATGGGCTTTGAAAGGGATTGAATGAAGTGTGTATATTAGGGCTGTACGACATATTGTGTCGTGACGATAATCACGATATGCGCATGCGCGATATTCACATCGCAGGACATGCGATTTAAAAAAAAATGCTGCTTGCTTCAAACAGGAAAACTTGTGCGGCTCTCATGTCAGGGGTACTTGAGTGAGTGAGATGCAGGGGCTGCATGCACAGCAAACCACCAATCACAATCAAATCTCCAAAGCAGACGGACCCCGTGATTAGAGGTAAAAACACTGAATAAAGTAGTTTCATGTGTTTCTCCAGGGCAGTTCGGCGCTGCTAACCGAGCTAGCTCAGTTTGTTGCTCTGATAACTTAAGATCCAGACGTCCGTGACTAAAATCCTTCATCCGGTTAAATATAGTTAGAAAAATACCAATTGCATTAAAGTTCAAGAAAGGATGGTTTGCGGAAAAAAAAAACTGTATTTTCTTCAATTCCTGTATGATTTCATATCGCAATATATATTGCAGGGGGGAAAAAATCGCAATGTCAGTTTTGTATTCAAACATATTCTTTGCATAACAGAGAATGGTAAGTAAACATATTCTTATATCAGTTTTGTAATGTCACAACACATTTTTCTCTGCTCTCTCTCAGATGGGGATGGTGTGAGCACCAACAGCATCCCCAGTTGGATAAATCAAAGAACCCTGATTACAGAACGATGAAGAAAGACTGCTCCCACTGACAAAACAGTTGCCTACTTTGGCTGTTTTAGATTTTTGGATTGATTTTCTGTTTATATAGAAGAGTATATAGTGAATTTATGAAATGTTGGCATTAGGACTGGGTGACGTTTAAATATAATTTAAGATTACTTACAATACGGTTGAAATGTAAGTGATCTACTGGTTAGTTTTCTGATATAAGGAATCATGTTGTGCCAAAAAAAAAGTTAAACCTGTCGTGCGAACATTAAAACATATAAATTGGAAGAGGTAATTGTTCGTCCACCTTTAGTAGAATCATATTGTGATGGTGTGATGTTGGCGTTTTATTGTGTCACCAAAATACTAGAACTATTCAAGGCAACAAAAAAATACGATATCGGTTATCGAAGCTTTTTTTTAGAACATATGAAGAGTGAGGTCTCATGTGAGGCATTTGAACATCAGTTTCATATTTCATATTTCTTTTAAGTAACTTTTCACACTTATGCCAAATTGTCATACTGTATACACGGAGCATTGTGAGAAATATCTTAATCAACTGTTTTGTATTGATTGCAATACGAATACATCCTTCACTGTTAACTGGCTCTAGAGAGACACAGATAAAGAAAGTTGTAACCGCGGGAACACAAGAAGTGCCAAGGAACTGTGCAATAAACAGCCTCTCTCTGTCATCCAGCCGCTGGGTCTCCCTGCACCTCAGACAGATAACAACACCCAATACCTTTCCCAACACTCTTTAGTTAAACTTCACACTCACACAAGGACATACTGTATATTTCAGAGAGACCATATGAGATACATATTTGACACATGTAGAGCTTTGAGGTAAACAAAAAATAGGTTTCTAGTAAATCCCAGGTTGCCTATGAGTGATAAGAGACAGCTGTCTATGTAAAGATAAAAGTCTATCCTTCAGTATGCTCTTCTTCTTCTTCTTCTTCTTCTTCTTCTTCTTCTTGAGAGTTTTTACTGGCACATTAGAATATGGTCTGTGTTGCTGTGATTTGTGAAGAACAGACAGAGACAGGACTCCTGTCTGTCCCACAATGCTCACAACATCTGTCTTGTAGCTGTGTGTAACCTCGACCTTGGCTTTGTGCATTCGTGTGTCTGAGAGGTTGTGTCTGTGTGGGGCTGTTTGTGTCAAGGTGTTGTGTTTGTGTGTGGCCGGAGGAACACAGCAAACTCTTATCACCGCGTGCCCTGTGCTGTGGTGGAGATGAGATAACATCACAACAACACAGCTACTTTCAGAGCTCTACCAAAAAGGCCTCTGTCTCCGTTCTCAAAAGCCTGCTATCTCAGCCTCGCAGCAATATTACCCCAACCCTCATCATCTTCCAGGAGGAAAATAAGCCTCCAAAACGGACCACCACAATATACCAGCTTTCAACAACATCAGAAAAGCTCCTGAGCAGGACTCAAAATGCCTTTGGAATATTGGTTCAGTCATATCCAGGCAGTTTACAAACCGTCATACAATGATAGCTTCTCTATTTTATGCACTGTATAAAATGATGTTTCAATTCTTAAGTGAAGACAATTTTTAAACTTGTCTGACCTAAATCAGATTTTATAACTGGAGACAGACACACGGCTCATGAAGAGGCCTCAGAGTGACTTTGTGTCTGAATATGTAATTGCTCCTTTGACTGTAACACATATGGTTATCTTGAAATAGCTTAAAGCTAGTGATGCTACTGTTGTGGTTTGAAGTCGAACTCTCTGACATGCTTAACTAATCTTCCGCTTCCAGCCGTAATGTTCAAATAAGTCAAATACACTAAGGTGCAGCTAACAAATGAGTCAGGCACGGTTAAATGTTGATGCAAACATGTTCAATGACAGATTCTTACACAAAAAAGTTATTTTATTAAGTTTGATAAAGATGTATTGGATATGTTTATTTTACTGTTACTGCAATTATTTACATGGATTTCAATCCGATGAAAATATTACATTTTAAATCTATTTTATTATTATGGATCTCACTGGTACTGATGTTCACAGCTGTTCATTCATTACTTTGCAGAAAAAATGTGTTTTTAACATTGTATATGATTTGCATTTACTGCTGTTATGGCCACTGTGGGGCAGGGGCAACAATCTGCAAACAAAAGACAGATGTATAAAGAGCTATGGTGAATATGGTGAAGCTGTCATCTAACAGCTGCTGATTTTGACATCCAACCAAACCCTGAGTAATATATGCTTAATTAAAAGTCAATGCTCTGTCCACCTGATGAATGTCTGTTTGTGAAGTGTGTTTTTTGGTTGAAACAAACTCCCAGGGAGATCTAAGTCTCTTTAGCTGCTAAATGCTGCATTGTCTGCTGTTTGTTGCTTGACAGGTTGCATACAGTAATGTTGGTTTTGCATGTATTCGCTGAAACCGCTGTACACTATGTCAATGCATATGGAATTACAGCAATGACAAAGTCGGCTGATATTTATCTGATAGTTCATCACTGTGAGCGACACATTTCACATGCAGTACATGCAGTTGTTTAAGCCATTGCTAATATTCAAATATTTAATAATATACTTAGTAGTTTAAATGTGTTATACTGCTGAGGTATATTGTTGAAAGATTCGGCTAAAGTGGATATTAATCAGTAACAATTAGTAAGCCATGCACTTAACACAATTAAAACAAAACTATAATCAGCCTGCAGGGCAACAGACTGTTAGGACAAAAGTCAAAAAAATGCAAATCAGACAAAAACAATTAAAAGTTACTAAAAACGAGACAATTGAGTGTTAGAAAAAGTCACTGTTTCCAAGAAGATAATGTTAACTTCAGCACAGCACTTTAATCAATTGTACTCTCCTTTACGACCTGTCCTTCCTGGTGCAAATGGTGCTAATCAATCATGCAGGCACAATGATTAAGAAGGTTCTGTAGAGGATCATTAGACCCTCCTCACTTTAGACAGGGTAATTGTGCCCGGCTTAAACATATTGAGACTGCTAAAGAAACCAAATTAAAATGAAACTTAAATAGAATCCCACTTTGTCTGTTTGTCTTATATTTATTGACTCGGAAACATTTGGAAGAGCGCAAGAAAAGATTGAACCGTCCCAACAATTTGGACAAGAAGCCAACTGTTGCTGAAAGATAAGAGCTGTTAATAAAAAATGCCCACAAGCACTTGGTCCCTTGTTCCGAATCCTTGAAGCTGTTAATTGAATAGAGGAGATTGATGAGTTTAATCAGCTGGATGCTGATGGAGGCCTTTTATGGGATAATTGAATATGCGATTAATAAATTCTATTATGGCCAGTTTAGCAGAGAAAAGAAAGAAACAGATCAATATGCAGAGGAGGGAGCAAGAAGTCACTCCAGGTAGAAAGGATAATACCCCTCCTTCTCTCTGTCACACACACTTTTAAATCACCTCCTGTCGTATGAACAAAACTGCTTTCAGGCAGAATCTAAAACAACTGTCAGAAACTGAATTTCCTGAAAACAGACAGGTGAAGGTGCACCGTATTTCTACTTAAATAATTGCTCTCTTCCACATATAAACCTCTGTTTTACCTATTTCTTTAGCTCTCAATTGTTTTCAGCCCTGTCCATCACTTTCTTAGACTGTTTGGACCACTGCTCTCCCGATTGTCCTTCCCCCTGATCTTTAATAACAGCAATATCCGTTGGCTAAGTGGCTTATCCTCCTATACAGTATCTATCCAAATCTCACAGTAAAACAACTGGGGGGGAAACAGGCTATTCCACTTAGTCCTTCTAAGCCCTTCCTAGCTCATAGATACCGATTTCCATATAGCTATATTTTCCCGGTCACAAAGAGACAAAGTAGCTTCTGAGTGACAGAAGTGCGTGTATGTACGTATGTGTGAGCACAGGGGAACTGCGTGTCGGTGTTAGCAAGTAATAGAGCGTGACGTGTTCAAAGCCACAGCTCTTTGTGCTGCTCAGCTCCTTCAACCCTCCCAGGGTCAGAGAAACTCGAGGCCAATCTATTAAGAATACAGGAAGGAAGCGAAGGGAAGAATATAACATCAAAATGAAAATGGAGCCTTCATTATTTTCTATTCCGGCGTTCTCAATGCTGAAGGACTGGAAATGAAAAAAGGAATGGACAGTGGATAGCGCGCACGGAAAACATATTGTAAATAAAGGAAATGCAAAAGCGCGGGGGGGGGGGGGACCAACAGCAGAACAGACACCACAGAGGAGCAACTGAAACAGAAGAGCTGAGGCAGGTTAATGAAAGAAAAGGAAGGTGAAAGTAGGGAGGATTTTATTCCCCTGTGGTCAGTGTGTGCGCTCAGTGCCATTCCTAATGGAACTTGTCTGATCTGGTAAGCCTGTCTCTGTTCTCTGTCAGGTTCTGAGAACAAGACCCAGAACGTGCCTCAATATCACATCAGGCCTCAGAGGAAACATTTTTGATTAAACTGGACTGTTATTTGTTGTCTCCTGGTTTGAAACACACACAAAAAAACATGGTCTTTCATTCCAGGTCCTGACTGTCAGGAAATCTCTCTTCCTTCTAACCATCATCATGTTCAAATTCATACAATTCCTTCATAGACTACATCTCGCTCGCTTGATTCCAGTTGCTCCCTGGAAACTATATGTTGACATTATCTGGCAGCAATATTTGAATAATTTACTTTTTTAGCCATGATCTTGGGTTAAAGTATTCTCTAACTTAATTAGTCTGCTTTTGAATGATGATCCTATATTAAATCATTAAAAGACTAAACTTAGCAGACATTACAGCGGCCAAGAAATGGATTGTATGCCAATGCAGAAAAGCACTGCACTCTGTCTCTAAAATAGATCAGTTATCTGCCATTCTCAAAGTTTGTCTTTGAAACTGGCATCTGCAAAAATCCATGAAGATTTTTCTAATATCGCAGCCTTAGTTCCCAGTTTCTTTGTTTGAAGTTAGGATGAGGTTTGATAACAAAACTGTGTCATGTGTTGTTATTTTTATTTATTATTAGTATTCCTTTTGTTTACACCCTTTTCTCCCCACCCATGTCTTAGTATTGAGGTGTGTTTAATGCCTAATTGATAATGTCTGTGTGTAAACAGCAATTGGAAGATTAAACTTAGTTAGTATGTAATCTTTCATAATGTAATGTAATAAATAGTTACACAAAATATGTACTAATGCTTGTGCTAAGAGTTGTTTGTCAAAATTGAATAAAACCTTATACATCATTAGATGCCCATGCAGTGGGATTCATACAGTGTGTGTGTGCGTATGTGTGTGTGTGTGTGTGTGTGTGTGTGTGTGTGTGTGTGTGTGTGTGTGTGTGTGTGTGTGTGTGTGTGTGTGTGTGTGTGTGTGTGTGTGTGTGTGTGTGTGTGTGTGTGTGTGTGTCAGAGGGTGTTATGTTGATCTGTCCCAGTATGTCTATGATCCTGCGCCCACGCGCAACAGCACACGTGTTTACTCTCAAGGCGTTTTGTGGAACAAAATAATAGCGTGGCGAACGGGCAGTGGAGAACGCATTACGGTGTCAAGAGCAACATCAACAGCAGCGTCGACCAGCGGACTGGGAGTAAACAGTTGCCACAGGCTGAGTCATCTATCTGAAAGCAATTGCACGTCAATGCACTATCACAATAACCAGTGGTTACAATAAATAATACAGTGGGGAAAAATGGAGGACAAATAGCTTTGATGACAAAGGTGGTGAATGGGCTGGCACAATGAAGGCATTGATCACTTGTAACAATAAATTATACAGTTGGGTATACAGTAGGACGGTGATAAATAACAATATATCTAAGAATGAAATAGAGGGACCAACAACACTGATTGCGTAGTAGTGATTTCGACCGGCCTGATGGTTAATAATGTCTGCGGCTGCTTTACGAAAATATCTTCCCGTGATCTCAATCCCAATTGTTCAGCAGATATATTTGAACACTTGCAAAAGCACTTTAAAATACTGTACAGCTTCCAGGGTAACCAACTTCTCCTCAAAGGGAGTATCAACACCTTTTGTGATGTCCAATCAGTGTTAATGGTAAATGTTGTCGATTGAAACCAATAGGTCCCCAGTGCGTGCTATATTGACAAAGAAAGCTGAGTTTGCAGAATCCGTGTTCCTCCTGCATCGTCATTGGACGTGACACGCGGAACAGCTACAGGCTACTTTAGTTTGGATTTCTTATCTCCACCTCTGGGTAGCTAAAGGGCGTGCTCGGTATACTGCTTTTAAAACAGGTCTTCTTTTTGTACTCTTTGCTAGGAGTGTTTCCAAGAGTAAAATAGAATCCTAAAATAAGAGCTGGGAGGATGTTTGCTGTTATGATATTCAGCCGCATTTATTTGAGCCACAGTATGCAACTTTAGAAATGAGATGGAGAAAGAGGCTCCGGCTGGATCAGACACTTAGTTGCCTTTGACTTTAAGGCCATAAACACCCAATGAAGTGTTTTAGTTTATTCTGGTTAATTAAAACTCTTCTCAGGTTGAACTCAATGAACCAATAGAAATAATGAACTGTTACCTCCCGGCAGGAGCAGAACATTAATAGGAGTGTCAGGGAGATCACAGTTTGTACACACCACCCAAAGAGCCTTTGAGTAAGGTGTAATGGAGCAAAATAAGTTTCAACATCTAATGAGCGAATTCAAATAAAGGGATTTGAATTATTTTACTGGAAATAAAATACTGTATATTCTAAATGTATAGGGCTTAGAGAATGGTAATAAAATCCTAAAACTAGATGAAAAATGTAATCTAAATCACGTTATGCGGGATCAAACTTTTTAGAAGCTTAAAGAAAACAAAGTAAGATCAATCTTATCCATCGTGGCGGGAACGCTCCCTTTGGTGACAGAACGTACCGTGCAGTGGTTCTGCTGCTGCAGCAGGGTGGGGACGTCTCCTCCGACGGGCATCTGCTTGGCCAGCTCCTCGTCCTTCAGGCAGATCCACCTCCACAGCTCCTCCAGGAGGCCCAGCAGACGAGACCAGCGCTCAGCACTCGCCTCAAGATGGGCTCTACCAATACACAATCGCTTTAAGTATTATTATACTGTATGCATTTTCCAGCCCGTTACTGAAAGGCATAAACCATCTTGTATCGGTACTACTTATTGCTGCTACTTTAATACCTCACCGTTTAGTGCAACATACACTTTTCTTTATAATGCTGCTACTTGTTTGGTTTTTTTGCATTAATGCATACTTACGTCCATAATGTGTGCTTGCCACTTCAAATAACTAACTTTATGTTTACCTTTGTATATGCTCTGTCCCTTTGCTGTGGCACTGTACATTGGTCCGCTGTGGGACTAATACAGGGTTACTAATTCTGATTGTACTGGCATATCAAAGAGTCTGTTTAGGACACAAAACTATAACACACGGCTGTGGATTTAGCACCTACTAGAGGCTGATACTTGTATTTATACAGCAGGAAAGCTACATTGTGTCTTTTATTTTCAATAAAATGTTCATATAAAAAGTTCCATAAGTTCCAGCTTAGAAAAACATTAATAAACAACTAAAAAGCCTTAATAACTACAAACTCCTGTAAAGTAAATCTCTGGAGCGAGGTTGCTGCCCTCCTTGTGCAGATGTTATTGTAAATAGGAAACACAGTTAGCTGCTAATTGTGTGGGTGGTAGCATGCATGCAATACGTGTTGATACAGTAAGCTCTTGTGTGTTCCTCCTCTCCTCCAGGCATAATATATCTGAACACTGTGTTCAGAGACCTCCTATTGCCGCTCGCTGAGTTAGTCATAATTACACAAGTACTGCAATTAAGGCATAATGGGCTTAACACAATCAGCACGCCGCGGCCCCCCAACTCCTACACAGGCTGATCTCTCACTTTCCATTTTCCTCCCGCCTATCTTCCTGTGGAACAAGTCCAGCCCATTATGCCTGTTCTGCTTGACCCTGACCCCCAAACTCTTTCCAGCGGTGAAACTTTCCCATCTCTTTTACTTCCCCTTCCTTCTCTCTCACCTTTTCCCCTGCCCTGGAGCTTTGTTGTGCTCCTCGGACGCTTCTCTTCATCATCCCTCCTCCTCCTCTTTGTCTTTGAACATCTCCATCTGGTCCTGTCAACTTCGCTTCCACTTTCACTTTCTTCACCCTCTGCATCGCAAATCTTATTTATTTATGGCAAGGTTGCGGCTGACGCGGCATTGTCTCATCAGAAGTTTATGTGCCACTGTGGCGGCTCTCATGTCCTTTTTGAGCAGTTTTTCAGGCAGGCATGTGAAATAAAGCAGTTACTGTATCTGTACTGCTGAGGGGAACACCACAACCTGGGTGAATATTCCACAGCACTCTGTATGTCTCATGTGGTTTTCCATGAATCATGAGTCATGATCCATCATGATCGAAACGGTTTGGAGAAGTCACTGCCCCAGTTACCAGGGAGGAAGAAACTTTATATTGTGAATAATATGCAGCTTAAGTGTATTGATGAGTAACCAGAGGAAAGTGGCCTTGAGCGAAGACTCTTGATGTGTGCTCTATGTATTGTTGCAGAGTACAGATAAGTGTGTTTGCTACCTTGACCCTTTGCTTTTTGTTGCTGCATTTTCTAATTCCTATGTCAGAGTACACAGGAATAACACTCACAGAAGAAATTCAATTCTGCAATATGCTGGTTGATTTAAATTGTACACTAAGGCAGAGACCGAAACTCAAAATGTTTTTTCTTTCCAAAGTAAGGAGCAGCAAAAGAGCAGAAAAATACAATCTGAGCTGCATGACCCCTAAACACTGGAGCAAACCGGTGTAAGTATTGAACTTTAACTGACCGTATGTTGGCGGATTTGGCCTTTAAGTCGCTCCAGCGTTGGTTCATGTCATCCAGTCTGTGTTGGAGGAACACCGCTTCCTCCGAGCTGCCCAGAGCCTTGACCATCTTCGACTTGTTCCCATCCACACTCTTGTAGATGTCATTGTGGGCATCGATTTCAGCCTGGATGTCCTACAAATACACAAACAAAGAATAATTATCAGAACGAGCATTTCTTCAGGGGGAACGTTAGTGTCTGAGCAAATACATACAAAGCTAAGGGTAGTGATTGCTCAGTAAAGGAAGTTCATAACAAAATCCCCCCAAAATTAGAGGTCAATTATTCAAGTCAATTATTCATGAACCGAAAGAAATATTGGATTTTGGTTCTAGTCTTGAGGGATTTAACAGCATCCCGCAAACAACAGTTCCAGAGGGCAGAGAAGTCTATATTTTTAAGACATATCCTCGAGGTACCTTTTGACTCGTTGACTAACAAGATTTTAAGATAGATTTTACTGTGACGGATTACCATTTTTAACCATGTGTATGTGTGAGTGCCCCTAACGAGGCAGCTCTATTACACAACCACGTCTCACAGGGTATATGTGAGTGTTAGTGTGTGAACCACAAGGGGAGATGACGTAAGTAGAGGATCCTGTCAAATGTTTTATTTTTAGATGTGTAAAACTGCTCCATTTTCTCTTCACTCTCCCTCTCTCTAGAGGGACTCCCCCCAGCTCAACCCATTTGAACTTCAGATAAAAGGAATACTCCAACAACATATGGATGCGTGTCACACTGCCACACAGTCAGATAGAAAAGGGGACAGAACGAGTGTAGGGTGTAATGAGACCTACAGCCTATAAGAGTTTAGAAATAAAAAAACATTTTGACGGGTTCAACGACTCATCTTCAGCGCCTGCTTGTGTATCTTCTCCAGTGATGCATTACAGATTGGAAAAGATAGTTTGCCTTTTCATTTCATAATTACTGTAAAACTGCCTTAACTTAGAGAAGGAAATTAATGTTGCTGCACTGTATTAATTTTGTCTCTACCATTTTGAAAATAAATTAACAATTACCAAAAGAGGGCATTAAGAGATTATTGAGTGTTCTCAGCTTGAACAAATCTGTAAATTAAGTTATCCAAGTGTTAAAAATAATTGAATATTGGATACACCCAATGTGCCTGGAACAAAGTGACTGTTCATCACCAGCCAAATCACACATGTCAAAAATAGCTACACACTAATGACGATACCATTAAATAGAAGGAAAATATATGAACCCCTGTCGTTTAATATGCGCACATGAAGTAAAGTAACAACTGCTGAGCTACTCTGTAAACTATGTTCTCAAAAAAACCACAGCGACAATGGCTATACAGAAAACAATTAATATTTACCACAATCATCTGTGACAAGGTGCTGCAATTCACTGAATGCCAAGAGCCATTTCACAAAGGCTAAAGCAAATCCCTTCGCTGTGATTCACAAGGATAATCACCCTCTGGCTTTCTGACACAAATCAAATGCCTGTTAAAGGTCAAAGCAGAGAGACAGTGAGAGACAAACAGACAGAACGAGAAAAAAGAGACAGAGAGAAAAGCAAAGATAAAAGGAGAGATGAAGAAGAAGAGTGAAAGACAAGAGAGTCATCCTGTCATTTAGCAAGCTGGCAGTTTTTCAAGTCATTACCCAAGTGCTTCCCTTTTCTTTTGCTTTAGCACTTCTATTTCCCTGGAAGCAATATTGACTGCTCACACACTCACACACAACACAGAAGAAGGCAAAGACTGTGTGGGCCTTCAGAGGCACACCTATTCATTTACAAAGCTCCCTTTACATTTCATTTCCTCCACTGAAAGACTGCTGTGAGCCAACAGTTTAAGTATGTTGGTGTGAATCGTGGGACGCATTAGTGTGGTGACGGATGACTTTCTGTCGCTTGGTCTTTACCACACATGTACACTACAAAAAGAAATCTGTGTGCCACAAGGGAGCGTGTCAGCTATAAAAAGCCTCTGTTTGCAGCTATTTCAAGAAATGAACTCAATATCAGTAGTGGCAAAGTGTGCAGAAAGGCAGCAGAAAGGTTAATGGCTTCTGAATCTCATGCACGCAGTAATGAGTGATACAGACTTGTTAGCTGTGGGCTGGTTTGTGCGCAGGTAAGGTGTGTCAGATTCCCCTTTTAGTCACTGAAGTTAAGAAACTTCTATCTTTGTCAAGGAAAAAAGCATTAAACGTAAAGATGGCTGAGGTAAAAAGAATAATAACACACACTAACACATTATGGCGTTGATTATAACTGTTCCCAAATGTGTATTTCCCATTGACAAACAACATTGACCCTTACTGAGCGAAGCCATGCTTGTCATTAGCCTTTTATAACACAATTACCACAATCGTTTGCTTTGACAAATTAGGCATAATTCAAGGTTCTTTGTCAAATTCTATAATTCATTCAGTGCATGGTAATGCTCTCAAATAACTAGCAGCACAGGCCAGAACCGATTATTCCATTTTAATGAGTCCAATAATGACTGCTCCGACCTCATGAAGCTGAATACATTAGGTCCACCACCACAAACACAGGGGAAGATGGAGAGGGACTGTGCTTGTATTCATGCTGTTTAAGTGACCAATGTGAGACCAAGACCAAGCTGTTCTTAAATCAGTAGAAATATACCTGTTCGAGCTTTCTGAGCAGCTCCTGCACGCTGAAGTTTAAGCCAATCATATTAGAGTGTGTGCACGGACTCCTTCAGCTCCCGCAAGTGCCTACATGTTCTCTAGTGTGAGGCAGGTGGAAGGTCGGCAAGGACTCAGCACAGGTAGGTCAGTCCTCCAGTGGTTACCGTCAAAACAGAAACCTCCAAGGTCAGGGTTCGGATCAATGCCGAATCCAAAGTGAGAACCAACTTGATTCAAACCGTGGAGAAACACGGCTCTTGTAATACAATTGAACGGAAGAAAGTGAAACTTGGGCCGCAGTCTCAAAACAGGCAATTTCCACACTTCACACACCCCTCGGCAGCACTTGTGCATGCGTGGCGGTGTGTGTGCTGGCCCAATCCCGCCACATGTTCGTAGCATCCTCTTGGGAAAGGCAGCCGAGCTGAGAATTGGGGTGTGACAGTTACTCTGCCGTCATGCTTCAAAAGTGGGTTTAGGATTAACAGGACTATTGGTGCCACTGGAGGTTTGACAAAGTGGAGGCGGGAGGCTGACAGCTGAGTCCTTCTGGCCAGGGCACTTAAACTGGGGAGGAAATCCAACAAATCTTGGGTAGAGGTCTGCAAAGACGAGATAACGGTTTGTGTCTTGAGGGACAGGCCGGTTGACGTAAACCTCCAAACGGCCGAAGACAGGTCTGGCTCTCTCCTGCAACTTTGCTCTGCTTCCCTGCCTCCACTCCCCCTCTGGGCATGAAGGAAGCTGTTTACACGATGTACGGCAGTCCAACTCAGGGTAGGGCCGGGGCATTTGCTCTCAATTACTCTGATGAAAAGCACTCTATTCCTGCCAGTCACACAGCCCTTGTGGAGAGACGGCAGCACAAAGAGGCATATGGTTTGCCCCCTCCTTCCCCTGAGTAAAGGGTAAGGGGCTCAAAGAGACAGAGTCACCTCAGTGCCTGCCTTAATACCCGCCCCTCGGGTCTCCAGCCCCGGTCTGGTCTCGCTCCATCACACCCTCCTAATCACTGCCATGACTGGGCCACTTAGTCAAAGAATGCCTTCTTCTTTTCTGTAGCCACGTGTTAGCGACGAGCTGCCTGGAGTCTTGGAGTCGTTCGGAGTTTGACTCGCCAGCCTCTTGGAGTCGAAGCTCTGCCGATTATCTTCCCTTCGCCTTTTGAGAAGTGGTTGATGTGTTTGTCATCCTGTTTGTTCTCCTCCTCTTGGATGAGAAAACTTCTTCTAAAGTTGCGTTTCTTCTTTGGCGCTTTGTTCCAATGGGGGTAACGCAAACACCCATCTCTCTCTCTCCTCTTCCTCCTTTGCTCTCGTTCTCTCTGGCCACTCGCCCCAGTCTTTCACACAGCTGTTTATTATTTTTGATCTGTATCCTCCCATTCCCCTCCTCTCTCCACCTCGCTCTCTCCCTCTCCCCCTTAAACAAACTCAACACACCACACACCCACTTCCTGAGGCCTGAATGGGCAGAGAGCATGTTAGAGGGGAGTTTTTCAGAGAAAAGTAAGAGTTTTGTCCAGAATTTTCCATAAAAAAAATAAATGAAAACTGTTAATACGGTAGGTGAGAGTGATGAAAAGGAGAACATTTCAAGTGCAAAAATCTAAGCAATAAAGAAAGTGAGGGCAGAGGGCCAGCTGAACAGAGCTCCTCTAATGGAATGGTGTACCTGTCTGAGTCAGGAGTGATAAAAAACATGGCTTTCTGCTAAAAGACTACAAAAAGAAAGCAATGAGGGTGTGAGGACAGGGCAGATGCAATCTTCTGCACAGATAACATTATTCATGCATTTTAATCAATGTAACACTATTCCTTGACAGCTTTTATATAAAGTTAAACTCTGAGAGCTTTGAAGCCCGCTACAGTTCGGATCCCATCATTTGAATACCAGCGGTCCACAGAGGACTGCATTATGAGAGGGCTGCGAAGAGAAACCGGCTAAATGCTTTAAATAAGTCTATAAATAACATTCTTGGAGAGGCGTGGATAGCTGCTCTGGTCTTTCGGGCTATGTTGAAGAGATGCAAATATTACATTCAAATGCACATCATATATAAGATAAGCTGAATGTGGAGGTGGAGGTGTGACGTTTGTGTGTGTGTCGGCATTTTGAACAGCAGGGTAGACATGTGGTGTGCATCAAAGACACGCAGACAGATGGCTGTCGAGGGTGAAAAAAAAAGACACAATACAACTTTGAATATTCATAAGAGAAAGACTTTGAAGCACGCTTAGCTAATTAACAAATATTAACATACTTGAGGCCCCGAAACAGCATTTTTGATGTGTGCAACAAATATATAGTATTTCAGAGCTCTCCAGCGAATGATGTGAAATTAACTGGGGGACTTGGCAAACACAAGCATAACTAATTCCACAATGAGTGGAAGCCGAGATTAAAGGGGAAAAAAGAGATGAAACAAGCTATTTGTCAAACGTGTGACAATTTTGGCTTACCAGGGGTTTGATATTTTAACTTGAGACTGTCATTCACAAAAACAGGCACCAATTAGGAATACAAACAAGCACATGAGTGGAGCTTAAGGCAGGAGATGAGGGGGTTAATGTTGGGCTACATTACAGGAGAAAGCGGATTAGGGAAAGAATGTAACGCTTCCAGTCCTTTAGTCCTTTAGGCAAAAAGAGGAGAGGAGAGTTGACTGATTGAGACGTGAGACGCAGCAACGATGACGAGAAGTGAGGTGTAACACTTATACAGAGAGGGGGACAGAGGAGAAAGGCAAGATAAAAAAAAGAATCCTAAAAAAAGTAAACTATAGGAGAAGAAAAAGAGAAACTCTAGTGTGAGATATTTTTAGATTAGAACGGCCTATAATTCCCAGTGAGGACTCGAGCTAGTAAAGTAAAGGAAGGGTTGAGGCATATGATTGGGAACTAAAATATTAACGCGCGGGGTAGAATGAGGGTAACGGAGACTGAATAGACATTTCTTTAAACATTGGACCATAACATTATGTTTAAGTCAACCGAGCCAAGAAACGGTTCAGTTCAAGAACTAAAAGTTTTGCTCTACTTTCCTGTCTTCAGAGGATACATGTTGCTTTATGTTCTTGTTGCTAACTCAGCCTTCCTGGCCCTGAAATCACACAGAGAAGCTTTTACAACAAACTTTGATATGTTTAATTTCAAGTAGCTCACTCCAGTGAATTATTGATTGTTTCAGCATCTTTTAACTCGTTGTTTTTCTTGTCTGCACCTTTACTGTTCTCCCTCTCACTGCTCATTAATCTCATATCAGTCACAGCTAGCAGCCGGCTAACGTCAGTCTGAGTCTGCAGGAGGTCTGAACAGGCAACTGTTCACTAAAACACTCGCAACAAACACTTTATGAGGCGAAACATGTCAATGTTGTTCTGACCGCATGATTTGCTGCTGCATTAAGTGGATGCACATGATGGTTGGTGTTTTAGGGATAGACATCTTTGACATAATCATTTATATTGGATGTGATGTCGTCTATGTGTAATACAACGAATATTTAAATAGGGGGTGGGGCATGATTGTTGAGGCAGTGCTGTGCAGCTTTTTATTACTGCAGTGTACCACAAATCAAATAATGAATTAAAATAATTTGTTCTTAAACTTGAAAAAAGCTGTTAAATTGTGTTATTCATTTAATACTTTTTCATTCACAGTGGCTAATTGCAAATGAAGATAAGCATTTTGATTAATTAATATAAGTGAACATAGGAAAAAACACAAAGAGAACATTTTTGAAATAAATAAACAACAATTTGATAGAAGACCACACTGGCTTTAAATAATAGAGAAAAGACTGCGAAAAGGGAAAATAAAAAGGAGTCAAAGAGCAACAGCTGAAAGAGAAAAGGTATAGTTTCGCAGTCTCAGACGATGTCAAGAGGGAGTAGAGGCCGTACCGTCTGAATGCGTATCGCAGGATCAAAAACAGAGCAAATAAACTTTGCAGCGAACAAACACAAACAAGGCCACATAAACACAGATACACAAATACGCCCTGAGCCAAATTCCACGAGCAGACCTGTCTACCTTGATAAAGCTCAGGGGCAGTTAGGATTCATCCAATTGTATCTGATCCAGACTTATCGCTGCTAAAATGTACAGCGTCTGAAAAAAATCAATGTGGCTGCAGCATTCCACTTTAATTCTCACAAATGGGCCACATCCAATGAAGTCACTTCCTGTGCCCCAGGTTATCCCTGACCCTCCTCTTCCTGTTAGGATGGCAGCATCCTTGTAGGGGAGATAAGGGACCCGATTGTGTTTGTATATGTATGTATATGTGTAACTGGCACTGTAGTTACATTCATTCTTATTTGCTGCTCATTAGGCAGTACAACAAGCCTGTTCAATCCTACTAATCTAGTCCCTGTCTCTGAACTTCAGTACATCCACACAACAACAGATCAAGATATCTAATACAATTTTAAAAAGTAAGCACAGTGAAATGGATTTCAGTAAGATGCTAACAGCAAAGTAAATTAGGAAAGCGTGTCACTGAGTCTACAAATTGTTAATGCACACATTAGCAAGCCACTAAATTGACAGCTGACCTCGGTCGATGTGACAAAGGACAACTGCAGTCAAAGGTCATGCTGATCACTAATAACTTCTTCCAGGATTCCAATAATAGACCACGAGTCACATCCTTGTAATCATAAGTGAGGAAAAGGACATCCTGAAATTCATATGCAAGCTCCTGAGCAGGGAAATTGAAATTGATTGGGTGCGCTTTGTGCTGTTGCCCGATAATCAGCTATTGATTCTGGTGCAGGGCCTTTTGTGTTTCTGTGTGTCGACAAGACACTTGGGAGATGGCCTTTAGATTGTGCTAAAACGCCGAAGCTCTTGGATACTAATCCTTGTGCAAGAGAACACAGTGGCTTTGGAGAGTGTACAAGACCGTATCAGCTGTTTAGCCAACAAATACATCGCGTTTCCTGTGACTGCTTAACAATAAAAACCACTCTGTGTTTAGCCAGTTAAATGGTGAAAATACTGTAGGAACTAGCAGCAGTAACAAATGTTCATTTTGAATTAGCAGTCATTTAATATAGTGCTGACTAGCAAAAGTGAAAAGTAAACATTGAGAGAGATGAAGATATTCAATTACAATTAAGGCTGGATGACATACATGAAGAAATAGTAGAAAACAAATATTATGTAGAAATAGAGTTGCAGTATGTGAGAACATGAAATGCCTATGTCTGACATAATGCAGGCCATAAGCAGTGTGGAAAAAAACAAGGTTTAAAGATGCATGAACATTTGAAAGAGCAACAACAGTTCAACCCTTAAAACTAATGAATTCCCAGATAAAAAAATAAAAACGTTTCAAGCAAAAGTATATCCAGGCACTACAGATTTCAGAAAAATCTACTTGCTGAGTTGACTGGATTTTAAAACCCCAGGCCTGCTGAGGGCCCTCTGAGTTCTTATCAACCTGCTCTTTCACTCGTGTTCAAAGACTTCTGCCCCTCCCATCTTTTCCACTTCCTCTCATACCCTCAGTGCTATTTGAAGTGCTCTGCCTCATGGGAACTGAAGATCTTGACCGTGGTGGGTGGTCTGTCAGCGGGTAGTCGCAGTACGCCACAGTAGAGAGAATCTTAAAAAAGGGGAGTCTGTGACGTGATGGCTTCTGAAGCTGCTGTCGCCTCCACAAGGAGCAGAGATAGGAGTTCAATTAGCGCATGAGCCCGCCACCTGCTGTGATGGGTGTGGAGGAGCGAGGCTTCAAAAGGTTAGGTGACAGCACCAATTAGACTGTTGCTCTAACAAAGTGATGTTTGCTGCTGTAGAAGAACGAGAACACGCATAGTGTTGGAGCTCACGTCAAAATAATGGACCATCACAACTTAGACCTCAATGTTGGAAGGGGTAGATGACTAACTTTAGAGTAGTGATAGAAAGGATAAACACTGAAAATAGTTGTGCAAGACACCTCATTTCAAACACACATATACAAAGAAAATATTACCCCAACACCCCTGAAGATAATAGAGAACATGGCTAATGGTATTGTAAAAACACAGCAGACAGCCGTGGACAGGATGAGAGAAATGCAAAAGTGATTGCAGTACAAACGTTTATTTCGAAAACATTCAGCAATAACTTCCGTGGAAAAACAGATAGTATCGTACACTGTAGAAGTGGAGACAGCAAAAACAAATGCGCACAGGGAGAAGGGTTTAGTTATGAAGGCATGGCAGGACTTTATAAAATAATATGCTAATCCGTGCCGTTATTGTTAAATCATTTGGACTGTTTGTTTCTGGAACAGAGAAAAACAGGTAGTGTGGGAAAGGGTGTATTTCAAATCCTCCTCTCCACCCACCTCCAGCAAAAAAAAAACATTCCACAAAGTTTCTGAAAACAGCCCCAAAAATCCACCTGGTAATTATATACTTTCCTGTGAACACACATTTTCCTCATCATCACCACCACTACCACCACCCACACATCCTCTTTCAAATATTCCCTTATATCAACCCAATATCTCTATAAATGACTGATACACTTGCCTCATTAATATTCATTCTGCCCTGCATTTCCCCCTCAACTTCAAACATTATCTTTGCCTTAAAGCTGCAACTAAAGAAAAACAAAAGCACCATTCCGAGAATAAAAAAGGATGACCTCTGCACACTGTGAGCTCGTGAAATCTGACCCGCTCCTCACACAGCCTTTTATTGAAGTTTGAGACATGCTGTTCACATCTGCTTTGTCTGAGACGATTTATCATATATTGTTCATTGGAGGTGAATAGATCCCGAGCGTTGAGCATGCAGAAATCAAATAATCCTGTGCACGGTCACATAACTATTGATCTTACTGATAGCCCAGATGGGATTTGTTAGATGACGTCTGGATGAGAATTAGAGCTTCCTTACAGTAAAAAATCTATATGTAATACTGTTCCCGTTAATTGAACATTGTTGGAATCGATGACCGCAACCCACACTCCGCTCCATCCTGCGTCAGGGTCTATTTAATGAAAAATACCACATAACTGTAATCACCCACTAAAAGGACACACAGAGAACAAGCTGCACTGATTTGATGACATATGAATCACATCTCCATGAACCAAAAAACAGACTGCGTAGGGGAGTGTGTGACTGCCCACAGAGTTCCTGTTCGGCCCCTGGGGGGGGGGGGGGGAGCTCTGGGTGTGACGCACAACAGCGCTGCAGCTCAGAGGAAAGATAAGACCCCCAGAGTTTCCAAAACACCAGTAAAACACAGCCAAAACTTAACTAGAAAACAAAGCTGTATTTTAATATTCATACAATTAAAAAAAATAGGGCTATGAGAGAACATTTTCTAAATAGATGTACAAGGATATGTTGGGTAGCCCCGGGGCTCTTGAATTGATGTAACACTTCCCACATCTGCAAGCAGGAAAGGTCCGCGAGACATTAAATATGTGTGCTGGCAACTGGTTGTGGTCGTATGGACAGTTTGCAGCCACTCCCCTGTAAAAGATATGTGATTGATAACGATCGTCTGGGTATCTGTGGACCTTTTCCCACGGGAAGTTGCCAAGCAAAAGCAAAAGCCACAAGTTTACAGAGAATGCTTTATGGAGATATTTTGGTGTTGATAATAGACAGGGAGGAGGAAGCGATGACACTGACATGGTGGGCGCTGAAGTGCATGACAAGTTTGTTTGTATTGCCGTGCGTTTTTCTGGTTATACAGCCTATGTTGCCTCAAGCCTATCCCTCATATCAACTTTTTCCCTTCTCTTAGTCATATTCATCTTCCTCCACTGCTCCAGTTAACTCCTCTCCCTTCCCTTCTCCCTCCTCCTCCTTCTTCCCTATCTCTTGCTTTCGGCACCTCTATTTCATCCTACTCCTATTTGTTATACTCTCTTCTCCTCCTTAGTTTATTGCTCAGCAGAGGTGAGTGAGATATCTAACCTCCACAGGTCGCACTCCCTCTGAGCTCTCACCACCCCCCCTATCAACAACCATGGTTGGCTTATTACTTCCTGGAGTGTTTACTGTAGGAGAGCTGTCTAGGCCTATAGCATCATAGTGTTTTCTGTCGTGCTGGGCCAAATGACTTCAACCATCACTCACGGACCACTAGGTTGGAGTTTCTGTCTTCATTTGTCCTCCTCCCGTCCTTACCCCCCGCTTCTCTCATCTTCCCTCTGCATATAACTCTCTTTTTATGTCACTGTCTTAACAATCATCATATGCTGCTATTTCAGTACACAAGTTCAGTTCCTTATACCCAGTATACCCATCAGATTTTGAATAGATGTGCTGTTGTCTCAGCAGGAGCCCGTTTTTACTGTGGTCTAAACTGCTTCAATTGTATTGCACATGACTGCAGTTTGATATTCAGTCTCGCAACATGAAGCCATTACAAGTTTTGATGAATGTCATCAGTCTACATCTCTTTTAGTCCCTGTAGATGGTTTGCACTATGCAACAATTTAGCAACTGACTCCTCCTGAGCTCTATAATATTCCTATGGACAAGAACAAAGTCGGGTTTTTTTCACTCCTGTGGGCATAAGGTGAAAATAAGAAAATTGAAAGGAGAAAGTGTCCCGTGGTCCCCATGGTTTTCTTTCTCAAAGCATTTAATCTCTAGAGAAACATGTCTCCTTTTCGTCAGTGATAAAAGCAATATTCTCTTGTCGTTCCCATAAAAATCCAATTCTCAAACGAATCATCTTTGCCCATTTTACTCCCGTCTCACCAACACTTATCTTGGTTTGACTTTCATAGGGGGAATAAGGCCAGCTTACGTCATGTTCTCTGTCTTTATGGCCTTATCAGGTTTCTCTCTAGAGATCAGATCCAGCTTTCACTGTAACCCCTGAGTCAGGACAGCTCACTCCCCTCCAATCTTGTCTGTACTACTACTCCCTCCAGAGGAAGAATCAGGATCACTTGAAGAACTTTCTTCACTTTCAGCATGCACACTTTCACGACAGTTCCAGAGGAGCCGACCAACAACACCGGCTGCCTCAGGCTCTGCTGTCACTGGCATTCTTCAGTGCTTCTCTGAGCTAACTACCAACAAGCACAACATTTCCCAGACAAAATGTTCAACCTTAAGTCTGAGTAAGAATCTCCAGAGCGGTAAGTTACACTAATTGGCCAATTAAATATAACAATGCTTCGGCACTCCTTAACAGATCCTTATAAACTCCTTTTGTCAGGCTATGATAGGGTTCTGCATATGTTATATAAATGTCAATTTCATGCAGATATATCCGTCTGAAATTAATATGCTTTATCACTTCACACAACCCTTAACATTAAATTATATTCATCACACTAATTAGCAACACATTTGACTCCACACGCAACGTCCTGTCACTAATGAGACATATTCTGTCAGACTTCAACTGAAGCGCATCGTGCTTTGCAGATTCACTGGGCTGGAATGACTTCTAACCTTTGTGTGGTGTCCTGCCTGATGCCCGACAACAATTATAAACTGCTACATAGTTTGATCAATATCAAGGAGAAAAGTCAGTGGTGTGTCCCATTGCATGTCCCTTGTGTCAAATAAGGGTTGAGTCATAAAAGAAAGCGGGTGAGACAGAGTGTGATTTACCTGACAAACAATCCGTTTTTAAATCCAATTAACTCAATGGGCCATCACAGTTGAAACAACAAGGTGCTATTATCACTAAATATCACTGTCAGGGTTGAATGGTGACACACCATCAGGTATCATACCTTGAAAGCCAGATGGTCTGCCTAACTATGTATTATGTTGTCTTTCAATAAATCGAATGGCCATCTCTTGGTGTGGTAGGTTTAGTGATGTCCTTTTTTGGGAAATGTACATTTAAAGTAATTTACCTCTGTTGCTGTTTAAACTCAATTGACAGAGAACACGCGCTGTAGTGTGAGCTGCCGTTATTCCTTTCAATGACATATAGAACACAAACCTGCACGCGGACAACACAAGGCTACTTTTCTCCTGCAGTGAGTGTGTGTTGCTGTTATCCGTTTTTATGATAAAACTCAATCTTTTTCTTCCCTCTGGTTGGACAGAGCAAGGGCGCAGATGAACACACAACAGATGTCAGAGCTGTGTGGGAGCATTCAAATGGATTGCTGTGATGCAAAATGCATGTACTCTGTCACAATGTAATCTGTCATCTGTTGTATGGGTGTCTTCACAGTCATTTGTCATAGTGAAATCCTGAGGGAAATGGCATTTATAGAGTTTTCAAAATCCAGTGCATTTTGTCTTGTAAAACCTTTTTGTGAAATAATAAAAAAAAAGAGCAGTGAGCGTACAGGAGCTAGAGGTTAAAATGATGAAGAGGAAAGCAGGATTTGTTTGTTAATGGTTCTTTGAAAGAGGGGAAGTTCCATGTGTATTATAATGTTCTAATGTCTTAACTATAGTAGACAGTCACATATGTTTGCATTGAAGAGATGCAAACCGAACTGGAGGTGTTTCTTTACTGAAACAAGCCCGATCAGCACATATTTGTTTAGAAGCCTTTATTGAAAGCTGTTTTAAACAAGAGTACAGCATCACATTTTTTTTTAAACTGGCAGGCTGTAAATTAGATCTCCAGGGGCCACACATTTTTGACAGGGCCAATTATAGAGGATTTGACTCTTCTGTGTACAAGCTCAAAGTTAATTGTGTAAGTTAAATCTGTTTTGAAGTTACATGCCCTTTAATCAAAAGTCGCACACTCCCTTTGATCAATCAATGAGAAAAGTTCACTCATAACCCTGTCCTTACAAAGTTTTTATGCAGACTCAAACAAAACAGACCGGAAGGGATAAAAACGTTTCTGTACCACACCAACACAAGTCACATGAATGCAGAGAGGACATTTTGGCACAGCTTTGAACTTGTACTTACAAGTACACCAGAGGGTTATTCAAATGAGTCTGTGACAGAGACAGGCAAGGTGGGGTACTTCAAGATCAGAGACACACAGGGTGTTGAAAAGTGCCTGAAAAGACACATTGGCATTTGATTTTCTCATTGACTCACACAGAGAGAAATCGCTTTGAGCCCGTACGAAAATGTTAATCTGACTGCGCTTTTCCTCTTTCTCAGACTTTCTGAATGCTCAAACAAAGCCACGCTCTTAGGTGTAACACTCTTTGTGGGAAAGAAAACTAAATGTGTCTAATTGGAAGGAAAGACAAATAGTGATTGTGCACGAGTGAGCCAGATTGAGATAGAGGCCGGCTATAAAGAAAACAAGATGTGTGTGATTGCATGAGCACAACACTGTGGGACATGTCTGCTCCCAAAAAAGAAGTTAATGAACAAACAACAGCTGCTTCCATAACTCAGGAGCAGGAGCATGAGGAGTGGGAGGAAAATGAGAAAGAAAGAGAGAGACGAGCAGCAAAAATAAAAAAGAGCTTGGCTTGTGCTCATCTGGGCCTCTGTGGTGTCTGCCATGGCTCAGTACCTCAAATGAAGATGAGAGTGGTGGGGGGGAGGGGGGGGGGGGGGGCATAGTGGCAAGCACACACAGACTGGGCCAGCCCCGTGGAGGCTGCACCGTGCACTCCTCAAACAGCGCTGAAGGAGATACTAATATGTTATGTAAGAATGCCTTGTGACTTCAAAGCCACAGATGGATGCAAATGTACATGTTTAACATCTTCCTGCATGCCTGGGAGACCTGTGTGAGTCGTGCTGGAGCATAACATGACGAAGGGAGACCAGAATATAACATTTGAAATGATAGGAGAGTATTTATGCTATGTTTGAGACAACTTGGAACTCTAAAACAACGAACCTCCTACTAGAACAAATCTAATTTATTGCCACTTAAAGATTCTATTTGTAAAGTCAAGACAAATCTGTGTAAATGGGAGACTATCAACTAAAAGGCAACAAGTATATTCACCTGTATTATACACAGATATACTCTCATAGTTAAACCTGTTCTGCTTGTAACTGATGTCAAAATAGGTTGCCAATGTTATAAGGTAGCTGGTTAAGGTAAATTATTTTCGAAAAAGCTATTTGTGAAACCCTAAAACTGCCTCAACATTTTTTTGATACTGCACTGCAGTTTATATGGGTGTGTACACTTTCAAAATAAACACTCAGTCAGCAATGTTTTTTGGGAACTTTTTGCATCATGTGGAGATGGGATGTTGGATATTTGAACTGAGATTTTCCGATCTCTGGCTATCGGAAACGCAGCATGAGCTAGCCAGCTTAACTGTCCTGAATATAGAAAATCACAAACCAGACACTTTTTTAAGTTAATACATGACCACATATAGAAATTATAGAAAAGTATGGAAGGAGCAAAAGGATAGATATATCATCTAATACGTCCAACAGCTGTCTCAAAGCCCATCCAATTTGATTGAAAAACGTAATATTATCATGTTTCATATCCTCACTTCAGACCATTACTCATCACTTTGGACCAATGTTCTTGGTCAGTTTCCCAGAAGCGGGGAACAATCCATTAACAGACGCAGGAACTTTTAGATCGTTATTGCATCTGAACATAATATTGATTTTGTGTTATTGCTGGCTTGTCAAACATCTTTACTGCTCCACAGGCAGCAAATAAAATTACTCAAATGGGAAATCTGTGTCTCTGGTTTGGTTTGAAGTCTATTTTCTACACCCTAGTGGTCAAAATCACTTTACGCTGCTTAAAATACCCAACAGCTAAAGGCTTTTCCTACCAATCATTTCAAAATGTGTTTCATAAATGTTATAATTTATGCTGTATGCTATGCTGTTAATTTAGATAAGGACTAAGACAAACAGATAAGAGGAGGCTGATATCAGTGTTCCCTCAGATGTTCTTTTTATGATGAATATTAACACACACACACACACACACACACACACACACACACACACACACACACACACACACACACACACACACACACACACACACACACACACACACACACACACACACACACACACACACACACACACACACACACACACACACACACACACACACACACACACACACACACACACACACACACACACACACACACACACACACACACACACACACACACACACACACACACACACACACACACACACACACACACACACACACACACACGTATACTGTCGTCTTCTTAATCTGTAAGTGCTGCCTTTGATCTGCCGTGATGAGGAAACACATATTCAAAAGCAGCAAGAAAGATGAAAGGCCTGTCCAATTATGGTGAAAAGCGATCGCTGAAATATGCGGTTGTTCATAAACATTTGTACACATTAGTGTGGTAGGCAGTGAAAAGTCTATACGCCAACACATGTAAAGCAAGGCAGACGTTAGAAATGTTTTCCAAATACAGGAATGACTCCTGTTAATCACTTAAATGTAGACGACAACTCCTTACATCAGAACATCGTGACTGTAAAGAAAAACAACAGCCATGTAAAGGACGGTCCCACAAATTCAAATGTGGTACTTTAATAATGAAATAATAACATGACAAGTAAGTGAATTGTCTTTATGAAGCTTTTTAATACTACAAAAATAACAAGACCAAATGTTAGCTATTTCAAATTACATTTTGAGTGTTGGATATAGTTAAACATTTACTGTTGGTATTGCATAAATGTTATGCTTTATTTAAATGGATTGTTCTTCATTCAAATGTATTCTGTGAATGACTTGTTAGCTTGTCATCAATGTCATGGTTTGTTTTCAAAGGCTTGTCTAATCATGGAGGCCATTACAGCTGTAACATGGAGATGCTTTTTTAAATGGAGCAAAAAGCTGAGTTCCCAAGAAAAACAGAATCGGAATGTTTTCAGAGGACACTTCGTAATGCCAAGCAGTGTAAGTCACATACCATAGGACTTCAATGGAAGCAGTTTACTTTGGTTTCTGCTATAATGGCATACAGTAGCATCTGTGATAACTACAATAATGTTAACATGCTGACGTTTAGCAGGCATAACTATAACCTTTGTTCATTGGTTTTTTTATTTACTTGTCAGCCTGCTCACATTTGGTAAAAAGCAACTGTAAAAAGGTATTTAGTTATACTTGCCGTATAACTAAATACCTTTTTACAGTTGAGGAAATTACAATTTTGACTCAATGACGGAGCTAGAATCACCATCGTTATTACCTATCCTAACCTAACCGAGGAGATCATGAATTTGTTAACCGATAGTTGAGCAACGACACATCTATAAATCAAACAAAGCCACCCTGACTGTATTGCTAGAGAAATTGCCAGCACTTGGAAGCACTTGGTGGTTTTTGGAACCATGCATGGCGGCACACCTTTCCAATCCATTTGAAGATGAAATTATTACAAAGAAAAAAAGGTTATAGTCAGGGGAAGCCCAAAGTCAGTAGGATTCCTCCTCTAGGGATCATAAATAACTGAACAAAATGATATTGCAATCCATCCAATTGTTCTTGAGATATTGCTGTCTCGACAGACAGATATTGCCGTTCCTAGAGCCATGCCACTAGTGCTGCTAAGAACAGAGCGTGAAATTAAACAGCTCGACTAGTGGGTTAGGGTTACACTCGAGGCGAAAGTCATTTCCTTCTGCCATGCTCCTTTCAGTGTGTGAGAATGAAATAACCTTTCATGTCATATTGTTTACCTTTCATATCATACATAATTCTAACGGCAATGATAAGCTTTTTAAAGTAGGACATACGGAGAAATGCATCAGAATGTGTATTGCAGTTCCTTTTAAGTGACAGTAATATCCGTCTTGGGTAAAACATGACCGTCAAGATCTATTTTCAGGCCTTTGATTTACATTTATTTAGCGCTTTGTGGGTATGAGTGGTGTCAGAAGCTGAAAAAAAGGTTTTTACTTTTGTTTGATGACTTGACAGATTATGTATTCTGTAACAGAAGCCATTCAAAGGCGCGATGGGAACTGATAACTTTATAGTGCCAACACAGATGACGTATATCAGTCAGAACAAAAACAGTGCCAACGTAAAAGTATTACAGGGTTGTGAGATGAGACTTTTTAAATTCATTTTTATCCCACGAAATCTGGAAGTAGAAGTCAGAGAGAATGAGAAGTCAAGTACCAAAATACTGATGAATAAAAGGTGAGGAGTCATCTTTGGGAGGACTGTTAGATCATCGTCATCTATTTTTGCTGAGCAAATAAGTGTTAAAATCGGCGGTAAATGCAAAAAATTCACAATATAACGTGCGAGGTAAAAAATAAAGAAAGTTCTGTGATTGTATAAGCTCGTGTATTTTTTCTAGTAGTGGATGGCGTCCAACATACCATTACGCAGTGACCATCAACTGGCGGCCCGCGGGCCAAATCTGGCACGCCAGACATTCTCATCCGGCACGCGCTGTGGCGCTGGCGGAGTGTTTAGTGCGTTCGCCCCCCACTCATTTTTTATTACAACCTCTCGTGAGTAATGTGCAGTACCGGAGTCCAACAGAGAGGCAGCAGCTGCGGGACAGTAGCCTGCGTACTGCGTAGCCTTCCCTGCCCTGAAGAAGAAGTGATCCTTCATTAGCGTGAAGAGTCAGCTTTATGCGCTCCGCAGTAGCCCCGCTGCGAGGCTCCGGCGAGTTGACAGTACATGAGCGTGCTCCACTAGCAACCCCCCCACCCCCCACCCGGCCAACAACTTCGAAATTCAGGGCTATATTTAAAAATCGCTGGCCCCCGAAAGTGTCTCTAGGACTAATTTTGGCCTTTGGAAAAATGTAGTTGACGTAAAGGGTCAGTATCCTTTATATAATTGGCACACCGTTTTTAAAGCCCAGTTCCTTGTGTTCTATAAATTAGCATATGCGTGCTTCTGATTGGCACTGCTTTAAAAAAGAATAATGCTGTTCCTCTTTTAATGAAGCCTGAACTGCTGAGCCGTCCTCCCTGATGATAGCAGCCTCTGTAATTGAACCTAGTATGTTGCTGAGATCCTATTTTTTGAAATAATAACATGCTTTGAAGAATCCAGGGCGTCCTGGTGGTGATAGATGTTTACCATCACGAATCCGCCCACATTTCTTTTAAATTCTATTGACTGTGGTGGCCTCAAACCAAGATGGTTTAAAGCAGAAAACAGTAAGCAATACAAATGAGAAAACAGAAAACTAAGTTAGCATTGAAGCGCTCAACAATCTGATTGGGTGAAACTTCAAAAAAGTACTTATTGGATTTTCTTTATATAACCAAATATAAGGTTCCAATACTGGATTTATTTTTTTCCTATTATTTTCTCTGCACCATCATGACTGTCATCGGACCCCGCTTGGAGCCTGGCGGTGGGATGTTATTTACGCCTCATGGCTCTCTGTGAGTCCACTTAACCCTGACTGGGAGAGTTGTGATGCAGTAATTGGCTTGACTTCAAGCCCAATCTCTAAATCACGTTGCAAGCAAACTCACAGCCCAGCACGCACGCACACACACGCTCTTCAAATATCATCTTACATTCATTTTTCACTTGACTTGACCACTCCTCCCTGATGCAGCACTCTTAAGACACATTAGGATGATCCAAGATTTCAAAATTGACATAACGCTAAGAGCATCTCATGCTGAGAGCTCATTCTCAAAACAGAGTAAACGTGTTCTAAAAGGTAATGGTCCAGAGTAAAGGTTGGCATTTCATTTCTCTTTAAAAGGACGCCAGTATTGATACAAAATCAAAGGAGATGCTCTAAAAGCTACAGGACAAGTGCAGTAGCGCCCGTCTTTCTTCTCCTTTTAACCTGTTTTTACAGTTTTTACATAAAGGTCCTGCAGACGGCAAAGGTTTAGCACTGATTACGGGGAGGCCAAATTACAAGCTCTCATTTCCACCTTAGGCTAATGTATTTTTTAGGAGAAACAGACAGGTTCAGAGAGACAGGGCACGTACCGTCTGTGCTACAATGTTAAACAATGCCCGCCGCGTGCAATGAAGTCACAAGGTGGACTTTTTGATATTCAAGAGACGCTAGCACCAATCTATGAAAATTAAGCAAAATCTGATGACTTAGTCGTGTTGACAGGCATTCAGGAAAGAGAGCCTATTAGCGATGCATGCTAGTTAGTTTTCACCTCCAGAGTACCTGGCACAAGAGACAAGGACATGGCACAAGAGAAAAGTAAAATATGAAAAGCAAATGACAGGAAGTGAATAAAGAGCTGCATGTGGAAAAGGCAAACAGAGATGTGACCGGCGACTTCCCATGAGTGGTTTTCTTCTATCTTTCAAAAAAGTACACATTTTTATTGACTCAGATGTTAACTTAATTTATTGGTAGCAACTATTTAAATAGAGTGAGGGCAAGGGAGACAGGAAAACTGTGGCCTACTTACAACAGTCGCTGAAAAGCAAATGAAAGAATGACTCGTGAAGGATTTAGCGAGGAAGATAAGGAAGTAAAGAGAAAAGGTACAGTGAGTTGTACTGTACTTTAGTTTGAAAAATAAAGATACAGCTTAGGATGTTTGTTACCTTCCTGTGGAAAGCACAATGTCAGTATGGTTTATTTTAATGGGACACTTCTCCTTCATGTACAGTAGTGAGTTTTCTCAGGTGACCCCTTTGTCATTGTGGGGCTGTGATTGGCCCCGTTGTGGCTCTCAAACACGGGTACATCAATGGGGTCACTGGAAGGTTGCTTTTCAGGCAGCATCTCAGCACAGTGGCGCAGACAGAGGGCAGATGGCAGCCTCATGTCTGAATGCATAACAACATCTATGTCAGTAGAAAAAGAATGTCTCTGGGCACTGCTACAGCAAAGCCAGAGAGTGCAAATAAAGGTAGACATCTTTTGTTTTCTAAAAAGATGTTGACTTATTGTCCTGGAGAATTGGTTCAGGTTCTATAAACTACAAGGCCATAAACAATTCTGAATATTGCCTTATAAAGATTTAAGTCTTTTTTATTTCTCTGAAGCGGCAATGGTTTCTCTATGCTTCATTATTTGACATCCAACTAAACTAAGCTAAGAGATCATGAATCACGTTTTCCTTACCAAACAATGCTTCAAAAATGTTAATAATTAAAATGTCAGCTTTTCAAGAATAAACTGTAGTTTATAGTCTGAAGGTTATATATTTTAGACATTAACCAGTCATCATTGAAAGGTTTTGAATTAAAGACCAATTATTGTTTCTCAGTCCACAGAAAGAGCAAGCAGGTGATTCTTCAACTGATCAGAAATATGAAAATCATCGGGTCAGCTAGTCACCTGCCAACCCAAATATGCAGCATGACATATTACCATAAAGGTCACCCAGTAAAACTAGACTGCACCAATAAAACAAAATGCCACAGAAAGGCAGGAAGACAAACACTCATCAGACTCAACCTTCAACACAAAGAAATAAGTGAAATAACCCAGGCTGAAATGAAAAATGACATCATAGCATAATTTGTTCCCATTTATATCATATTTACAACCACAGTGCTATACTGAGATGGAAATGATGAGGAGCTGGAAGGTGAGTCCTTGAGTAAAGAGAAAGATGCTGTATAGATAGTATAGTATAGAAAGGAACAAAACTATAATATGTTCTGGAAAAACATTCTTTTCATGTACTCTCGTCCTTCATACAGAGTGTACTGATAAGGAGCCATGCTGTCGTAGGAGTGAAGAAGCAATGAGTACAGAGTTAGTCACCCTATTTTATCCGTGAAATTAACCAATGACACATACCATCTTTAGTACACTCAAATCGGCTCAACTCAAAACTAAGGAAAAGTTTTTCTTTCTTTTTACAAGTGTTTTGCCTAAAATGGGTATATTTTAGGAGATCTCAAAAAGACTTGACCATGACAATGTGGCTTTAGACACAAAAACAACTTCCCCCAGGGTACGTCTGTGTGTTTGTGCCGGCAGTATATCACTGAGACATAGCATGAAAATTAAGCGTAAAGTCAAATTGATATGCATGAACGCACTTCTTTCATAAAGTAAAAGTGTATGTTCTTTAAAAATATATAGATAAAAAGTATTATAAAGCATGACACGTTCTAATTTACTTATCTTCTCAGTACATCTCTCTCTAAAATAATACAAACAAATACACAGGAATCAAGACTGAAAGAAGCTATTTAAGCCACCATTGTCCAAATCGCCGGTTTAGTCATTCCAGTACACCATGGCCTAAAATATAATTATAAAGTAGGCAACCACATATGTGTCAGTCCAGCATTAACAAAGCACTCAGAACACTCAGTACAGACAGCCAGGCAGAGGCAGGAAAGAGAAAAACGATGGAAATAGAGTTAGAGACAAAGTGTATGTGACGTCTTAACTGTGCAGCCAATCATCGAACATTGACAAACCCCAGTCAGTAACTCCAGTGTTAAAGCCATTAATCAATCTGTTCTGCTCTGTGACAAACTGGAATAAGTGGCAAACCGGCTGTGTGTGCACGCCTGAATGTGTCTCTGCAAGTGTATCTGTTGGTTAATTAATGTATGTTGGTGAACTCAGCAATTAGGTGTTGAGTGACACGTCTATGGAAAGGTTCAAGCCCTAAACTGATTTAACACCTAGCTTACGGTCCAGGCTTGTCAGTGCAAGTGTAAAAACAGAAGCAAAAAGGCTTGAACAGAAGAAAAAGTCTAATCTCTCCCCACCAATGTAAAAGTCACCGGGGCACATCAGGCCATTCACAATAAACTTCTAAGAAAAAGGAGACAGAAATGAAATAGAGAAAAACTACTCTGCTGCCTGTTCAGAAATTGGAGAAAAGAAGTGAATAAAATCCACAATGGCCTGAGAAAAAATGAGTTATACCACAGACATAGCCTGAGGCCATCTTCCATTACACTGACTATTTGTACAATCCAATTCATCCCCTTTACGCATGCAGCTTCCAGAAGCAATTCAGCAACACCGCCCAATATCCCTCATACCACTGGGAAAATATAACTCTGGGGTCTGGGAGCCATCCAATCAGACCTACAACTGTTCATATGATGAAATGGCATCGGGGCAGCGTAATAGCCTGCAATGCCCGAGAGAGCATTGGCTGGACATCACCATTCAGTGTGAATTCACATCCGAGTGCTAAGTACATTAACTGCATTACGCCTCCCTCAGCTGTGGAGGTTTTTATTGCTCTTTTGTTAAATTGTATTTTTATAATAGCCATACTGAGTTGCCTCATTAATTTCTTTCAAAGACGAAACTCTGGGCAATCTTTGAGTTTTCATCTCGCAAATCACGCGTCAGCTTGGTCAAACAATCAGCTGCTTACGCTGGACCTACACCAGAATACTTATTGGGCCTATTTTGTGTCCAATGTTTCCCTCCCAACAGACGTGGGGCCATTCTCGATCTGATGCTGGTCTGAAGATATTCTCCACACAAAAGATTCCGTACGAGGGGCTTACAGAAAGGATGCTAGTGTTAGCAACTGGATAGGAGTTTCTTCAAATCATAAATACCACATTTTCTTTTAAGAACAATCATTGTGGTCAGATATAATTACTCTAATTCCATTTAGCTCCATCCAGTTTGTAATCATAATTGAAGGCATTCAAATATCCGTACCAGAGGTTTGAATGTCTGGGAAGGAACATTGAACAGCCTCCTGCAGCCCGACAATAAATTAGCATGATTGCCGTCTCTCCCCTCTATTATGCTTTACCGGCAGTCTGGCTTTTTAAGCTTGATGGACATTTGTCATAAAAATGGAAACTTTCCTATAATAGTTGTGCACGTAAATCACTTAACATTGATTTATTTCATGCACTCAGGCCTTGTTTCCTGAGCTTTCTTGACCCTGTCTCCTGACTTAAAAAGGTATATCTGATTCGTCTAAGCTACCCAGGATCAGTCAGTATTTTAAATATGACAGGTAGGTAATGCTCAAATATTCCATTACATTTCTAAGTTGCCCTGACCAAAGTAACAGTTCAAAGTTGAATGTTAATACAAATATTGTTTCAAGTTTGTCTTACTTTATAACCAAACCTCAAACAACCAAGTGCGGTGAGGTCATGCTGGTTGCCGTTTATGTTATTATCAACGTGTCAGTGTTGTTTTGTTATATAAAAAGAAAAATAACATTATGCTGAGGACCATGAGGCCTATGGTTATAGGGGTCAGTTAGTTCATGTAGGGATGGTGAGGTGGTGAAGAGAGCAACTTGTATCAGTGCGGTCAGTCTTAGTTCGTGTTTGCTGAAATGTTAACACATTGTACATTGGCTGTGACCAAACTGCTAAAGAATATCTGCTTCACATTCAGGGTAGGATGAAATTTCTTGTTCGTTTATCGTTCTTCCTTTTCATTTCCTCTTGCCTGCTCGACGAACGTGTTTCTGTTCCGACAAGATGCCAGTGACACTGACTGTCATGGCAACCGGCACTTGCAGATCATGATGCTAGCTACATAATATCATGGCCAATAAACAACAAAGCTTCTCCACATAGTTTGCTTTAGATAGCCGATGCCTTTCCAGTGCTTTTAAATCCTGGCTCGGAAAAAAAACTTTTCACACTTTGTCTTGTCCTTGAATTCAACCATGCAAGGACAAGACAAAGAGCAAACAAATACATCTGAAAAGTAGCTGGTGGATAAGATGGAGAGAAATAATCATAATACTTCAAATTGATGGACACACTGAGATGAAGCTAAGTGTAGACAATGTGAATATCAGCTAGCTATCCAAAGCAAGAGAGTCCTGACACCAATGCAAAATGTGTCCCGGTCCTTCTGCTGATCTCGACACAGTAAGCTCCCCATGCATTTGTCAACAAACGTTATAAAGTTAAGAACTGATATCTTTGTAGTGTGTATTTAAATGGCACTACTGTGGAGAGTTAGGGGTGAGAACAGCTACACTCCAGAGCACTAATTCATCTTCCTGCCAAAGAGAGCGGAAGACGAGATACTGAGAAAGAGAAGGGCCAAGCTGGAGACTTTGAAATGGATTTAGCATTTGGTCTGTTTTAGTGTTAACTGTGTGACTCAATTTGAATTAAGCTCTAAGAAATAAAAGAAAGGTTCAAGGAACTCTTCTGGTAACAAATCTAAAGGTTAAATTCATTTGACAGTTAGAAAAGATATCCATGGCTGTTTAAAAGGAGCAGTTCATTCAAACTCGAGAGCGGGGTTAAATTGTTTTATTCTTGTGGTTAAAAAATAAAACATTTAAAACGTCATTACACATTTAATACTAACACTAAGTCTCCATAATCCACTTCAAGATGGTTTTGCTTTTTATTCCTTACTTCCATAGATAACTTTTCATGACTTTGCTATTTTTAGTTTCCTCTTTGAACTGCTCCATCTTGTAAAAAGTGTCTTTCTTTTAGTGAATCAGAATGCCAGGATTTTCAGAAAAGTTGTACATATTTTGAAGTTGTTTTCCTTGCTTTGAAACTTTGGATATCGCTGCTATTTTTATTATGACCCCGACAGTCTTTTTATCATCAACAAAAGACTGTTACTGCAAATGTAACACTGGACTTCCTGTGTGCAAACACTGGAGGCTCAGAACCGCTGAGCTTTTATCGGTTCAGCATTGCTTGCCTGCTTCTGTTTTTGATAATCTGGGAGGATTAAAATGCACATTTCATATCTAAGAAAGACACTGCTTTTATTCTTTGTTGTACTCTAGAGTATATGGAGGATAGTAAGCGAATGGGGGAGAGATACAGAGAAAGGTATGACTTGCAATAAAAGACCTGAAGCCAGATGCCAGGATCTTGCAGTTACATAGCATGTGCAGAAACAACTTCTACATGCTACAAGGCACTTCAAGTTACCTATATCAGAGTCATAAAAAGTTGCATTTTGCATAAAATCAATGTAAAATTAATCTGAACAAATACGCAAATTATTTCTATCCACCTACATACATCCCATGTTGTTTTACTCTAAACTATGTTGTATAACTGAAATGGTTTATTTCATTCGAGGTGCAACTATTGCCTCACTGAAGTGAAAACCTAATTGTAAAATATTATACGATATCTCAGCAAAAAGGCTTGCTTGTATCCATTATTTTTATACCTAAGGTGTTATCATGATTATCCGATAAGCACAACTGATAACAGATGGAACACTTTCCTCACATTCAAACGGTGTTTAATACCTTGGTTCAAAAATTGACAGCCAAGCTAATATAGAGACCCAAAGGTTGTGGTTAAAAGGTAATTGATTAGTGCGGTCATGTAGTTAAGTGTACAGTAAAGGTAGAGTGAGAGTGAGTGTTTTATGACCCACATCCCCCCTGTGAGTGGGGCGCTCTGTCTCTGCGTGACAGGGGACATTTAGCAGCGGGGTGTAAGCCCATCCAAACTGAGTTATGATCACACACAAAGACAGTACGCAGTGAAACTAGACTGTCAGACACTGGTGATGTCATGAGGAAGGTCATCAGGAGGAAGGATAGCGCCAGATGGATCGAGCCTGCTCGTCAATTGCCCTGTCAATCATCTTGTTACCATGGCACTGTCTGGCAGGGTGGGGCCTAAAACGGGCTATAAATAGAGCAAGGCACGATGGAACGAGGACAGAGGACAATTATGAGGTAGGTGTGTGTGTGTGTGTGTGTGTGTGTGTGTGTGTGTGTGTGTGTGTGTGTGTGTGTGTGTGTGTGTGTGTGTGTGTGTGTGTGTGTGTGTGTGTGTGTGTGTGTGTGTGTGTGTGTGTGTGTGTGTGTGTGTGTGTGTGTGTGTGTGTGTGTGTGTGTGTGTGTGTGTGTGTGTGTGTGTGTGTGTGTGTGTGTGTACGCCTTACCAGAGTGGTTAGTGGTAATTAATGGTCTCTCACCGGGATTGCAAACATCAATCCAAAAGTAAATCTTGATGAACTACCACAAATCTTCTTTCCTGAGGGCAAACACAATTCACACACACAATTGATAGCCTTGTGAGGAACAAAAACACCTCTTAACTAAAAATCAAATTTCTCTTAACACAAACCCTCAAATGAACCCTCACCTTCACTCAACAAATGAATTGCGACCAGATAGATGGAATAGTTCACACTTCATTTTAAATGATGTCAATTTGGAGACTTCCCTTAATTTCCTTTCCTAAGCAAAACTCTGGAAAGAGTGGTCGCCGGCCAACTCCATCTATACATGTCCAACCATGAGCTCTATGAGCCCTTCCAATCTGGCTTCAGACAGCAACACAGCACTGAGACCGCCCTCATCAAGATCACCAACGATCTCCTCATTGCTGCTGACTCTGGCCGCCTCAGCATCCTCATCCTCCTGGACCTCTCTGCAGCGTTTGACACCATCTCCCACAACATCCTCCTCACCCGCCTCTCAGACCTCCTAGGTATCACTGGCACAGCGCTGTCTTGGTTCACATCCTACCTCCATAACAGGAAACAATTTGTCTCCATCAATGGCTCTAATTCACCCCCGGCCCCAGTCCACCACGGTGTACCCCAGGGCTCTGTGCTTGGCCCCCTCCTGTTCACCATTTACATGCTCCCCCTCGGCCAGATCATCCGACATCATGGACTCAATTTCCACTGTTACGCTGATGATACCCAACTTTATCTCAGCACCACTCCATCCTCCCAGCTCCCCCCTCAGTCTCTCATCAACTGCCTGCATGACATCAAAGCATGGATGTCATGCAACTATCTCAAACCAAACAGCAGGAAAACAGAGCTCATGGTTGTGGCAGCCAAGGCGCTGCTCCAGAACGCTCTCCCTGTGGAGATCCGCAACATCCCCACGCTTGGCGCCTTCAAAAGGGCCCTCAAGACCCATCTGTTCACCAAGGCCTTTGGCCCCTAATCTTTGTCTGTCTGACTGGTTGTCTGATTGCCTTTTGTTTTGTTATGTTTGTTTTGCCCTGTTCTTCCTTGTAACGCGACCTTGGGTTGCATGAAAGGCGCAATATAAATCTAGGCTGCTATTATTATTATTAATTTGACTGTTACTGTGAGAGCATTGAGTCCGCACAAATACAGAACACACAGACACACACACACTTACATACATACACAGACTGACAACAGACCTCTTCAGCTTATAGCTTTGGGCTTGGGTTGGAATATTTTCAAATGTAAGGCTTTTTATTCTTAATAATTATCTTAATTACATTTTTTGACTTTCCACCACTGTGTTTTTTTTACATCACTTTCGATCAATCAGGTATATTGCCATGATGTACTATATTATCCTAGGTTTTTATATGAAAGTTCCTCTCTCTTTCAGCCCCTGAATCGCAAATCGTTTGCATCCATGTGTGTAATGTGTTGCAAGTAGATACACAATTCCAACTGGCAAGTGCGGAAAATATAAAGCACAGCCTATGCAGTTGACCAGAGGAGACCCGACACTGAAATCATCCACAGTGGAAAGGTTTTCTTCCTCCACAACTCCTACTCTTGAACATTATTGCAACAGTGCCTGTACAAAGTTCAGTCCTCGATATGCCAGTTTAGACTATCAAGTTCAGCTGGGAAAACATTTTGAGGTCACCAACAACGCTCATCAACGCTCATCTGGCTAATGGAAAAGGGCAGAGTTGATCTTTTAATTGGGAAGGCAGATTGTTTTGAGATGTTTTAGTGTTACTTGCTGATAGTTAAAGAATATGCATTTATTGCCACAAAGCGTATCAGCGATTAGTTTTATACATATATTACTACTGAGATAACATCTCTAAAACAATTAGACTTTTTCTTTGAGGAAGAAATAACAAAACGACACCCTCAGTCTTGGGTCAGATTTAATTTGGGTTTGACCAGGTCTACTCTTGAGGCACAGGTGCAGGCTGAGTTTAAGGCACTTCAGGACTCTGGCTCAGACAGCTTACATTTCCTATTCTTTAGCTTGAACCAACACAGTGTAATCCCTGCACTCTTTACCCAAACTTCACCCGGGGTTCTCAAAAGCCTAATACATAAATCTTCAGTTTAACAAGTGAACACAAAGCATCCTTTGTATTCAGAAAGCTCTGTCAGAGTGTCACAGTGAAGGAATGATGCACGTGCATACACACACATGCAGAAACACATTTACACGCACAGACACACACATATGCATTTGGCAGATGTCCCCGTTCTGTCACAGGCATACAGGGGTTTTCAAGGGCACTTTGCAATGAGTCTCAGAGAGATGATCTAATTACTGTCATTAGCAACATCTAATTGGAGCTTTTACAATTAATAGATTAGCTCTGTCGCTAACAGTGCTAACCTATTTTAGGATTTCAAGAGAGTAAAAAGAAAAGAGATGGAGAGGGATGAAGAGAGAGAGCATGTATCCCATCATAGAAGATGTTTTTTTCCGGGGTTTATCTGTTGCCCCTTTAACCTCATAAACAAACACACAGCGGCTATGAGAGCCCAGTGTGGCCCTACCTTCCTTTTATCCACCATCCCTCTTCACTAATTAACAATTGTTTTAATCCTCCTTTAATTCTGCAGACAATTGCACAGGTTGTGTGTGCGCGCGCGTGTGTGTGTGTGTGTGTAACACGCTGAGGGTCCCTCACACCGTTCAACAGATTAGTGGAGCTACTCTCCGCCAAGCGTCGCCCACAACGACCAAAGGTAATTGCTTTTTAATTAAGCCCCCGGTGCTAATCCCAATGATATTTAGCAGGCACGAACCTGCACGCACACACGTTCACAAACACACACACGCACACACACATTGAAAAGGAGACAGAGACTGAAAGAGGCAGACATTCAACGAGACCTAACCGGCTGTAAACTGCAGAAACGTGTAATAGGCTTTGTTGGTATTTCCCTTTTGTCCAAAGTGCTAAGCAAGGCAGCCGGGGAAAATGATGTTGTACTGAAGCAATAAATGAATTTTCAGCCCATCACCAAACTCAGAATATCCTTCACACTGAAAATGAGCTCTTGGATCGATTCTGGACAGTGTATGTGTTTTTTGTGTGTGTGACTTTTCCTGTGTGTGTGTGCGTGTGCGTGTGCGTGTGCGTGTGCGTGTGTGTGTGTGTGTGTGTCCAGTGACACTGAAAAAAGCCCTGCAAACCTCAAAGATGGAAAAAGCAATCGCACACATCTATCGACCATTTCCTCCGGACTCTTTTCTTCTTCTGTCAGGGTCTCATCTCATCCTCTCCCCTTTCATCTTTCCCCTCCTTGACTCCATGTCTAATTCCCGTTTCCTCTTGACCTAATATCCCTTTTTTCAATTTTCTCTACCTCCATAATGTCATGTTTGAGTCCCTCTTCCTCACCTTCCTCCCTGTATAAAAATAAACAAATCACCAAGCACATGGCAAACATTTTCTTCTCCGTCATGAGATGCTTTTCTTTCTCTGCTAAAAAATTGTTTCCCAGAAAGCCAGACTCATCTCCTTCGGGGTGACGAGTGAAAATGTCCCACTTTTCAGACATTTGGGTGATAACTATGAAATGTGCTGAACCAATGAACGCCCAGACTGGCAGCACTGTAGTAAATCTATTTTTGAATTCTCGTCACGTCTGAAAAGCTCTTTGATGTCTTTGGTCCGACGCGTGGAGGTAGCACTCAAGCGGAGTTAAAGCTTATGTTTGACCGTTTTTTAACAAACAGTTTCATTGCTGACACAGATCCTTTCCTGTCATCTCTGATCCCCCTCTCCACTTTCTTGGAGCCGCCTCGTGTCTAATCTTATAACAAAGTTGTGTGAAAAAAGACATTTCTGATGTCTCTTTAGTTTATCAAAAGCTTCTTAGCTCAAACACTACTTGTCAACAGCGTTAACTCTTGGCGAAGTTTAGACTTTAAAAGAAACTATTTTCAATATGACTGTGCTTTGAAGGGCTTCTGACTACCCGTCATGCCGATGAAACTCTTTATCCACAACATTTCTTATGTGGCATTTGGCTCCTCTTGCAGGCTGTACCCTTCTGCAGATTAGACTATATATAGAACGTTTTTTCTTTAATCTACCTGTGATATAACAGCGGAAACCATGTTCAGTTGCGCTTTGTTTTGAATGCACCACTGTATTTACCTCCCCTCCTTTAACCAATGTGTTTCTGTTGTACTTATTCTGCTACTTTATTGTTCGTTTGTTTGATCTCCCTACTACCTTAAGGTGCAGCTTTCATCTCCCTTTTTTACAATTAGGTCAGGGATCTGCCAATCATAGAAACATGGAAACTGATTATTTACCTCAATTGTCCAATGATCAACATCCTAATCAGATGGTACAACTAAATCACTGTCGGAAAAAATGATGTATACATTATTTTTATTTACCTGCAGATTTTTACATGATCCTAAAGATGCTGCTAAACTGTTTTTTCATTGCAACATTCAGAGTAATTACTTTAAAAAAAGCAGACATACAAAGAAAGCTCTATGCAGCAGAAACACTCCAAAACACACACACACACACTTAACGTTGAGCCCTAAGGGGAATCACAATGCGTGAGTGGTAGTAGTTCCTGTAATGGAAAGTGGCCCCTCAAGGATCTGACCCTGCATAGTTAGATGGTGCCGTGTCAGAGGAAGCATTTGATCAATGTTTTAGCAGCATTATTTGCTTCATAAGCGTGACATCGAGGCATGCTCAAATAGCATGTAAGCCATCTGTCTAAGACTTGAGGAGGAAATGGGAAGAAGGTTTTAGAAGGGATGGTGGGAAAAGAGGGAGAGCATGAATGATTTAGGAGTGGCATGCGAAGAGCAGATGATGGCATAAATGGAAAGACGAGGATATGAGCCGAAGCATATGCTAACTTGCTGGCTGACTGAGGGGTGGTATTAGGGAAATTGGTACTGGGAGGAGTGATAACAGAAGGGGAAGAAGGCAGGTAGAGCGAGAGAGGAGTGTGGCCTCGTACTGTTCGGCTCGAAAGAAAAGCTTGCTTAGTCAAATCTACTGATTGCACAAAGAGTGCAGGAGGTTGTTTAATTGATCAAAGAGATGGTTTTCTCCACAAAAAGGGCAGCATTCAGAAACAGGATGACAGCGGAGACCCTTCCTCAGATGTGACTTAAACAGTGAAATTGAACCTTCCACAGAGCAGAAGGAAATCCCAAATGGTTTTGGCTCAGTGCATCTCAGACATAAAACCCCAAAACCACTGAGACGTGGAAGGAGCACACCAACGTTATCTTCCAGCAAATGTGCCGCTTCTTTTTTTAAAGAATTAATTACCCTTGACAGGAGAGGGACAATGGCCAGCAGGTAGAAGAACATAAAGGAGAACCAATTAGTGTGCAAGTAAAGGTGGGTAAAGGGCAGGACGAATAAAAGGAGAAAAGAGGAAACAACGGAAAAATATGATTTCTTCGTGTAATCTACATAATAATAATTGGGTCGATTCTCTCTTGTTTTATTCTATGCTATTGATTTTCTGTGTGAGGCTGATTGAGTGGGCCACTATGTGAGTGAGTGTGTTGGAGCCAGGATTACACACAATCATCTGAAACTTGCGATATTTGTCAGCACCACAGAGGTACAGACGTCCTGAATACACACAGAGAAAAACACAATATGGACGGTGAGTCAGCACTGAGTTTGTGTGCTTACCATAGATATTGGCAGGGGGGGGGGATACCGGCAGGGTGCAGAGCTCAGGCCATGTCTCTCAGAGTGATTGTCAGGCCAGGAGTAGATGGAGCAGCCAAGGAAAAATGATTGTGCCCCTTATTTTATTCCCCCCACTTAGGTCGCCCCCTGATTCGGTGTGGCAAACAGTGTGGGAGACGAAAGGGAGGGTGAGGGAGAGCCGGCAGGTCAGAGAGACTTTAAACTGACCGCCTGCTGCCTCCAGGTCAATATGTTCCCTTTTTCTCTCTCTGTTCATATTTGTCTCTGGAAATCTGTCAGTACTTTTAACATTTCTATTACAGCAATTCTGCTCTAGAGGGATAGATGGTCGTGACATGAAGGAGAGAAAAAAACGGGGGCAGTTGCAAAGTGGTGTGTACCTTTAGTTCACTGAGCCTGTGGGACAGCATAATCTCTATCCCGTCTCTGTTGGTGTGATCCGGTGTAGGAAGTCTGGGCCGGCCATCGATCATGAAGTCAAGGGAGACTTCTGGCTGACTCTGCTGGCCAAAATCAAACAAGTCTTCCAGTGCAGCTGGGTATTGAGCTTCAGTTCATTTCCGTTTAGTACACACCTGAAATTGTGTGTGAAGCATCAAGTGTAAAGTACGGTAGTGGAAGTGAGCATTAATTGCTTTGTCTTGTTGCTTTATTGCTTGCTCTTACCTCCTGGGCCGTGTCGAGGTTTCTTTGAGCAAGGCACTGAACACCAAACTCCTCTGGGCACCTAACCATGGCAGCCTCCTCACTCTGACACATCTCCATTAATGCATGTGTATTTCAGGGCATACATGCGTACAGGTCCTGTTTCTGTATGTGTGTATTTAATGTCCATAACAACAAAGAAAATGTAGATTTTTTTTTAAAATGTAATTTTCCCCTCAATGGATGGGTTGTTCTTCTCTACTAATTTTCATAATTTTAGACAATTATAGTTTAGGCTCTGGGCGACGAGGTGCTTCACTTTTCAAGGTAAAAAATAGCAACTCCTCCATTAACCACATGTTATGTAATTCTCCATGGGTAGCTTCAGGTCTTTCTCTCCCTTCTTTCCTCTCTTCTTCAATCTGTTGTTTACTCTGACCATCACATGTTGAGAGGCTAGGTGGAGGTAAAGCTTTTCTAGCACTATAAAGTCCATCTGACCATAAACCGCACATGCATTAGCAGGTTGGGCCTGCTGTTGGGACCTGCCTGAAAGCCCCTAATGGAAGTGTGTGCACAAACTCCATCGCTGTAGTGCACAGAGACATAAACTCAGCGCACACATGAAATACTGGCTCGATAAATGTGTTTACTGGATGTGGGAAAGAGGGAGAGAGAGGTAGGCAGGTTTTTCCATTTCCATTTATATGCATGTCATTATATAAAATGAAGTTGATTACGTTTTCATCCAATCCCAGGATGGCAATTGTCAATCACTTGGTGAAGTTCTCCTCATCTCCTCCTAATCGAACTCTCACTTGCTGCATTAACGGCAATTGAGAACAGGAGAGCAGCTTAACTCCAGACTGTATCACTGATTTAAGTGCTTTTTCAAATCACCACTACTGTCAATAGGACTTCTATCCGTGGTGATTTACATGTAATGTTGATTAGGAGCAGAATCCAGACTTCATTTTCTTTTATTGTCTATACTCTCTCGCAATACCATTTTGATGAATTAGAATGATCTGTTTTTAAGAATTTGTTACCATATAATTCTCCCGCCTGTGACTCATCACTCAGGCTAGCGGCATATTAAGTGTGTGTGTGACTGTGTATACGTTTGGTTGAGTGAATAAATGTGCAAATGCAGTGTGTGTGTCTTAATGCGAAATACAACAGAATGAACTGTGGGCATGTGTGTCTATTAACTTAATGTGTTTAAGCATGCATGAAACAAAAGATCTGTGATTTGAGAGGCAGCCAGGTGACAGAGGGAAGAGTGGGGGGGGGGGGGGGGGTCATCAGCCTGCACATGAGGCTCTTACTGCGAATGCTAACACTTACTAATAACCCAAAGGACCCCGATGGAGCTCAAGGACGGGGGGGTCAGACAGCTGGGCTCCGTGCCCGTGCCCGAGTCACCTTTCATGGGGTAGCAGTGAGCCATAAGCACAGGTGAATGGAGTGTGGAGCCCAAAGGCCAAAGTATATGCCAGAAAAACAATGGGAACTGAAGGCATGACTACACACCGTGAATGCTTTAGGGCTGTTTCTAAAGTGGGTTTTGCCTGGAAAAACACACACACACACACAAACACACACAGTAGTAGCCAATGCCACAGTAATGAGAGCAGGAGGACACTCCTCAGGAGGGAGGCAGGCCCTTCAGCCAATGCTCAGCGAGTGATTACACACAGAGAGAGAGAGCAGAGAAAAAGTGAGGAGATGAAATTATCTGCCCGGGCTCTCTCTATGCCTCAGTATAAGCTAAGCAGGCATGCTACTCTATACTAGTTAACTACTCATGTCACAAGAATCCACTCAATGTAAAGGACACTTGAGAAGAAGGACGCAAATCTAAAGCAAGCTGAACAGAAATAATCAGGATCTTACAATGATTCACATTTATACTTGAGGCTTTTCAATGTCGTCTTTAATGGAAGCGAGTGCCATTCGGTGTGTGGATGAATACACCATATACCCGTAAACATAAACAAAGCCCTGGAGAGCACTGTATAGACGTACACAATCCCAAATAGCCGACAAGCTCATTAAACATTAGTGCTTTGAATTGGTAAAGTGGGACTAGAAAACCATTTACGTACGAAATAATAGACGCAATTTGAAAAAAACATTGAAATTAAATGGCTTCTGCTTGCAAAGACTGCAAAGCTCAGTACTATGCATCAACATAATGGGTGCTGTTCAAAGGGCATGCAAACACCCAAAAGCTTCCAGTGGCGCGGGATTAACAAAAAGACATGACTAAATGGTTATGACTCAGGGGACTAGATGAAGTTCACGTCCTTCATGGCTTGGTGAGAGCCACTGTTAAGACATAGTGAGGACCAATATGATGGAATCCAATCAGTTTTTGGAAGATAAGCTTGGTTTTACAGCTTAATTTGACTGCAAGAGTAAAATATAGCCTGCATTTAATATACAACCGACATGTCACAGAATGTTGACGTGGTCAGACGGACCAGCTGTATATTATTTATATGCAGATTTTCCATCAGCTACAGCATGGGATGAATAAAGCATATTCCCCTGGAAAATAAGGAACAGTGTGAAATCTGAATGTTATCGACAGTAGTTGAAGTGGTTATATTTTGAAAAAAATCGATATTATCTGCTTAAAAAAAAGGGCCACAAGTTTGTTTATATTATCACGCATCAGCCAGGTGGGCTGTTTTAGTAGAGGCACTGTCCTGAAGCAGATAGAAAGACTAGACCCCAGAGGGTGAGCCCCGAGCAAATCCATCACCCAGAAGTCACTGTTCCAGTCTGGCAGCCAGTGAGCGAACCCCAGGGAGGCAGGGCAAGTCCGGCATTACTGATTCCCCCCAAGGGAAGGCCAAACGATGCTGGAATGACTGATGCAACCCAGGGGAGGGTAATCGAGTGGAGAATGACGGATGCTTCCCACTGGTAGGAATGCAATTCAGGAAGGCCCCTAAGGATGCTGAACGGAGCAAAATAAGATATTCCATTCCAGAGTCAAATAAGTTTACAATGCAAGAAAATGCAAGTGTTGATTGTGCAGACACTGTACGGGCTGCAGGAATGGTCTGCTTTCAATCGTTTCCCCCAGAATTTGGTAAAGAAGCAGTTATTTATCTTGTTGATTTTTGTGCTTGTTTCTGAGGAAGAGCAGGACAAATATTGGGGCTAATGCTCTGTGTATTGCCTTCTCTCGCACTGCATTTCCCCCAAGTCTTATACTTTTGCCATCCCTCTCTTTATTTTGTAAAAAAACACGAGATGTAAGCAAATCCTGTAAAATAAAGAAACTGAATTGAACCGTGACCACCGATGGGCAATATGACAAGGATAGACTGACAAACAACCAAACACAGGCAGCAGATACAAGGATGGAGCACCAAAGAGCGATGGCTTCATGGATTAAGGATGGATTAAGTTGAGCCACCACATGTCTGTTGGAACATGATTGGAGCTGGCAAGTTATCAGAAACTGGTCGGATGCATTAGTCTCTCACACTGTCAAATCTCAACAGCTGGTGCCCTCTGCCTGAGAGGGGGTCAGTGTTGTGCAAGGCAAGAGGGACAGCAATGAAGATCCAAGATCAATAATGATCAACAGAGAGAAAATGGCAACAGGTCCACCACACAGCAGAAATCGTTTGCTCTAAGGTTAAATCGACAAAGCTGACAAACAGCTGTAACTTCATCAGGAACACAATACACTGCACCATGTTCAGCAGCGTGTGATTTTAGGGTTTATAATGTGTTCGCCATAAGAGAGTCAGCTAATGACTTCAATTAACAGAGATAAATGTTCATTCCACCCATTGTAGAGTTAACTGTTTCATCAATCATCTGACTGCTGAGGAACATGAGTTATCTCACGATATCTACTGTCAGGATGCCACACACACACACACACACACACACACACACACACACACACACACACACACACACACACACACACACACACACACACACACACACACACACACACACACACACACACACACACACACACACACACACACACACACACACACACACACACACACACACACACACACACACACACACACACACACACACACACACACACACACACACACACACACACACACACACACACACACAGTCTGATTTGCAAAAGTTCAAAAAGTCCTTAAGTCACGGCAGTATATTTATTTATTTATTCAAGCGACATTTTGTGGAGGTGACAGACTCCCGAAAAAAAAATCTCCTGGAACAGAATGTCTTGACAACTAAATGACTCATGAATAGAAATGCTAAAAATAAAGGAGAAACTCCCGAAAGATAGAGAACTTGCCACTCCTGATTTGTGACATTGACATTGACAAACAATACACACATAGCGAGGGAAAACTTTGTGGATACCTGCTGATACTGTAGGCATACACCAACATAAACCGCCTCTGCATTAGGAACAACATTTCTAAAGAACACATCTTAAAACCTCAAGCAAGTTTGGAGAGCAGAGGAAGAAAAAAAACCAATAATCAGCTACACAAGCTTCAAACTTATCTCAATTAAATGTAGTAAAAAAACAAAAACAGTCCTCCAGCCCACTCTCTGTCTCTCTCTCTCTCTCTCTCTGTCTGTCCGGGAGTCCACGTACCTTGCAAAGTTTGTGGTAGCGCGGCGAGGAGATGGCCATCCTCTGGAGCCTGTGTAGGAAGACCACCACTTTCTGGAGGGATGTCCGGACCATGGCCATCATCCTAAGACTGCTACAACTCTGCAGCAGCCTGCTTTTGGTCCGCATGCTAGCACTGCCCTACCCCGCTCATATTGTTCTCCCTCTCCCTCTCTCTTTCCCTAGCCAGCCGACCAGACCCCAGCCAAGCTGATGTGATGTGCACACACACACACAGACACACACACATGCACACACACACACAGAAGAAAAAAAACACACACACTCGCAAGCATACACAGCTCAGCATGCCCCCATGTTTCGTCAAATACGCGCACTACACAGAGTGCAGCCAGAGTTATCTCTCTCCCTCTCTCTCTTTATAAACAGTCCCTCTCAGCATGCACACACTCTCTCACTCACACACACACACACACGATGATGCAGGCAAGCAGGACAGGACGAGACACTCACTTTCTCCTCCACGCGGACATTCACACGCGCACCCGATTGCGGAGCCAGAAGACATTCAAACAAAACACTTGTGACGGCACCCTGCAGAGTCAGAGTAGGGTGACGAGGAGAAAAGGAAATGAAGAAAGAAGAAGGAGGAGGAGAAAAGAGAAAAATCAACTCTGAGGGAAGAGTGGAAAGTGCCGGCACGTAGGGGGTAAAGGAGTGTTGCGCTGGACGAGTGGAGAAGCTGATCGTACGCGGTTCACTTTTTACTGCCGCTGATCCGGAGAGAGACAGAGAGGGAGAGAGAGGGAGAGCTCCTTTTAGCACAGAAAGAGAGAGGGAGAGAGAGAGACAGACAAATAAAAAGCAGCGGTGTAAGAGATGACAAACACTGCCTCTGAAGGCACAAAGACATTACGCAAGCAAACCTACAGATCAATGAACGGGAGGCAGACAAAGAGAGAAAGAGATGGAGGAAAAAGAGAGAGAGGGAATAAGCGAGTGAATAAATGAGATGCAAACACACACACAGAATAGAGTTAAGGACAGGGAGGAGTTATTTCTACAGTCCAGGGTTCCTGGAAGCACATCACTCATTCACGTTCTGCTTCGCAATGTTAGTGAGTGACAGTTGGAGCACTTGGAGAAACATGACATTCACATGGTTGAAGAAAAAGCTCAGGGACTGTATTAGAAAAGATCGGATGACATTCTAAACTATAGTGAAAGCATTTGTTCTAGGAAAGCTCCAGGTAAAAGATGACAAACCGCAAAAGTGGGAGTAAAGTGGTGCACGAGGAGAGAAGGTAGGAGGGTACGGTCAAGAGAGGATAAAAGGCTTTTAAGCATCTTTTATCCGTTTGAAAAATGGTTCTGTTTTAAAATCTCTTAGCGCACGCATACCGAGAGATAGGACATCAAGAGGCGGGAAATCAAACGGAGAGATAGTTGCACAATCAGCAGAGATTATCATAAGGCAGCCGCTCAGCCACTGACCATACAGCATTACTCACACTGGGTATTTTCAAAGCTATGTATGCCATCTATGACTCTTTCACTTGAATTGTAAAAACACCTCTCTTTCTGCTAACCACAAGAGAAACAGCAGCTATTTAGAGTAAGGCTGAAAACATCTGCCTAGCTTCACACCGTCGCTCTCTCGTAACCATCATGCATTTAAGAAGAGGACAAACTGACCCACATACACAAATGCTGTTGTTTGTGTGGCACCACAGGATGCATTACATTACTTGCCCCCTGCTTGCCTTGTCTCTTTGCACAGATGAAGGGAGACTGAGGCACAGAGGGAAAATGAGAACACATTCCTTTAAACCAACATGCAGCTTACCTACGCAGCCAGCTAGAGTAATCATCATTTACCGACACAGATAAACACACAGTCTCTAGGAGAGGGGATCATGATGGGCTTATTGAAGAGGTCTGTGTGGAACGGTTTAGCTGGATACGGCGTCCATTCCAGTCATTCCACAGTATCCACCCTGCTTCACGGGGAATTAGAAGGTGCACTGAGTGTTTTTTTGGCTCAGTCTTAATGGCATTCAGATTAAGGTTTTAACCAAGAGGTCGTAGCAGGCATGCACTGTATGTCTCTGCTGCTCACTTTGCTAAGGTCAAAACACACACACAAACAAACACACACACACATAATTGTATTTCCGACCGCCAAACCAGTTAATGGAGCTCCATATGCAGCTTCATCCGTGTGCACCTATGCACTTCTTCGCTGATCCCTTTATAGATACACCTTCCATCATGTGGTGTCGTGATGGAGGGAAGAAATCAAAAACATACGACACATACCAGCTCCAGTGTGAGCAAGCCGTTTCAATATTATGTCAAATGAGATGCTAAAAATAGCCAGAGGTAATTATCTCTTTAATGTCTCTCGCTGTATTGGACCGTTAAATACAATGCTGCTCATTAATAAGCAGGACGGACTGCTTTAGGACAAGATAGGATTTAAACATGGTTTGCTGTATTTGTTCCAGGAAATAAACCATACCACAATGTACTACAGATGATGCATACAATTACATATACCATAAAAGAGGATTCTATCCCTGTTGCCCAGCTGTTACACTAATGCCAAGATAGTGTAACAGTATAACAGAGTTTGAGTGTCCATTAAACACAATTTTTAAGCAAAAGCATATTATTGAAATATTTATATTTCAATAATATGATAATTCAATTTCTTGCTGACAGTGGAAGAACAGCTTAAGAGCACTTTCATTTAATTGTGTCTATGGTAAACATTTAGCTAGAGCGGGGAGGGTATTCAATTAGCTTAGCTTAGCTTAGCATAAAGAGTGGGTAGCAAAAGTAATTGGTTAGTTGGTTTGAAGTTGAAAACAACCGAAGGGTATCAATGTTCTTATCTAGATACAGGTTATAACACCACTGTGCCATTTCTGAAAGAGTTGGGAATGTATTGGCTTGAGTATCTCATCAGTGCATCAAGTGTGTCAGTTGAGCTTTGTTCAATATCCATTAAGACGGTTTTCAGGAGATTGCAGTTAATGTGTCACATTTGTATTCCTCATTTCTCCTAACCACAACTGTGAGCTTAATATTAAAAAAGCATTCAGATTGACAATGGCCAAAGTATGTGATTAAAGTAACCTGAAACTCAGTGGCACAGCAGTCATTGTGAGTTAATAAAAGGGTTTGAGAGAAAGCTCTCTAACAACACATGTCCTCAAAGGCTCAAAGGTTGTTTTATATTATCCTACGTTCTAGACACAAGAGCCATCCATCACTCTCGACTCCAACTGACAGAGACATGGAAATGAGAGGGAAAACACTGGATAACAATGAAGACAGTGGGCAATGAACAACCTCATTTTCCACTCTTGACATGATGATGACTTTGAAATACTTTTTAGGAATACAATTAAATAGTCCACTTGTGTCCTTTAAAATATTGAAAGCGATTAATGAGTGTGTCAATACAACAAATATAGATTACTGTTACGGGCAGATCAATGTTACAATATTATGGATTTTTCCCCAAAGCTTACAATTGTGGAAGACGAAATCCAGCCCAGGCTTAAGATAGAGCTGCAAAAGTCTCTGAGTCCCACGTCTACAGCAAGTTAATGAATCCTCAGAAATCTTTGTGGCAACTCTATAACCTTGGCCTGCTTTTAAATAATTGGACACTGGAAATTGGAATGATAGAACTGTGGCATTCAAGATGGCAAAACCAAGAATGTTATTACTGGATTCGAGCTTTCTAAAAGATGTTCGACATTGCAGCGGGTTCTCAGGCACAAGGATTAATCTGAAGAGCAACAGGAAGCTTGGACTCACACAGGAATACTAAACCTTTCACAATGTTGAACAAAAAGAAGATTGTGCAAATGACAGCCCCTCGGTGTACAATCTAAGAGAGATAACACAAGACTGACAGGGTCTGCATTTTCAAAAAGACAGTTCAACTTCACTAGGATGAAGGAAATAAAAAGATTATAACTGCCAGATTTATCTGTCGAAAGGTGGGGGGTGAAGCGTTTTTGGGATTAAAACGTTACATAAAGCATAAGATGATGTGTGTCAACAGATCGCTGAGGGAAGGTCTGAGTAAATGACAAGCCAGGCCGAACACACACACACACACACACACACACACACACACACACACACACACACACACACACACACACACACACACACACACACACACACACACACACACACACACACACACACACACACACACACACACACACACACACACACACACACACACACACACACACACACACACACACACACACACACACACACACACACACACACACACACACACACACACACACACACACACACACACACACACACACACACAGACAGAATTCCTAAGCAGCATAGGACAAGTGGATCAATGAGCAGCACTCAATGCATGCAAGCACTCACACGCCCTCTGTATGCCCTCTCATTCAAAACCTTAAACCGGCCGCTTACACACGGATAGACCTTCACACAAACATCCACCTCAGTGCTATCGGTAAGGATAAATTAATGAGGGATGACACCGAGATAATAGGCTAGTGGATTCCTCACACAGACACACACACCGATTCTCTTTTCATTTGCAGCCCCTACCTCCAGTTGTCGCCTCAGCTCCTTCGTATGGGCGGAGTCCTGCGACAGGTCTTCTCTCTGGGAGGCGTCGGCCAGAACGTTGACTGTGGTCTCTGCCTCCGGGAGCCATTTGAGGAAGGTCTCGAGCTCCCTGAGGGACACCTGCAGGCCCTTCAGTTGACTGTCCAGATGGGCGTGGCGGTCACTGGCTCTGCCAATCAATTATAAAAAGCACTTACTGAGTATATGATTGAATGCTAGCGACGATATCAGCCACTCAGGTCAAACAATGCAAGCGTAAAGGTAGACAGGTGAGTATGTGTGCACCTGTTGTTGATGCTGTTCCAGACTGCGTTGTGCTTATCGGAGACTTCCTTGATCCTCCTGGTGTCGTCGGTAGAATATTCCCGCAAAAGATGATTGGACAGTTCGTTGAACGCCACAACTGTAGGTTGGCCTCGGCCCAGGTCTTGGAGGAATGCCTGAGAAACAGCCAACACGGTGGCATTAGGATAATTACAACACGGAAAATGTGGCAAATGTGACTCAACCATTATGTGTCACTGTCAAGGGCACTGTTCGCATTACTTTCTTAAATTATTAATTGACATTCTCTGATATTGACATAGTGTGTTGGCCTGGTATCAGCTTAAGTTAGACATGTTACTCTGCAAGATAATTAATGACCTATCCAACATTTTAAATTAACTTCAGTTAATAATAAAACAAAGACATTTGTTATTCTCCTGCTCAGCAATATGACTTTGTTATTTTAACCTCTACTTAATCAAGTAGGTAACATAAGACCCAACTGTTATTCATGAGGCCCTATTATTATTTTGAAATTAAGCATTAGCAGATAAGTCACCAGGCTCGTATTCCTTTAACAATAAGGTGCACTTCACTATTTCACAAGGATTATTACTCATCATTACAAGATCACACAGACCAGGAACAGAAAGGTGTGTATCTGCTGTGCCCTGCTGGGTTCTGTTAAACTCAGTTGCCCTCTAGTGTTTGGTTCCTGTAATGAGCTGGACACAATCATGGGGCAGATTGTGTTTCAAGGAACTCTCGGACAAGTCATCATCTCAAATTTAGATGATGGATGATGTGGGTGTGCAGATCTTATTAAGGTTCAAAGTGAAACTGCGGAGAGGTGGTTTATCATTGCCACCTTGCACAGGCTTATACAGCTGGGTAAAGGACTTCTAACACTTTACAAAGTTTGGTTTTGAATACGATTTTCTCTCAATTAGTGAAGTGAGTAAGGAGTATATCTTTTCTAATATACTCTATGACAATGATACAGAACATAATAAATGACCAGAGGACGAACAGACACACAGAGGACATGAAGGGAAAGGCAAGCAGTGACTTTCTCTCCTAACCTTGTTGTCAGCAAGCTGTTTGGTCAGGGGATCACCCGACTGCTGAAGAAGGTTGTGGAAACGTCCTTCATTGTGTCCAACCAGAGCGTTCACCTCCTTCCTCTGCTCCTCCCACTGGTTGCTGTGACCAATCATGTTGTCCAGCTGCTGGAGCCGTGCCTCGACACCGTGCTGAGTGCTGTCCCATTGGCTGCGTACCCTCTCCACTTGAGACAGAGACACAAACACAGGAAATGAATGGCGGTACCTTTTAAACAACAAATTATGAAGTGAAGAGCAAATTGGTGTTGGATAAAAACAAGCAAACATTGTAAACACTACTAAGAATATACAGTATTTTATTTTTTGAGGACATTGTTTATTTTGTCATTGGAACAGCTAATGTATTTTTTTTGTATCTGTTCAATGGCTTTGTACTGTGATCATCCTGCTTTATACATACATTTCTCAGTGATGGAAGTGCGGACGTCTAGATTAGAGGTCTTGTTTTTGATGTTCTGTGCCAAAGTGAAAATGTCCTCTAGCTGGGGGTGACGCTGTTCCAGGTCACTCTTTGTTACCTGACACAAAACCACACACACTGTCAGACAAAGTGTATAGCTCACAGGATTATATTTGGCTCTTTTCTGTTCAAAAATACAAAAACATATAATAGAATCTTCTCTGCTCCCCTTTTCTCACCATAAGACGTCCCATAGTGGTCCTGATCTCATCTGTGTCCCCCACAGTGACAATATTAGACTTGAGCATCTGTGTGATGAGGAGAAGCCAGTCTGCCAGTTCGGTGGCTGTCTCGTTGAGGTCGGTGGGCGCCACGCTGTCCGGTGTGTGCGGGGTTTGGTGGTGGGGGTCCTCGCTCACCAGGCTGGCCATCTGCACAGCTGAGGGGACCGAAGACACTGGAGCAGGAGCAAAAAGAGGCGAGTAATGTTGACATATAGGGTCTCTTTAAAAAGGAAATGATGCAATGAACATTTAAGATGTCGGAGCGAGGGAGAAGGCGCTGTCAAATAGCTCTCAGAGGAAAGTGACATCACACTAAATCGTGATGAATGAAGCCTTGGGGTTTGCTTCAGTGTTACACCAGCAGCCCCTTTTTTGCTTGTCACTTATTTGTGGTTTCATCATTCATTTGAATGCACCAGTATAATGCAAAGCAATGAGGAATTTCAAATCTGCCACCTGAGCACTTATTACCTCTAATACAATATTGATAAGTTTGTCATCTCCGAGTAATGATCCAATATCTAATGTCTCATTAAAGGAGTAATAACTCATTTGGACTGTGTTTCCCCATCTCTATTCCATTGATGTATTTGAAATGTTGAGATGCGTATACAGAAATGAGAAGAATCATTTATTTAAACGAGTCTATTTCTAGATATTTTACCAAGCTGCTGGTGTTGGACAACATGGTGCTGCGTCCACGGAGAGACGGGCGTCTGGAGAGTTTCCCTCAGTCGGCCGTCCAACGCTTTCCAATCACCTGCCAGCTCCTCCACCTTCATCTTTACGTATAATTACATAGACAGGAATGAATGATTAATGAAAAGACAACAGCAAAAGTACATGTGGCCCTTTAACAAGCAATATGGTGTAGTTATATGTTAAAACTGGCTGTATGTCCTTATTAAATCATATTGCTATGGAAACGGGTACCTTTTCGCGTGGCGACAGCTGCTGTCGTCGCTGCAGCTCTATAGAATGAGCCAACAGGTCCTCCAGATCCTTCTTCCTGTCCCTCATGGACACATCCAGAGCCTACAGCAGGTAAGAACTTCTTTTAGGGACAACTTGTATGTCTGTGATAAAATAGATTTAAAGTACGGTTAGATGTGCTTTTTGTAATATATTATTTAGACGATATACCTGTGCTTGGCTGGAGCTCAGGCCTCTGGTCATGATTGTTTGATGCGTCACGACGACCCAGTCAGTGAGTCGGTTCATCCGGTCCTGGAACTGAGCATGGCTTTGCAGGTTGTTCTCCACCTCCCCCACTTTGTCCAACAACTCATGGGTCACCTGCAGGGGAAAGAAGCGACAATTGGAAAAATGAGTGAAAGACTCCAGAAAAAAGCTAAAGAAAATAGGCAAGACAAGACTTGTTGTAGCTGTTACGATGTTTTATTACATGACTTTCTTGAATAATTGATTCTGATTGGTTAATTATGTATAGTCTTTTATTGCTATGCACGCAGTTTGAACCCAGCAAACTTCTTTTTTTTTTTTTTCAATAGCAGAAAACATTTTAAAAAATTATGGTATTTTTAATTATTTATTGGTTTGTTTGGTGAGAAGCGTTTTAGCAAGATTATATGATACTTTTGGGTCCCCATTGCAAGGGTGGGTGAACAGGACACACACGCAAAAACCCAGTAAATATGACTACACTAAAGTGTTTTTTACAGAAGACAAAAGCTTGGAAGACTAGTCAGAATAATGAAATAATAAAAAGTTTGCACCCTGCTCCAGCTGAGGTTAATGGCTCTCAGTTTGCTGACATGCTGGTCTCTGCTCTGAAGGCTCACGCTGGGACTGGCCAGGATCTGAGGGGCGTGCTTGTTTACCCATCCGAGACGTTCATTCTGTGCGTCCATCTCCTCTGCTATGGCCTGCAAGAGGAAAAACACTGACTGTTTATTCCACAAAGATGGACTGCTTTGTTGACATATTGACAAGTAAGAATAACACCAGCAAAGTGATATTAAGAAGTAACACTGTGAAACTCAACAATATTGTGTCGAGTTGTTCAATATATAGTAACATAACATCATTCTTTGTACTTTGGGCAATGTGTCTCCACAGAGGCAAAGTCAGGCTACTGAGGTTCAGGAAGGAATGAATGCAGAAACAACTGAGGGACTGTAGTCTCTTCAACAATGCTGCATTGTTTAGAAAACAAAAGATGTGAGAGTTAGTTTCTCTCTGTGTATGTTCACTGGGTTTGACAGGTTGTGCTTGTGATTGAGTTACAGAGAGCAAGTCGTGAGTACAGTGAAGCGAACAGGGAGAAAGAACAAAGTTAAACACAGTCAGAGCTGAAACTACCAGCTCTGCATCAGAAATAGAAATCTCTAAGCTCCGATGAATCCTGCTAGTATGAGCATGTCTTGGGTCTTCCTGTACCTTGAGTTCTCTGAGGTTGTTGTCAGTAGCGGTGATGGGTAAAGAGCTGACAGCGTTTTCTGCCTGCTCCAACCATACAGCCAGCTCCTCGCGTCTCCTCAGCAGGTCTGAGAGGGCCTGGTCTCCTCCAGCCAGCCTACACCCACCCACCCACCCACCCACCCACCCACCCACCCACCCACACACACACACACACACACACACACACACACACACACACACACACACACACACACACACACACACACACACACACACACACACACACACACACACACACACACACACACACACACACACACACACACACACACACACACACACACACACACACACACACACACACACACACACACACACACACACACACACACACACACACACACACACACACACACAGATTAGGATCTCCATTTCCCGCAGGTTGCAGGACTATTTCAGAAATGTACATTTAAATGACTGTTATGGACTGATTAGCCTCACTGATATTGTTAATCTGCCAAACACTGATAAGGAAGCTAAGACTGTCAGTGATTGAGAGGGGGTGCTAACCTCTGTAATACATTATACTGTAAAACTAAATGTTATACAAGCTAAACACAGTACTGATATTTATCATGTGTATCCACATTTAACCACACCCCCTTAATCTTTTCAATCAGTGATGTCACATCCCGTGTTTTTCCGAGGATACAGTACCTGCGATGCCTCTCAAGGACATGGCGGTTGACCGTTCTCCAGCGCTGACCGATATTGTCCAGCTTCTCCTCAAGCAGGGTTCCGTCAGGGGACGACAGCTGCCCGGTTATCTCATCCCCAGAGTGGGTCAGTTCAGCCAGGACAGGCTGGTGGCTGACGAGACCTTCTTCCAGCTCCTATAATACGGAAAAAGGAATCAAATCAAGCACAAAAAGGTGGAATCGCAGATCAATCAAATAGCATTAGCTGATACACTCAGGGACAAATCCCCTGCTCAAGTCCATCTCCCCAAGCAGATCTGTGATTGACACAGAAGCATGATTTGTGGCAGATCAAGATTAAAGCTGCTTTATCTCTGCTTCTCCCACTAAGAGAGATTTAACTTGCCAAGGCAGGCCCGTAAAGCATGGGTGAGGGATTGTGAAGTCTGCTAAAGGGTGAGTCAGCTAATTGATCTCTCAATTCCCATCCTCTTGATCCTTCGCATCAATCTCAGCGGCTGTGAAAACATGAAAAAGCCCTGGGGAAATGGAGAGTAGCTGGAGCTTTGCAAATCACACTGATAAAGGTGTTAATGGCGCTGGTGCTGTCAGCGATGATGCAGCAGCTTCAAAGAGTCTCATTCCTTCCCAAATTAAATTAGTACTTTATAAATCAAACAAAGAGAAATTAAAGGCACCTTCTCATCATAACGACCATTCTTTCCATGTGTTACTCTGCATAACAAGCAGGTAGGTGTGCAGTCTGTTTGTTTATCATCACGTACAGTATAGTACCCATTATTCCCCTTAGGGAATACAAATGCAATTATCTCTGGTCTAACATTTCCAAATACCTAGCTGCTTATATTTCAAACATATTACTCCTGCTCCCAGGGGAGGTGATAATCTTGCTTTGAGTTTGTAAACATATGGGATACTTTGAATTAGGGCTGCTCAATTCATCGTATTTTAAATCGCAATTACGATTATGGCTTGCAACGATTACGAAAACAACGTAATCGAAATATAACGATTATTTTTTTATTATTATTATTAATTTTTATATATTATTTTTTTATTGTTTTTTTAGTTGAATTATACTTTAAGTTCTGGGTAATCAACTGTTAAAAACATACTGTTAAAAAAAAAATTCTCCAATAAATTGATGTTTTCAAATTAAATGGTTAATCGTTTTTAATAATCGTGATATCAATTATTGACCCAAATAATCGAGATTATGATTTTTGCCATAATCGAGCAGCCCTACTTTGAGTCTATATTTGACTAATTTGTGTTTATAATGACAAAAGGGGAATACCATGAATATTTTCTAGCATTTATTACCAACAATATGTTATCTTTGGAACAAACAAAAGTGATGCAGTGGCTGGTGTTACACAGCAACCAACATTTCTTTTTAGACCAATGTAGTGTATGTAGAATCTCTAATGGTATTGATTTCAATTAAACAAATTGAAGATTAGTGTATCTTAACAAACGTAGACCCCCCCATATATCCTCAGAAAGTTCTGTATCTCATTCAGACTGTAAGAGATGACTTCAGTATAGATTTAGCGCTAATTATCTCTTTGGGCCAGGAACTGAGCTCCAAAGCAGATTCAAGGAGAGAGCCGGGCGGTAATGATGGAAAGTGAGATAAGAGTTGAGTATTTTAATGTGACTAATCCATTCTTGGTCCAGGTATTGAAGGATCAATCTATCATAATGGATTTAAACTTATTGTTTCTTGCCATCGGAGCATTGATTGAATTACTAAGTGAAGAGGCTTGTCTGGACTGTGGCCAAAACTTCAAGGAGTGCGTAAACACCGGGCTTATAGAGTAATTATGATATGGGACAAAAAGTTTGAATGTAAAAAATGGTTTGAAAAAAATATATATGTTTCACTTTGAGACACTTACAGATGTCTGTGTAGCAGTGGAACCAAAAGCATGTTTACAAATCATGTGAAATACACCAGTATACAAGCTAATTCCAGTAGAACACATTATGACAGGCCACATATTGACCTGTTGGTGTTGTCGTGCAGAGTTCAGGTCCAGCTGTCCATCAGGGCCCACGCTCTCCGACAGCAGAGTCTCTGTGTCCGTCAGCCATTGGCTCAGGTCGTTCAGGTCACAGTGGAACTGCCTCCACTCCTCCACAGCGCGGTCAAATCTCCTGCAGCCGAACAAAGGAACACAAATCGAGTGTTTGTTAACGATAATAACCTCCAAAATTAAAAAGAAGGTGTTTTTCACCTTCACCTGATCCATATATCATGAATAGAAACATTTAAAATGAGAAACAAGCAGTATGAAATATCAAACACAAAAATGCTTCACATTTAGCAAAAACTTGTTGATTTGTGAAACGTGAGCAGTGGATGTTATTTATTTTGTCTGATTAAACATCAAACAGACAAATGGAAACTTACATAGTGTGAAAGTTCATTTTAAGGAGGAGATTAATTTCCCTCAAACGGAAACTAATAACTCAACGTAATCTTTTAAGACAATTCTTTGTTTGCCGGGTTCTACATTTGAGTGGATTCTGGCTTTATTTGCCCCACAGCTCATACAATGTTTTTATTTCCTCTTGTTTAGGGATGATTAGGCTTACTATAGAATTAGATAAGGACAAATAAATGATTGTCTCTGACGATACAAGCGAGTTTACCTACTGGGAAATTCTACAGCTGTATGATAAGAGAAAAAAAGGCACAGTTGACCTCTATTAAACACTAGAAAATGTCATAGCAATCAGGAAGCACTGACAACGTCCGGAAAGTTCACAGAGATGCAATTGAATAAATCAGCATAGACAGAGAGGCTGATTACTTTAAATGCCTAATAAAAAAAATGGATTTTTATCTCAGTGATGGTCTGCATGAGGTCTATTTCCTCTTACAGCAGCGCTTGGAGCACAACAAATCTGATGAGAGCGACATGGTGAGGAAATGAGTTTTGAATGAGCAATTTTACCAAATATAATCCATTCTTTTATTTTTAATGATGCCCAGAGGTTATTGTGATTACAGACGGACTGCTTCAGCATTTGTGTGCAATCTTCAAAATGAGCTTACTAGTTTATACTAGCATGTGCACATACTGTACTCGGCAAATGAAGACTGTTTACGCCCAAGGAATTGTGTTGATGTTAGAGAAGGTCACCCTGTGTGTGGATCAGTCAGTGAATGAGTGAATTGAAATGTGAATAGACATGACATTGTTTATGCCAGGGGAATTGTTTTGATAGTAATCAAGGTCAGTGTGTGTGTGTGTGTGTGTGTGTGTGTGTGTGTGTGTGTGTGTGTGTGTGTGTGTGTGTGTGTGTGTGTGTGTGTGTGTGTGTGTGTGTGTGTGTGTGTGTGTGTGTGTGTGTGTGTGTGTGTGTGTGTGTGTGTGTGTGTGTGTGTGTGTGTGTGTGTGTGTGTGTGTGTGTGTGTGTGTGTGTGTGTGTGTGTGTGTGTGTGTGTCTGGGGAGCTTGATTGTGTGCCTTTGTCTCTCTCTTTATCTGTGCCTGCTGTCTCCTGGATAGCGGACAGCTGGCAGTTATAGTCCCTGTAGCTTCCAACACATTTCCTGACACAGATTCACACAAGTTTACATCTGATATCAGAACCTGTTCCTGTGCTGCAACATATTTCGAGAAAAGTATAATGAGGTTTGATTGCACACCTGACTTCAAGACAATGAGTGTAAGTCAGGTGTGATCTGTCTGTGTGTGAAGTTGCTGCACGTACCCCTTGCGGTGGTTGTACATGCGGTTGAGGCGGTCCCACTCAGCGTTGAGCTGTGTGAGGGCGTCTCCGATCTGGGCGACCTCAGCGGGCGAAGCATCCCGGATGGCATCAGGCTGCCGCTCATGGATCCCTGTGACCTGCTCACCAACACACTCCAGACTCTCCTTGATATTCTATTAAAAGACAAAATACAATATGAACACAAAGAGAAAACATGGTGAGAAATGAATTTCACACATGGCAGAATGATTGATTCAAGAAGTGTCCCTTTCCCTTCTTTTTAACTTTATGAAAACTGCTACACAAAAGTTACTAGTGTTGTTTTTTTTACTTTTACAATTACTTTTATTTGACAACCCACCCTCAGTGTGTCTTCTTGGCTGGAAAAGTCTTCGTAGAGCCCCCCGCTGAGCTCAGAGGAGTTCAGAAGCAACTCGTTGTCGGCTATGGCGAGGAGAACTTTGTTGATGTCCAACAGGTAGTCGGAGGGACTTAGAGAGAAAGCGCTGCTACGCTCCACTGAAGACATCTCCTACAGCACAGATGAGCAGGAAACAAACACAGGGCAGAAGCAAGAGAAAGAGAAAAACTATATTAACACCTTATCCTGCATGCCATTCTATGCTAAAAACTAACACTACAGTACATGAAATCAAGCACTCAAAGTGAAAGACCCCAGTCTGGGATTAAAGAAACATCCTAGTTAGTGTCTGTGTGTGCAGACCATGTGCTTGTGCCTGTTTGAATCCCTCACCTCGACTGAAAACTCGCTTATCTGCTCTGTGAAGATGTGGGTAGACGTTGACTCCACAGAGGCTTCGAACTTCCGGATTTGTAGCACCCTTGACTCCTAAAGCAAACACACACACATATTGACCTAACTGCAACAGTGCACACAAAATATCCCAGAGAGCTACATCCCCTTAGATTACAAAAACATTTCCCATATAAATCCGGATTAAGGAAGACACAACATATTCTTAAATGCATCTCACCCTGTGAGCAGAATACTGGCTCTGCAGCCGGAGCAGCAGAAGTCTCAACTCCTCCCTGTAACCGCTGTCTGAGGTTTGCTGCAGCAGTTCCTCTCCTCTTCTCAGCAAGTCTTCCACGCCGGCTTTCTCCTCGTCCATCTGTTGCAGAGAGAAATCAAATGAAGAGTTCAAGAGGCTCCGAGTCACATCCAACTTTCTAGGAAGTCTAATAATTCTTAAATCTATTGATTCAGCTAGCAAAATAAATAACAACTTACACAGCAGGAACTGACATACTCTCTAGGCTGCTTCTTTGTTGAACAGAGTGGAAATGTTTCTCAGGGAAATGCTGTTGTGTGTTTAAAACACGCAAGAGCTTCCCAACTGGCACGCTGACCTTGCTTTGGACTGGTCAGGTCTGTGTAGGCAGTGTGTTTAACGTCACAAACCTTGATAACACAGATTGAATTCCAGACTTGTTAGGCCTTGAAAAGCCAAATCAAAGCTGGTCTTATCAGGCGGCAGCTTTATATAGACTGTAGCCCGGCCTATTCCTCATAGAAAATCTCATAAAACTTGGAAAAGCTTAATGGAATTGCCTATTTCCCTATCCACAATACTTCATTTGGGGCTCCATTTTCACAAAGCAATTACTACTAGGCTGCTCATGCCTTGTCTATGTGTCACAATATTACCATCATTATCAATCATCACCATTGTTGTGAGTATTGCTCGTTGAGAGGGTCGTTTCAAACTAAATGGAAAGGTGACTTTGTTTACCTTGTCATCATCCAGGATGTGTGTTGGGTCCTGCTGCTGCTGCTGCTGCTGCTGCTGCTGCAGAGCCTTCAGCGTGTCGTGCAGCTCTGCCTTTAGGTCCTTCAGCTCACTGGAGAGCAGAACCTCAGCAGGACGGGTCTGACTCTCTGCTCGGATCTCCTGGCTAAGGATGACCTGATGAGGAAGAGCAGAAACACACCCCTGGTCAAGAACAAGTACAATTTCTGATTATGACTACGCGCTAAATGAAAGTGTTCAGCTGCAGTAATATGTGTGATAATATGCTGGCTTCATGAAGAGTATTGCATTTTTTTTATCTTAAAAAGGCTTGTTAGCTATTTGTTATTAGGTATAGATGGAATTTCGGTACCTGCTGAGGTTTGTGCTGGTTGAAGTCAACACTTACTGACTCCAGACTGTTCATCATCTGAATGCAAAAAGAGAGAAACAGACATTACATGTTACTTATGAGACAGACAAAGTAAACACTAGACCACATGCTTTCTAGATGACAATCTAATCTTCTTTGTAGGTGAAGCAGAATTACATTCAGTACTGAATTGTGCATTTGTAGGTGTGTTATTGAAGAAAAGGATAAAAATAGATAAAACCATATTTGTGCCATATATTTCTTTTGCAATTATGTTCTATTTTTTGGCGGAGTTGCCGATTGGAATATGTTACAAATATTACCAAAATCTTAAATATGTTAAGGACTTTTCAGCAGGATGTTGCGGTGCAAAAAGTTGATCCTAGATTGTAATCTAATTAATAATGTAAATAATTTTAAAAAATGTATCCTATTTATTTACGTTTAAAAAATGAAGTTCTATAATATTCAAATTAGGAATATCTAGAGTCAAGAAGACTTTAAAAAAAGTTTCATAAATGCACGCTGTTTCCAAAGCCAATGACTATTAATGTTAAACAATAGTGATCTCAATCTTGACCAAAAGTGAATAGCCCTGGTTAACATCAAGTATGTGAAACTGTACCTTAGCAGTTCTGATGTGTTGGGAGACTTTGTCAAAGTTGCAGTTGAGCTCCGCCAGTTTGGGCTCCACCACCTCTCTGCAGGCGGGCCCCCTGCTGGTCATCAGGATGATGGCCTGGTCCCTCACGTTGTCCACTCGCAGACCGACGTCCTCTAGCTCCTCCAGCATGCTCTGAGGACAGAGGACAGAGAAGCTGGTCATCTATTTAAACCAGTTTATGCTATCAGTCATTCTCTCTTGGACCGGGTGGCAGCCTAGCCTTGGTTCAGAGCAAAGAGCTGAGCAAAGCATGAAGTGATGAAGGTTAGCAGTGCCCGGTACAGCTGATATTTAGTGGAGACCTTCAGTTGTCATGGCGAGAGGAAGGGAAGGGAAGGGTTAAGAATTCAATCTAACTGTAAGATAAATTATTTTAAACGACCATAAAAGGCTCAGCTTTACTTCATTCCTCATTTTCTCTTTATGTTGTTTCCCATACGCTAACATATCTCTCGCCCTGAATGTATCTCAGTCTCTTTTTTATTAAATCCTGGTGACGTTAGGCAATTATTATTAAGAACTACAGAATAAAAATGTCCAAATATGTGGGATTGATAAATCCCTTTCCTAACCAAGCATAATATCTGCTGCGGTACAACAGCGATTGATCATTATTATGCTATTCCTTTAATGTAGAAACACATTAAAATAACACAAGGTAACAGGATTTCCTGAGGGATTCTCATAGATTGAAATTCCTTGCCAGAAGAACTGATTTCCATAAAGCAATTATAAACTACTATGACTGCTTGTCAAGGTATAAGCTCTGCCAATTCCTACATATATTCAGACATGTAAACTACTCACTTTGTTATGATAATGGAGCCGTAGATGGCTGCTGTGTCTCGAGCTCCTCTACAATTGCATTTTGATTGTTTTATTTTCTTTTTAACTTTTTTTATCTTATTCTATTACGATTTTGCAAAATTCTGTCACTTGCACTGTTTACTTGCAATGATTTCTCTTGATGTCTTATGTACATTGAATGATGCAATGTTGGTGGTTGGTTGCAAAGAACTTGGTTATGCTATAAAAATGAAGCCTTTGCCTCTTAGAATGATATGTAAAAGAAAAGAGGGGCTGGTCACTTCACAGGTTGAGCCGTATGTGCTGTGATCACACGATAGGGCCACTCTCCCTTAATTCATAGGGCTGTAACAGCTTCCTGCCTTACCGTCACCACCTTCTCCCTCTCTGACGGGGCGAGCCGCTCGGCCTCGTCCAGGTGGATCTGGGTCTGGTACAGCCAGGTGCTGATGTGAGCCAAGTTCTCATCTAAAATGTCCACTTCATTCTGGTGACTCTGCACACACAAAAAAAGAGGCTCAGTTTTTTCATCACAAAATTAAAACATGAATTACTGTTAAATTCCTCCTGTGTTTTCCACATTCAAGACTTGTTCTTAAACCATTTCAAAGATTCTCTGAGGGTTCCATTACCTTGATATGACCCGCTGCAGAGCACAATTACCAGAAGAAACTCCTCAGAAACTTTTTTCAAATGGAAAATATATTGAATTCAAGAGGTGATTTGCATGTCATTGTTTTGTTATTCCATTGCGTTTATTTGTTTGTATTGCTCCTGAAACCATTTGACTAACACAGCATAATGAGCAATGGTTTCTTTTGGGTTGTAAGGAAATAACCTTGTAACACCATTTACTCCGCCCAGGGTGTGTGAAACATACTTCAAAAATGAATGAACTTTTTCAAACTAAAACACAGCACATTGGATATAACCTATAAATACAGTCAAAGATTCTCATTGACCACAAAAAATTGCATGTGAATGGGCTCAGCCTCAGACAGAATGCATTTGTTCTCCTAAGAGTAGCATTTGTTTGTTTAACCATAAGCGTGGTAGATTTTACTTACTCAGAGATTATAAAAATAAAGAACACAGAAACTCTTCATTTATTAAACCTTACTTTAAGAGATATTTGCACTCACCAGCACAGCACTGAGCCAGTCCTCGGTCCAGGTGCGGACGCGGCCCCAGGCTTCATTGAGGCTGTAGAGCTTGTCCTCCAGCTGAGCCTCGCTGCCCTCCACCAGCGTCTGCACGCCGGCGCTGGTCTCCGTCAGGCTGGACAACTCCGCCTTACGACGCTCAGACTCCTTCAGCAGGCCCTGCAGGAGGAACACACATAAACAACTTCATATACAGTTATTATACATGTGATGAGCTCCAAGTTTCAATTATTTATTGCCGGAACAGATAGTTGTTGTTAGGATTTACAGTACAGCACAGACTGCCAAACATATGGCATGGATTAAATAAAGGTCAATATATTCATATATTCAACTCTATAAGAAAACGAACATTGAAAAAGAAACATTAAGAGAGCTGGAATTTTCCACACACTTTTATGTATTTTAGTGTGAACCAGTGACTTAATTTAAATTCCTAATTATTGAGTTTTAATTGCTTAGTGTTTTGTGTTAAAGGGTCTAAAGTTCAGAGTGTGGCATCATAATAAATGTTCGGTCCTTTTCAGATAATTGGGTTCTCAGAGAGTCAAAAGTCATTCATACTAATCTTTATACTATTTCACTTGAATGTAGATGCACTTTTAAATCAACACGTTTTAACTGAAGCATTTCAAAAGTACCACTGCTCTTTTCATAATGCTCCAGTGTAAGAAAGAGATCATCCTGTCCCGATGCTCCATCTACTGGCCACGAGCAGAAGCACTTCTTTGCTCCTGCTGAAGAGATTCACTGACATGTCGGGACAGTTTACTCACATTAGCCCAAGCGATCTCAGCATCAATTTCCGCTGGCATGTCCCCACAGCTGTTCTTCTGCTGGAGCTGAGCCTCGCTGGTGGTCAGCCACTCCTCCAGGGCGGCGCTCTCTTTCTGGAACTTCTGAGACAGAGACAAAGCTTTTTCCAGATCCTGCTTGCCCTCTGTTACCTGTAAAGAGAAGGGAAACAAAGGTGTCTTAACTTGGTGTCAGAGATGTTGAATATTTGAATGGAAGGAGATAAACATATATACGAATGAGTTACCTGCGCCCCCAGGTCATTGTAGAGCAGTTTGAGAGCAGTGAGCTGTTCGTCCATGGCCTTGGGGTTCTCCGTCTGCTGTTTCTGCACAATCTGTCGGCCGGTCTTTATCACCGTCTCCACCTCCAGCTTCACCTCACTCAGCAACTTGTAAAGTTTCTAGAATAAAAAAGGAACCTATGAGTTAGGATTACATGGACATTTTGTGGCTGCATAAATAGGTAGCTACCCAAACTAACCCAATCACAAATAAAAGGTTTGTGTATAAGAGAAATCGAAAAAGTTGTAGCCCTCACCATGCAACCACCGAGGTGAGACTGGATTTTTTCCGGGTCCACGTCCCTGATATCCAGAATGTGCAGCTCATCCTTGGCTCCATCCAGGACTTTCTTACAGTCCAACATGCGCTGCTCAAAGTTAGCTGGCTTCTGGAACAGCTGGTACTTCGTGGAGATCTCCCTCAGTTTCCTCTGCAGAGGGAAAGGAGAAAGGAGAGTTCAGTTTTACATCTGTGTCAGAAGCAGAAAAAACGTAAAATTCAATAAACATTGCCGACATCATTTTGTATTTTTTCCATGACTACAAAATATTTGGTATCGGATTTTGTTAAATTAATTCTCATATAAATCATATTTGTCTTTAGTATCCCAAGCCTATATATGGAGGCCAGCATCAGATTACACTTTACACGTATATTGTGATCACCTAATAAGGTTGTATTGTGTCAAACTAATTCTTTGGCAGTTTATTCAACATTTTGTCTGGAAAAAAAACAACTCAGAGTCAAGCACTTGGCCTGGTCTGATTTCATCTTCATCTGATCAAGATTCTATGTTTTGGTTGTGAAAGAATTGGCACTTTAGTTTTCTTCTTCTAATGTCTAAATGATGTATTGACGGAGGCTGGTTGACATGACTTCCTGCAATTGCAGATGATCTCCAGTAGGGGTCAGTGTTACCTGTAGCTGGTCCAGCATCGTCCCACCTCGAGCAGCTTTGCCATCAGTGGAAGGCGGAGGCATGTTGGCCACGTTCCTTTTCCTCATGTCCTCCACCGTGACCTCATGGGCTGCGATCTCTGCACCAATGGTCTGAAGAGAGAGTTGAAAATAACACTATAAATACATGTGCACTCATACAGGAAGGCCCTTCTACACCTACTGATGCTGATGAGATCTAGGAACAAAATATTATTATTATAATTACTTATTTTCATCAAAACAAGTTTGTCTGACTGTTGACTACCGTTTCATTTCTCAGAGCTTCTATGGAGGAGTGTCACTGTGTGTATCTTATTTGAAGACTGAATGAGTATTTTCTACAGTTCCATAGGACTCTAGTAGGAAAACCTGCAGATAAGTGAAAAAGGCACTGGATTTAGTAACATCCATCACGTTTGTTTGCTTATTTCTTTGTCTTCTAAAAGGTTCGGAGGGTTGCATACAATGTGTCATTGCTTGTTAAATAAATGTCTCCATTATTTTGTGTGTAGCAGGAAAGGGAAATAACATACAGTGCTAGTTTTGCCTTCAAGCTATGAAAACGCTGTCATCCAAAGACTGGAAACATTGAGCACATTAGTGTTGCCATATTTTTTACTTGGAGCAGTTTCCATTAAGAATGAACCTACATTTTCCTAGTTTTTCCTGTGTGATGTTTGCTGGACCAGAAATGTGAAGCTTTGGTTTCACTCATTACCCATGAACCATGTATTCATGTTAAGATGCCTTAAGATAAATCTTGATGAACTGGAAAGTGCACACAAAATCATTCGGAAATGTCCACCCATTCATATATTGTGAAAGCATTAGAGCTCATTTGTAAACTTATTGTAATTTGGGGATATATCAATTGTTCTCCATTTTAAAATGTATCAAAATTCTGATCCTGCAACTAATTCACTCTGTATTAAGGCCATCAGTAATCTTTTTACGTCTTGTTTTTTTTATTTTGTATTTATGGGACACACTCTTTCCGTCCTGCTGAGAGTGAGTGTTGTGCACATGTGTACGGTACCTGTGCCTCCTGAGGGAGTTGGAAGGCGTCCACGCGGTCGGTGAGGTAAGAGGTGAGTGTGTGGTCCAGCTGGCTCAGAGACTCCTGCAGTGTTTGCAGCGCCTGCTCGTTCTCCTTCAGAGTCTGCAGCTGCTGCTCAAGGCTGATCTGTCTGTTCACCGCCTGGAGGGAGGCGGGGGCGAGCAGACATTCAATTATGGGTTTGAATTGTTCAAGTTCAAAGACGTGGAATGTGCACACCCTTCCAAAGCAAAGATTTTGTTTTTGTATTTTTTTCTTAATGTGATAATGCTCAAAGATGCTTCTCAATACACTGCATGCACATTAATAAAATACAGGTGAATGCAGATACACGTGCTGAAATACATGTACATTATCTGGTGAAAATGTTGCGATGTTTTCAGCAGAAACGACTCAACGAATCAAATGTAAATATACAGGTTAAGGTAATGCATAGCTCACACTTTTCTAAAACAGATATCCAAAAATAACTCGTAATGAATGCCTTTTATCGACCGTAACACACACACATGCCCATCCATCAAAGCCAAGGTCCTGACCTGGTGGTTGAGTTGCTCGTAATGGGAATTGAAGGCCTCTAGCTTTTCGCTAATGAGTTCGTCCAGTATGCCCCCGTCTATCAGCGTCTGACCCAGCTCTCTGATCTGCGTCCGGTTGTCCCCGGGATGACGAAGCGCACTCTCCAAAGACTGGTAATGAAAAAAAAAAAGGTAAAGTTAAGAGCAAACCATCAGAAAAACGTCACGCAAAGAGGAAAGAAAAGGAAATGAGTGTAAGGAAGAGATCAAATAAAACAGTCCTTTGATAAAGTCCCAACAAAAATCAAGAAAGTTGTATTGCTTCACAGATTATCCACAAAAACTAGAAAAAAGTCAACGCTAGAAACCAAACGCTCGAGGAAGAAAGAACACCAGAAGGAAAAAGAACATCCAGTAAATGAGTGAAATGATTGTGTGGGGTATGTGGGTGAAAGACAAAATGAGAAAGATCCAAAAAGCTGAGCAAACAAATAAGATGGAGGCAAGCGGAGAAAAGAGGATAACTGAACGAGAAATGAGAGACAAGTGAGAGAGAAGCTTGTCCAATGACGCCACTTGTTTGGATGCAACAGTCATTGTTTACGTGGGGTCATTAAATATGCTTTTGCTTCCCTGTGGGGATGAACAGAGACAGAGCGTCTGCCCCCTCCAGAGGGGTGAGTCTGATTAGGGGGAGAATGGAAAGGGTGAGGGGGACAGAGGGAGTATTATAAGAATGGAGAGGGACAGAGACAGAGAGAGAAGGATAGGGGTGAGAACTAATTAAAAGAGAAGAAGCCAACACCCAAGGTCAAAGAGGGGAAGGGGAAACATCGTCTTCAAGGGTCTTCAGTTTCCTTCATCACTATGCGATGTTACAGAAGCAGCACTCTGATTAAAGTGAGTGTGACATCAACGCTGCAGGCCAGTCTACAGATATAGCGACGGAGAAAGTCACGGCGGAAGAAATTTGGAAGTCAAAGGAAATTAGGATATTAACAGAGAGAGAATATTAAATGGCCTGCTTGGTTTATCAAATGTACTATTTTTCTATCCACCCTGTCTCAGACCATGGTGATCTGTGAGGTTTATACACAGACACCAATAAATTAAGCTCATCCTTAATTATATTCAAAACCAACCCATTTCATGAATACATTACATTTTGGACTATGTGTAAGTAAGTCAATATCACTATTCCATAAAACTTAAAAAGAGTGAAAACTGGAGTCAAAGAGAGAGAGAAAAAAGTTAAAGATGGCCGACGAATGAGATGTGATTGCAGTATGTGTTTGTTTTTATACCTCCAGAGCTTCATTGACGGCCTCAGTGCTCTCAGGTAGGTTTTCAGAAGCTTGGACCTTCTCCTCCAGAGTGTTGAGCCAACTCTGCTCCATATCCAGGTACTGAAGCAACTCCATCCAACAGGACCACACCTCCTTCAGAGTGCACACACACACACACACACACACACACACACACACACACACACACACACACACACACACACACACACACACACACACACACACACACACACACACACACACACACACACACACACACACACACACACACACACACACACACACACACACACACACACACACACACACACACACACACACACACACACACACACACACACACACACACACACACACACACACACACACACACACACACACACACACACACACACACACAAACTCTGTGAGAGACATTTAAATAGAGTTGTGCACTAACAAAGATGATGTTCCTACAAAGTGAGCTGTATTAAGTATGCCCTCATGTACAATGTTGAATAACAATATGAAAGAAACACTTAACTTTGATGCTTTTTTACAACAAAGAAATCATTATGCCTAAGGTAAACAGCAAAATATGCATACAATTAAAATAAATAAGACAAGAATAATTCAGTGGTGGCTGATGTTCACCCTGAAGAGTCAAGGGATGATATTTAAAACCACGGCCTCGAACTATGACTTTACACTTCAAAACGAGCTCTAAAAAAACAAAACCACCAGCGACCTTCCAGCTTTTCTTGTTGTTTGCATGGAAATTAACAAAAAGGGAGCCAAAGTAATGACACATTGAATAAATCAACATGTTGTTCCTACATGGGAGTTTGAAGTTGGTAAAAAAAATGTTTTACATGAAATTGAGATTTGTTTGCAGTCACAGAACCTTTTTATACATTAAGTACATTTAAATCCAATATGACGCTTCATGTTTCTCCATCGTTGGTCTAAGAAGATACACTGTAAAGCTGAGGTGCAAGTATATTTAAGCTAGTAGACTTCAATTGACCGACAACACATTCTGTGTTCACAAACACACCCACAAACCTTACCTCCAGAGTGTGACACTTGCTCTTGAAGCGGTCACACAGCTTGTTGTAGTTTGCTAGAACCACATCTAGCTCCGAGGTCAGCTCCTCTGAATTGCCTCCACTAGGGGGCGATGTTCTGGACACCAGCGTGTTGATGCTGTCTTTCAGGATCTTCACCTTCACCTCCTTCTGCAGCACATCCTCTTTAGCCCTCTGCGGAGGTAAGATGAAAATGACATCCGCAACAGAGATGATAGTTTAAGGAATAATCTGTAATAATATGTATTTTTCTACTGATACTTTCACAACTTGTTTTTTTTGTGCAAACTTTGTATGACCACGTCTGCACTCCCACCTTCATTTCCTCCAGCGACGATTGCAGCTCCTCTGGACTCTTGTATTCAAAGTCCCTCATGAGAAACTCTTCATCGACCTGTGTCATCCACTCCTGCATCTCCGCCAAGTCCTTCCTCAGATTCACCTGCCTCTCCCGATTCTCCGCCACGCACTCCTGATGCCTCAGCAGCTGGAGGGTAGCATATGACATTAGGTAAATAGAATGGAATAGAATAGAATCGTTTAATGTCATTATACATGTACAATGAGATAATAATAAATGCTTCTCCCTTTCAAGCGTGCCATCAAAACAAAAACAAATAAACAACATAAGACAACAAAATACACGCAGCATACATACTTAGGAATAAGGAATAAAGGAATAAGGAATAAAGTGCAGTAATTATGTCCAGGAGTATAAAAATAAAATCTGTAATGTAATAAATAATAATAATAATAATAATAATAATAATAAAAGTGTGTATTTATAATAATAATAATAATAATAATAATAATAGTAATGATATATATGTACAGAGTCACATTGATTCACATGATTTCAGGTGTTAAGTGTTTGTGTGCAGTGAAAACAAGACAACATAACATGTCTTATTTGTTTGCTTGTATTGACTACATTCACACAAACTAGAAATTCATATTTCTTGCAGGACATAAAAGCACATATTGCAAAAAGATAAATAAATGTCTTCACCTTTTGGCTGAGTGTTTCCCATTTGCTCTGGCTGTCATCCAACTTATCCTGCCCCCACTGGGTTAGTCCTGGGACTGCAGTCGTCTGTACAGCGCTCACATTCTCTCCCATCTGCTTCAACGAACCTTCCACCGACTCCATCTCATTCACATACTCCTAAAGCAGAACAAAGTAAGAAAGGTACCTGATTATACTTTGAAATCATTGAAAACCAATTTAGGAATCATTTTAATGTCAGAATGCATATTGTCACGGCCTGCAGTCCTGCAGTAAAAGTAAACATTTTGCATGTTCACCAACCTTGCACTGGTTAACCTCTTCCTTTAAACTTTCTTTGTCGCCCAACCCCGTGGCATCACGAGACAAAAGTTCCTCAACCGCTTCCAACCAACGTTCCACATCCACCAAACGCACCTAGAAACACCATTTAACCAGTTCATTTCAAAACATTCAAGTTAAGACAACGCTTGTAGACTTTCAGTATGACTGATTACAGCTACTCCACCTGATTGTCCTTCATGCTACCCAGGATGCACTGCAGTGTACCCAGCTCCTCACGAGCTCTGGAGGAGAGTTGACTCCATCTTTGTAGTTCTTCAGAATCTGAGGCTTGCTGTGTTTGCTCAATATCCAGACACAGGCCCTGAGGGGAAGGGGAGTTCAGGCTTAAAACGACTGACTGTGTAATGTGAAACTACCACAGCTGTTGTTCTCTGTGGATGAATTGACCAAGCACTAACAATAACAAAAAAAGACCTAAGTAGAAGGAGCCTTTTTTGTTGAAGATACTAACATTCAGGATTAATTATCTCAAACAACGGGCTTTGGCAAACATTAGTAAACCATGTTTGTTTAGTTTCAGGAACTTCCGAGTTTACGCACAAATTCATAGCAAAGCTTTCAAAAATATTTTGGTTTCCCACTTGTAATTACTTGGATGTTTATGTGAATGCTACTTGACCTGGAGCCTGGTAAAACCGATAACTCCTATATAACAAGAATGTGGTTAAAAATGTGGTGTTTTTTTGGCGAGTTAAATATTAATAAATCAGCCGGAATAGGCATTTGTGCTCTGGCCATAAAAAAACATTGCACAACACCTTTACTTCTGATGATTTCTACAAGATTTGTTCATGCAAGATGTATGGGAGTTTACAACGATGTAGCCCAAAGTATTCAGACAATGTGATTGTAGAACCTTACAATCCCATTTACTCGCTGAACACATGTTAATATATTAGTGATTCAATTGCTACCACATGTTTATGATTAATTGGATTTCATTAGCAATTCACAGAAGCCCTTAGAGGCAAGAGAGATGGTGGGGCCTTTTTCAAGCCTGATCTAAATAGTTTTTTCCACTGTGTATACAACTGACAACTGGTGGAGGAAAAGAGTTTTAACCAAATCATTTTAAAGTAAAGTTCATAAAATTCAGTTAATCTGTGAAACAGGTGGAAATGTTTTGCCAATAAAACAAAAAAATTGAAATCGATTATTTGCCTGCATGCTGAGTGAATGGTAGGATTAAAACTAACTTAGAAAGAACATGAATGCTTCAAGTTCTATTCAGAGCATGTGTTAGTGGTGTGCTTCAGCCCCTTGTGGCCAAAAGGAGTATTACAACAACAAACACTAGAAAAATTATCCTGACAAAATAAATCACCTTCTATATTTTTTTTGCACAGATGAAACCAAAAGCAATCCTGACATTTTTTTTTTTCCCTGCCAAGACCAACTTGGTAAAGTGATCCTGGTCAACTTCATTTTTCACCTGGAAAAAGCGTCTTGGGCCACCTGTTTCACTGCTGTAACGCAGATCAAGGACTGTAGAAAGAATACCCTGGCAAACCCTTTACCCCCTGTTCTTACGTTATAAACACAGGACAGAAAATTATGAAATATATTTTTTCTCATTTGCCTCTCAGGGCTTCCGTACATACAGCATGTGTACAATGAAATAATCCATTTAAACATGAGGAAACAATACTGCAAAGATTGGATGACTACGACTTCCTAATGACTGATGGGACTCTGATGCTGACGTGGGATGGTGTGGGGTGGCTGTCAGGCTGACTGACTGGTTGAGCAGCCCCACACTGAGCTGTTGGAGCTCCATGCAGCATGAATGGGCACGCTGCCCAGAATGTGCCATGTCTCCACCCCTTCCCCGGCACCATGCCCTATCTGCCACGATAACAACAGCCCGGACTGAGCCACATTCCACCGAGGGATGGAGGAGGAGAGAAACACGCACAGAGAAACACACGAAGCACACCAACCCATATATCACAAAGCTACATACCAAAACACACACATACACCCTTTCCTATACACAGAGGTTGGATACAGTGCAGAGGGAAGTGACTGGCTGATAAAGGGACCTATTGTTGTGTGTGTGTGGAAAAGAAAAACTGACAGCAGACACTCTGATATACGTACCAGCACAAAGACGGACACAAACAATTAAACCCTTTTAGCTAAGATGTCAGAGTGCACATGCTTTATCAGCTTTAGTCCACGGATAAGCCACAAGAATAACAATTGAAAATAACTTATTTTCATTTTCTTCTAACAATTGACTGTGGTGTTCTTTAGTTTAACTAAATGTTTTTTTTTTTAATCGATATTCAACCACACATGCCTTATTCTGTTAAAAAGGGGGATATTGGCATATGCAGTTAGTAACATTAAGATGCAGAATAACAACAACTATTACAACACAAAATATGTAACAAGACAACATAAAGTTAGACCAAAACTTAAAGCCATAAAACAAACAAGACTATTCTTATACAACCTAACAAGAATAATACTTTGTAATTATAATAAGTGTGGTAACCTCCACCAAGGTTTTTATGTTTTGGTTTCTGCTCAGTTAAGTTGTTGTTTGGAAGGCAACTGTGGCACAGCGTCTAACCATCAGAGGGTCTGAAAAGTGTCTTACGATAAGATACTTAACTCCAAATTGCTCCTGGAGGTATAACCATGATATTGAAGTGTGTGTTAATCACTAAATCAATAAACAACATGTAATGTTTTGCCAGAAAATGTACTTCACAGATTGAAATGTAGTTTCAGTGAAAAGTGGACTATGATTTTCACAGAAAGCCTTCATGTATCAAGTTGATGAACTGCTCACCTGTGCCCGCTCCACTGCCCCCTCAGCTGTAGGGATGTCCACAACTCCTTCTCTCAGAGTGGCAAGTCTGGCCTCGAGGCCCTCCACCTGGCTCGACATCAACTGGCTGGCCTCAAGACAGGTCAAAGCTGAAAGAAGACAAGCAGGAGAGTGAGATGTTTATCAACTATTACATTAAGCTATTTGCATCAGGACAATAGCATTAGGTTTGAAACCACAAGAGGGCAGCGAGCCGGTTTAGGATCTGTTTGTCTGTTTTTATGTTGTGCTCTTCTAAACAATTGGTACATGTCACTCATGCCAAATACACAAAAAAACACTATTAAATCAAGGCTGTTCATGGCAAAGATGATTACATGAAAAAACAAAGTTAAGTAGTGCCCATTTGTGACTACTTCAACCTCGTTTATATTTCATTATATTGAACTTGCTGTTCCTGCTCTTCTCCTCTCCTGCTCGGTCAGTGTTTTAAAGGACCAGGTGATTGAATGCTCACATAATCTGGCTATGTTTATACACAAAGAGCAGGGATTGAATGTAGTGAGGAGAGAAATAGAGAGAGGCCCTGTCAGGAGGCTGATTGCCCTCAGGCAGAAACAAAATGGTTTTGTTTGGCTTTCATCCAAATCCTGACGGTCGTAAAAGCCTAAAAGGCACGGAAAGACAGACCAGACACATGCACACACACCTTGGGTCAGGAGTGGGGAAGAGCATTCAAGTCTCCCTTTACAGACTTCTTTTTGGCCAATAGGAGTGCATGTAAATTCCAGAGTAAAAACTATATAACGGTGCCTGATTTTAGGACTGCTCCAGGTCCAAGTCTTCAGGTGAAGATGGAGCTGAAACAGAGGGACGATCTTACACAAAATCACTCATGTATACACGCACACATCTGTGAGCTTCTGGAGGCCGTATAAGGGCAGCACCCATTACCAGTGGCAGGCCAAGGATTCATAAAAGCTGATGTCACATTTATACAACCCCTGTAGGACTGAGCTCTGCGGATCTTAGCTATCACTCGTTCAGTCTCCCTATAAAGCTGAAAGCTTTGAGCCAGGAGCAAGCAGAGAGAAAATGGGCTTTGTTTTAGGGTAGGCTTAAATCTGTACTGCAGCTCTCTGAAATAAGAGCATGCCTCAAGGCTGTCAGGTCCCTTGAAAAGCATGTGGTACTGTTAACGCCAAGGGGTCTGCTCAGAGTTTGGGATTTTTTAGAAGTTTTCCTGTTCATTTGATTTAATAAATCATTTTTGATGTAGTTCAGCAAAAGTACCTTTGTGGACGTCTTGCTCTCTGCTCTGTAGCCGCTGCAGTGTGGAGGCGTGATGCGCCGATACCACCACCATGTTGTCTTTCAGAGCGGGCACGGCTCCTAGGGACCCCACCTCCGCAGAAAGCTGCTCCAATCGCGGGCTCGAGGCGGTCATCTGGACAAGTCGGGACTGAAGAACACAAGAGGAAAGCGCTTTCTAATTTGAATTTGAAGAACTTTAAAAAGATAACTGAGCAGGGACAATTGTTGCCGTTTCTTCATCTGAACTATTGTCAGCTTGGCTCAAATGTTTATTAGCCTATATTATATATAGCCTATGATTTGTATCAAACATTACATTATTTATGTTTCATAATGATCGAGAATGATGACACAAGAACACAACAATTCAGCAATTTCTTAAACTTTGGGATCTATTTTGTGCCCTTAAGTCACAAAGAAATAAGTTAGTCCGGAGTAAAAGTCACAGGTTTCTGGACCGATTGATCCTTTACACCGACAGGTTATCCCTTTCTACTCAAAGCTAAAATAAAGTTCAGTTTAACTGCCACCTTTCAATGACTCAAGCATCCGAGGTACTCTTTCACGTTAATATATCCATTTTGCCCTCATGCTTGTTTTGATTTATGACTTTCTTTTGAAGTGTTTCATCTCTGCTTTGAAAACTGAACTATTTTTGAGACTGCAACTGCATGATCTGAATGTAAGAGGATTGAGGAAAGGGTTAGGGGTGAGGATTAAAGTCACACAAAGGAGATCAGGGTGAATGGGGATGTATCCGCTGACTCTCACCTGGCATTCTCCACTCAGACTTCTGAGCCCGGCCTCGTTGCACTTCTCTACAGTCGGGGTCGAGTCCAGCCATTGATCTTGTTCCTCGAAGGCTCGGTCGAGGTCTGCCAGCTCTGCAGACACGGCTCTGACCCGGCTTTGAGTGTGAACTCGCTCACGGGCTGCCTGCAGCTCCCGCACACACACATCCCACTCGGTTTGGATCAGGTTTATGTCTGCCCTCACCGAGTCCACACGCTCTCCCTCTACAGAAAAAGACAAGTCAAAAAATATAAACGCTCCCTTCAAACGGCTCACAAGTAAAGTAAAAGCACACTTTGAATGTGTTTTTGCATAATTTTGTTGGAATGTGTCACAGCCTGTGTTGTGAGTTTTCTGACACTGAAGCGAAAGTATTAAACACTAGCGGATGAAAGATTGGAAAACACAGCACGGATGAGAGAACTGCAGACATGAGGGAATCAAATAAGTTGAGTTTAGTGGAAAGTTTGGTGTTTAACAAATCTTCTCTAACTTAGGAGTGCTGCTCGACTACCCCTCACTGCCTCCAGAACAGTGTAAACACATCAAAAACCCTGAGTGCCTCTTCATTTCATTGAGCAGTTATATGGAGTCAGCCACCCTGCAGGCTGACAGATTTTTACAACTCTGTCCACAACCACACACACACACACACACGTTCAGATTACTAAAACTGAAAAACAATCAAAAAATTGTAAGCTTGTAAATGCCTGGAAAATACCAAGCAGCTGTGGAAAAGTAGTAAAACCTTATGAGATGAACAGTTTAACAGGGAAATGGAAGATTTCTGTTAGAGCCTCTGAGAAACAATAAAGATGGGAACATCTTTTCAGAGAACTTGGATGGATTTGTTTAAAATAGTGTTTGGTTTATTGTCACTAATAATTTCAGTGTGATTGAGAAAGGACCATTTCCTCCTTCCTTCATACCTCTCTCCAGCTGGTCCATCAAGACCCGTCCCTCCTGGATCACTTGACTCACTGTGGCGTCCTTTTCTGTGAGGTCCAACTCCAAACCCTGCAGTGATTAAACACATAAAAACATTTAAAACACATAAAACACATTTATGGTGATTAATTCAAAATATGTGCTAATTTGAAGTATTTTGTCATCACCTGCAGGTTTACCTTAAGTTTCTCCTGCAGGTCTGGTGTGTCAGGTGTAGTGTCAGGGTGTGTGGAGGCCAGCGCTTGAGTGGAAGTCTTCCATGTTTTAATCCAGATCAAGTGGTCAGACAGCTTATTTTCAAACCTGCAGGACACAGAACACAATGTGTGTATTGGGGTTGGGTTTATTCTTTCACTTTCCTGACAAAGGAGGTAAGTTCTGAGTGTCAAAGTTCTTACAATCGTCTGACTTCTGCATCTGTCTCCACCAGTCGTTTCTTAGGAGGAGCAGGCGGGGCCAAGTCCTGGTCGGCGATCGAAGCAGCCACAGCAACTGTATCCACGACGACCTGCTCTTCCACCTGAGTCATCCCAACGTCTGTCACAGCTTCCATTACCTTAGCAGTCAGAGTGAGAATGAATTAGACATCAACCAAACTCACAGAGTTGTGAGCAGAGACTTTTTTCATTTAGAAACAACAGATTCAATTATCTGTACCCTACTTCCCTTTTAGGAAAAATTATTTAATTCATATTGAAAATCGATTATAAATTCAATTTTAAAGAACAAATATTGCAACATTGTAAAATCAATAACTTATGCTATTGGGAAGTTTTTTCAATTAGATCCTAAACCTCCCAAACTCTTCAAGTTACTGTATTTTACATGTTTAATTTTTTTTTACTTATCTATCGAACAATCAACAATAATTTAAGGGATTTTACATAACTTTATATAATTTCAAATCCATATTATCCCAATCATATATTATCATACTATTTATTATAGCTTTTTAATGTTATTTTATCCAAGTTGATCCATCTTCGTCAACACTGACCTCTGCATATTTAAATGAATAGCTCCTTTTTCTTGAGGTGCCGTTTTGTACTTTGTGCATTAAGTTTTCCACGCAGGAGGACAAAACCCATTCTGACACACTGACACACACCTGGAAGGAGCAGTCCTCCAGCTTCTGCACCAGGTTATCCCATCGATGAGCCAGCTCCTCTGTGTCCGCCTCAATCTTGGCCCCGGCCTCAGGGCTCCGGAGCAGCGAGATCACATCCTGTCCGGCATCAGACAGCTGGTCCAGAGTCCTCCTCTTCTTCTCCATGTCTTCCTTCAAAATCTACAGGAAGGAGTCACAAAAAAATGAAGGGCTACACAAAACATGGAAACCTTATATTGAAGTTTAAAAAGGCATTTAGTTGTTAAAGTATCTGGCGTGGCAGCTTCGAAGACTTGGCAGATAACTTACTGCTAATCGGCGCACATTGGAATTCATTTCACTTGGGTCCTTAAAGTTGCTGGTCTGTACTTCACTCAAGGCCTCCTCATTTTCTGCCAACCACGCTCTAAATAAAGTCTGGAAAAGGTGAGAAATTTGCATTAGCTTCAAACACCTAGAAAGCTTTACAAACAGTCTTGGTGTCCTTTGAACAAAAACATGTTTGACCCTTTTAATTCATAACTTGAAGAGCTAAAATCAAAAGCAAACACATTTCTAACTCAAACCACAGTTTTTATAGTAAATATATATATTTTTTTAAGTTTCTGTTAAAGAGAAACACTAGATCTTAAACATTGATAGGTTAATGTAATGAAGTACTAATCACTTTCCTTCATAATAATGTAAAAATGAAACAAAAACGGTCAAATGTGAGCCGTTTTGAAGATGCTAGGAATAGCAAACACTTGAAGTGACCCATTATGCTGGACGATCTAATTAGAAGGAAAAAAGGAAGAGCATGTGCATGATATCGTCTGTGCCTGTGTCTGTATGTGTGAGAGTGAGTTCATAGTGCATGTCCTACCTGGTCTGAGAGAAGCTGCTGCCACACCATGAAGACTTCCTGCAGCTTGTTCCACCTCTCCTCTGTCCAGCGACACACAGCCGCCCAGCGCTCACCCAAAGACTGGAATGCAGGATAAAGACAATTGTTACTACCAACATGTTCTCAGAAACACTTCGCAAAGGACGGGGAAACATTTAATACATGTTATTTGGAACTCGATATACAAAATCTTGTAACCAAAAACAGCTTCCTGTAACAGATCTAGGATATTTTTTAGGAAAAATTACCAATGTTATTACTCGTGAATTAGCAATAAAAGGCTAATGTAGTGCACGTCGTAGATGGAGGCTCTGCTTCTTGAACTGACACATTTTAAGAAACTCACTTGCAGTTGCTCCTCCAGGGCAGCGGTGGCACTCTCACCGCTGTTCTCATCTACGACGACCACCATGTGTGTCAGAGAGTTGACCTTCACCTGCTCCGCCTCCAGGTCATTCTGAAGCTCCTGAACAGAAACGCAAACAGTGAACTCAGCACGGTCACATGTTACCCATTAACAGAGCTGGCAGAGAAGCTACTTGGCTTCATGGGGACACCATGGAGACAGTGAATGACTCATTAAGTAAAGGATCAAACATGTGATGATGCATCACAAGACTGGTTTAGGCCAAGGGAAGTGCAGGGTGAATTATTTTTTGTCTCCTTCCTGATCATAGTTTATCAATGTCCCATTCTCTAATGGACTACATTCATGAAAGATCATCACTTGGACAGAAATCTTACTTTGTGCTGATCTATCTGTTCTTTGTAGAGCTCCAGGTCGTTCACTGACGGTTCTGTTTCTATCTTTCTGATTCGCTGCTCTGTCTGTGACAGCCAATCAGAAAGCTGCTGCAACTGCTGCTGCTGAAGATCCATCAGGACTTCATGGAGCCTGGAGAGGGAGATTCGGCACAGAGTGAGGTGAAGAAATGAAACAGAAGCTATATATCTACACATCTGTATGGTGTCAGCTCAGTAGCACATCATCTAGAGTAAGTGATAATGTTGAATACAGACTCCATGCACAGAGTTATGGCACGCATAAGCACATATACTTTAGATCAGGGTCAATAACGATAGAGCGGACAACATGAATACAATTTATGAACAACTGTGTGTGTGTGTGTGTGTGTGTGTGTGTGTGTGTGTGTGTGTGTGTGTGTGTGTGTGTGTGTGTGTGTGTGTGTGTGTGTGTGTGTGTGTGTGTGTGTGTGTGTGTGTGTGTGTGTGTGTGTGTGTGTGTGTGTGTGTGTGTGTGTGTGTGTGTGTGTGTGTGTGTGTGTGTGTGTGTATGTAAAGCATCGTAAACCTTGATCACACAGATTGAGTGTTCGACTTGTTAGGCCTTGGCGGGCTCAAGGCTTATCAGATGTCACCTTCACACAGTTTGCATTATCAAACACTCTCATTCTAAAGAAAAACTCATAAACATCTAAGATCAACAGTGACGCAGAGAGAAAAATGACCTCGGAGCAAATTGTTGCTCATGTTGGGATTGCCCTGCACACTACCAGTGAATACATCTACAGATATTTTCATTTCAAGCCTTATCTATTTATATTTTCTGAAATAAATAAACCAAAATGATGTAATGTTTGCAATTAAGAACAGCAAAGGGTATTCTAACCCCCCTGCAGGTCTGAAGCAGGTGTGCTTGTTTGTTTTTCTACCTGGCCTGGCGGTCCATGCTGGCCACTCGGAGGTTTTCCCAGCGGGAGTTGAGGAGGCTCATCTGCTCCCGTATTTCCTCTTCTTCTTCGTCGGTCAGATTGCCCTGGGCTATCAGTTGGTTTCCCGCTTGAAGCACATTACCCACACTGCTCTGGTGCGCTGTCAGCTCCATCATAAAAGCCTTTTGGGGAGGAACATAAAACAGTTATTTAAAAAGATGTAATGCAAATCTTTGACTCTCAAACTTCGTGATTTGTGTTCTTTAATGTTGCGTCTTCCAGAGAAGCTATGTTCTAGCACCATACAGCCGTGGGACCCACTAACTGTATGTACACTATGATAGTTAAGGAAGACGATGTATGACCACATACCTTTAGAATGATCCAGATTCAGTTTAACATGGAGATTTAACATTGCTTGTAAAATGTGAGGCAGCATGCTGTCTCTTGGCTCCCACATACTAACATCTGGTTTCTCCCCACCCTTGAGCTTTGCTTGGTATACCACTTAATGATGCCCTGCAGAAGCACCGGGCATCACCTCTGCACTCTTGCATTTGTGAGTGTTGCTGTAGCAACAGTCAGAGCCAGCCTGCGAATAGCACACACTGAATAGCAGAGTCTGCCAAGCAGCCAACTGAGGCCAATTGCAAAACAAAAGAGGAATACTTTAAGAAGAAATACAAGAGAAACTTTGAAGGAGTTTGGTTGCTTCTCAACTCTTAGAGGAGCTGCTCATTGCTGTTGTGCGCAAAATGAAACCCAATGAATTGAGTTATTGTCTGTTTTGTGTGAGCTCTGTGGATGAGTAAGCATTTTTGACTGCACCTCTGAGCACATGGTTTTTGATTAGGCTTTGCTGGAGAAGTTGGAGTATGTGAACAACTTGGCTGAAGCAAACTGATTTGTTTTAGACCTGCTGTTAAATAGGCTTTGGATCTCACTACGCGCTTTCTGCTTTGACCCTGGATTCCAGACATTAGACTTCACAAATATTCACATTTCAGCCAAGGGAATCCTGCCAAAGCCCCCTGACACACATGCACAGACATAAACCCTGCAGCTACGCCTTCTCAAGCAAGCAAGTAAGCTCTAGGCCAAGGCACCGTGGGGTGCTGTGCGCTAATGTTCTCAGCAGAATTCCTGGCATTCCCAACATGTACAGAGCATGTACAGTTGGTTGTGGGAGGCCTCTATCTCAGAGAGAATGACAGTTGACAAAAAACTGAAGTGCAAATCTGACAAATATCATGTGGGTCATAAAAGTGTGTCAGCATTTGTATTGTCAAACAATACAAATTTTATTTTAAACGGATATGTATAGGTCCATTTAGGATATCTCTTTGAGCATGTCGTTTTTGAAACAGTTAGGGACGTTTCATCTACTAAACTAGGAAGGGAACCAAACTATTTTTCCCTTTTTAACTTTTTTTACATATCCACAGAAATAAATGAATGTATTAATGAATAAATAAATATACAAATAAATACTTTGCTGGGTAAATAGAGCTGTTGTTTGTGCGTTCCTCTGCATGTGAATGTAAGCCTCACGCCAGCTTGCAGGTCTCCTCCTACCTCGTGTGTGTGAAACTGCTCTTTGACTTCTTCCACATCGTCCGACACCTCCTCCTGAATCTGCAGAGCGTCCTCGGCCGACAGCAGCCAGGTCAGTACCTCCTCCAGCGTGGTCTGGTAGCTGTCCAGGTCCACTTCCATCATGCTGCCCTCCATCTCCCCCTCAGTCTCTGTCAGGGGGCTGGGGGTCTCAGGCCGGGGGCTGCTGCCCGCTTCCTCCATCTGCACATTCTGAAAACATGAGAAGAGGGATTTTCTGATTTTCATATGAACATATCAGTTGGTCAGTTTTAAAATAGAGCCAGAAATGTAGTCTACTCTGGTGCACGCAGAGGGACCTGCCTTGCTGACTTAAGAAAAAAAACAACTGCAGGACTATTATAGGATGCTGGGAGGTGCCCCTGGCATGCTGGGAAGGTCAATCCTCATTCTAGGAATAGCAGACACTTTGAAATATAGTGCTATCCTGGGTAAAGTTGGGTATACAGTTAGAAAATGAATGGTGAGCTGTTTTTAAAGCATAAAAAGCGTAAAAATAGTTTATAGTACAATAAGAAAAACATGTCTGAAAGGAATGCTGCAGTGTCCTTCAACAACTTCCTGAATACATTCCTATATAGTTCCTTAAGTTTTGTCAACACAATCTCACTTTGAATACCATTAAAAATACAATTTGGATATAAACCATGTTTACATGTGACGTCCTTTGTACACAACTGAATTAACAAACTATTCCAGGTTTACACTTTTCTATAAGTAAGCAAGAAAAGGTTCAACAGAACCCAACAGATCTGTGTGGAGCCGAAATGAACGGGAGATATCAATCTATGCACGGCAGCGATGCCAAGTCAAAGATGGCAGAAATGCTAATGGGTGTGTGGAGACTGGTAACAAGTCAAATAGCCCTTTGTGTTCCAGGCTGAAAATACACAACAGTAATGTCTGTGCAGCGATTTTGGGATAAGGGCAGGTGCTGAAAATACTCAATGACCTTTGATATTTTGAAATAAGTAAACAAAAATAATGTAAGACCTTACAGTATGTTAGTGAGCTGAGGAAGAAAAGACAGCAGCAGCAGCAGCGAGAGAAAAAGAGTGAGAAAGAGAGAGTGAACTATACAGAGAGAGAAAACTGCAGCCTTGGTCTATTCATTGACTTGAATGGCTGTAAAATAGCTGTGGCCTGGCACAGCAGAACACTTTATTATCACCAGATGATTTGCTCAACTCGATCTCTGCATTCATCACATTTAAATCCTGGAGCATGTAATGATTCACCATCATCCATACATCAGCTCACTTCATCATCAGCAATATTCAATATTATTAGATTTCAAGCTGAAGTTGTTTTGAATGTTGAAAACAATCAACTAAAATCACCAGAAAGAACTTCACAACATCATCAGGAACCTACAACTAAAAGGAGGGAACCAAACAGTCAGCAAAAACAAAGGGCCTTTCTTTTTCCTCTCACTTCCAGCGGCATTACGCATCACTTCCTATGAAGAGGAGCTGTGCCAGGAAAGTAAACCCCTTGTTGGACCAATCAGCCCACTATTTAAAACCGCTTTCCAGCTCTCGTTCCAAGGCGTGGGAAGTATGTGCCCTTGGGCAATAAAAACTTAAGAGGTGGTTTTGGAATTCTGACTCAAAACCTCTGAAAGGAGCCGCTCCAGGGATGCATGTGATTGAATGAAATTACATTTTTGGGGGTGATGCTGTAGTTATTGTGGAATATAGTATGTTAACAATGTGAAAATTATCAGAACCACACGTTAGTGAAACAGCAGGGAAGTCCAATTGAGTCAAGGTGTAGAAATAAGACACAGATGTTGTATCAGCATGTGCGTGTCAGTAACATACTGAAGCCACCCACCCACCAGCACACAATGCTCAAATAACCTTCCCTGTCAAATCTCTATTCCCCTCATTTCCTTCCACCCCTTCACTGCTCTGTGTTTCCAGCAGCATGCAGTTTGGTCTGTTGGCTAATGTCAGCTGGGTGAGTCATGGCTCTGCTCCCTGTTTAGCTGCGCCTGCCATGCTTTTCATGAGCAGTGCTGGAGAGAATGAAGGAGACGGCTTTTTCACTCATTCAATCAGGAAACACACAATGAGGCACTTCACAGTATTCCTTATTCTTGCACATGCCAGCGGCTGTGGCCTTTAAACTGAATGTTATCACGAACACAACGCGGCCGCAAAAGGTTGAAGCAGTTATGGCTCCAGATTTTTTACGGCTTGAGCTTTTAGCTGTTGAGGCTGACGTTCAGGAGCCGAGCTATCATCTCTCCGTTCATAGAAGGAGATAGCGGCTTGTTTACGCCGGCACAGAAAGGAAGGTTCCGAGAGGCAGCAACCGGAGGGGATATATCTGCTGGTCTCAAGCACTGTTTCACTACTGAAATAACTGAACCATGGGGATTGAGTACAGTTTTTTGTTTTTTTGGGGGTGTATCGATACAAATGCATTGTGAACAGTTTAAATTAGGACATCCAGGTTTCAATTCAGTACGTCTTATAACCCAAAACGTGAATGCTAGTACTTGCAGTACATATGGTACACATTATATACAAAATTGGCATGTGCATAACATAAAACTTCAAGTTCAATAAAGAACGTTTTAGCATTGTGGCAGCTCTTACACTATAGGCTAAAGGATGCTAGTAAAGTTAGCCCAGCTTATATAAAACACAGCTAGCATTATCGTTATGGCAAACGTGCATGAGAACAAAAAGATCAACAAGAAATACTTTCCGTATCATTTAGATCCACTGTTAAACTAACAAAAAAAATAGCTTAAACCGACTCGGATGAAATGATTCTTCATATTTAGAACATGCCAAAGGAATAACACATTTTAGATCGCTTACTGAACAATCACTTATGGGAATCATACTAAATAAGCAAGTTTTTCTAAATAAATCGAATGCTATGCTGTGTTTTCTCAGTGCCGACAGAAGTCCTGAACCAAGACCAAGGGTTGAGAACCAGTTCAGAACTAATTCTGCATCTCAATTAATAAGAACCATCTAATTGTTAAGAAACTCACTTTTGGATTCCACGTATACATTCCTGAGGTTTGGGCTTACTGCTCTTCTGTTTACATCTCTGGTTACCAGCTGTGGGTGTTGCACACAAAGAAGCACCTTGAACTCCTTGAGAAGCAGATGTATCCATGGAATCCAGTGAGCACTATCTGTGTGTGTGCAGTTTGAAATGCTGTGAGGATAGCGAGGAGACTCTCCCCTTGGTCTAGATCTATGTGTCTTTCCCACTTTGCCCAGAAAGAAACTCAAGCTTGTCTGGTACCCTCCTGTATCATATCACATACATTAACTGTGTGGTGTTTTACCTGAGCACTGAGTCCTCGACCTGAGCCCTCAGACTCCACTTTGTATTTGCGTGGCAGAGTCTCCACTTCTCTGATAGCCTCCATGGTAACGTCTTTGGGCAGCACGGCGAACAGCGATGTTACGTACATGATGATGGACTTCTTATCTGGTAACTGCACCGCCACGTCTGAGAGAGAGGGGGGGGGGAGAATAGTGGGAGGGAGGCAGAGATAGAAATCAAGCATGAGAGGCAGCATGGTAGATGGAGTGAGAGGAGGAGATTAGAAGGGGAGGAAAGTGAGAGAGGAGAGAAAAGGGCAGGTTGAGACAAGTTATACAAATGAAACTGCTTTGACATAGGTCAGATGTGACTACCACTGGGTCATGACATAAGAAGTGTATGAATATAAACAGCTCAGCTACACGCACACCGAGGATCTACAGGTGCTCCATCAAGTAGGAAAACATTCTGAGCAAACACAGCTTCTTACAAATCTTCAGCCAAAGATAACACCAAGTATTTGCTCCACTGTGAGTGTATCCAACTGCTGGCAGGACATGAAGGTAGGCTTTGTGAATGCAGACCATGGTCGAATATGTGGGAATGTTTGATAGTAAAATGAAGGCATTCCATATCCAGCTTTTACTTTGTTTTGTTCCGCTTTAAAAAGGTAGTTTATGGGTGACTGAAATATAATTGTTTAAATAAAAAAACGTTCTACAGTCATCCTTGCCAAAATAAATACAGTTGGTGTACAACATGGGAAATGTTTTTTAAACAGCTCCTAATGGACGTACCTTCTGCATCCAGTAGCCTCTCAATAGCCAGCTGGTCTTTGGCTACAGTGAAGGCATGGTCCAGTCTCTCCACAGGGCTCAGTCGGACCACCTGATCCCAGCTGAATACATTTGGCCTGAAGACACAAAGAACAGTGGCAACTTCAACATTCAGGATTTCCAGAATAGGATTTCCAGTCTCAGATTATTAATACAACACGCATATCTGCATAAATATGCGCATTTCTCAAAGTGCTGGAGTGAAGGTAAATAGTTGATTTTCTGAGATCATAGCTTCTGTTGTACATGCATGTGTTTTTATACTAACTTGTGTTTTAACAAAGGGGGTGGAAGTTTGTAGATGTATCTTGTTCTGAGCATTACTCTAGTGCAGAAAAAAAGTAACAAACATTTGAAGCATATGTGTCCTCTGTACAAAAAAGACTCTTCCCTTAGGGGTTCAGGGGGACTTGCGTTGAAGCCAGTTGGGTGTGGAATGTGTGTGTTCAGTGATCCACTTAAACCCCGGCCCAGGTCTAAACCAACACTGGCCTTTCTCACAGCTCACAGGCCTGTGTGCGAGTGTGTGTCACTAGTAAGAACAAGGGGTTACAGAAAGCGGGGGAAACACCCTCTGACGCTTCTCTTACTCTTTCTTTCACACACAACGGCGTACACACACACTGAGCGTGTGCAAACAGTGTCATGGCAGGCGTAAACAGAGCAAGTCAAGCCGTGTACACACACCCGGCAGGCGCTGACCTGTCAACCTGACCCCCGCCCCACACACACACACACACACACACACACACACACACACACACACACACACACACACACACACACACACACACACACACACACACACACACACACACACACACACACACACACACACACACACACACACACACACACACACACACACACACACACACACACACACACACACACACACACACACACACACACACACACACACACACACACACACACACACACACACACACACACACACACACACACACACACACACACACACACACACCCTAAATTCCAAGCCTTGGATTTTTTACATTCTTCAAAGTCAAAGGGCATGTCAAATATTCAATGTCACCATAGGAACAAATACAACAACATGAAAGTATGGAAAATGTAGTCTACCAGAAATGTGCATGAATCAAGTCATACAATTAAGACTAAATGTACCATGGATGTGAAAAGGTAATCCTTTAACTGGTTTAACTGGTTAACAGTGTGTGTTACCATGACGTTACATCTCTCCTCACCTGAAGTGGTGCAGGATGCCGTTGAGAGCCAGGCCGTCAGCCCAGCTGGTGGTGAAGTTCAGCACATTGACTTCTGGGTAAGAGCGTGTGCACTGGCGTACCCAGCTCAGTAAGATCTTCTCACTGTTGGTCTGCTGCAGGTTGGACATGATATCCTTCATGATGTCTTTCACCTGCACGAACATGGAAAAACACACATTTATATGGGTGAATAAACAAGATTAAAAATCATTTTATTCTGCACATCTTGCATGTGTTTGGTGTTGATATGGAAAGGGATACTTATTATAATGCTCATCTTATGTAACAGGGGCCCATGGCAGATTAATGCATCATGCCAAATGCAATTGGCACAGATTTTGATTATGTGTAAGAAATGATATGAGAATATCACTGTTTAACACCAACACGTTACATGGTAATATGAATGGCAGGTTTGTAACTAACACAATGCAATTCATACTTTATACAATGACAGGTGAAATTAATGTAAACTCTAAATAATAAAACAACTAATATTGAAAGAACTGACAGTGATAAACCTTTTTTAATTAAACCTAGGAAAAACGTACTCAAAGCAGTTGACGACATGCACGTTTACATGCATGCACGCACATGTGCACATCACTACTGATTTTTCATCATCTGAACTTGTATGTGTTTGCTCACCTGCCAGTGGAGGATAATACTCCAGATGAGGCCCAGAGTCAGCTTATGGTTTCCATCCACAATATCTGTCCCTCCTATGTTTACCAGATCAACCTGAAAGTGACAGACGATGAGAGAAAAACATGTTTATGTGAATATGAATAATACAAGTATTGTTAAAGCTGTGTATTAGTTAAAAAGTTGAAATGATTCCTGTGTTGAGCAGATACGTTGAAAAGCCGGTTCAGATGCCAACAATAAAACACTGCCAACATTATAAAACTGTAAAAATCTTTTTTTTCAAAATTAGGCAGCACTTAGGAATCGTTTTATTAAAATACAAAGCAAAAATCTAAGTTTCTTGCAGTGGAGTATAAATGATTCCTGCTAATGTTAATGAGTGTCCACATTGTTACAGCTGAAAGATTCTCAACCATGCCTTTTTCCCCCACAGTGGATTACACCACACTAATTACACCCTTCACTTGCTACTAATAAAGCATGTCTGCAGCCTTGTCCGACTTTAGTCATATGAGGTGAGGCTAAGTGCGAACTGAATACATGTAAATATTTTTGGAGAAGATCAAGGCACTGAGTGGAACATGAGGTCAAGTGTCTGGTCAGACTCAAAGTGACCTCTACGTGCACGACAGAGCTGACCCCTGAACTGTTCTGTTCCCAATTAGCCTCATCCCGCCAAACTATACTCTTTTTGTCTGTCTCTCTATCCTTCTTTCTCTCTGTAGCTCGGCCTATCACACAGAAGTCAGCCCTCTGCATCTGTGTGCATGTTTCCATCCCCACCTTCTAAACTAGGACATATTTCCAATTGAACCCACACTTTCCAAAAACTTTGACAAATCACACACCACCGGTCATTAGATGCCAGAGAGGAAATAAATAGTGCAATGACACTCTTCATATAGTAGCTCTACAGATACAGCTGTAGATTCATGTTACAGTATATGTGCCTAGTAAAGTCATGTTTTCCAAAGCTAGGACATCAACAAGAAGCCAATTTCAAGTATACATGTGGTTTCTATACTCTTATTTTCAAACACTATTTTCTCCAGGCAGCAGACTTTAAAAGGCTTGTGGGAACTCTGGCCTTCGCTGCCAGCTGGGGTTGAGAGAAACCAGCAGGGGTTGCATACAAACTCCAGCTTTGCCAACTTCCAGTGAGCATGCCCTGCAATTTAGCTCACACTGCTTGGGTCAAAGTAACCAACCATTGTACACATGAGGAGGGCTGAGGGAGTGATGGAGGGAGACGGACAAAGAAATATACTGAACTCAATATAGACACATTCAGAGAACATGCAGTCGTGTATAGTTGCAGAGAGTGTTACCGGGTTTGAATAACGCAGGAGCACACTTGGCTAGAAATGGACAAACCTCGGGTAGTGTGAGACAATGTCAAATGTAGCATAGCCAACATGTGTGTGGGTTTTACTTCAACATAACACAATAGCAGCTAAGGTTGCAGTTCATTATGGTTCCCTCTTTCTGACGGTGCTGTGCTGTAATATGCGGCTAAAATGAAACCCTGCAACCTCGTCCACCTTAATGAAACACTGATGTACATGATTTGGCTGAAGGCACATGCTAAACAACAGCTGATGTGACAAAACCCGAGAAGAAACTGCAGAGAACAGGAGATACTCACATTATTTTGATTCAGGACTTGAAGTACTTTGTTGACGTTGTTGAGAGCATGCACTCTGGTGGAGCCTCTCTCTTTGGTCTGAGGAACAGGAAACACAAATCAGGTGACGACATGTTCAGTCTTTATTAGCCAATCATTATGCTGCAGAAAACTTTGGTAGTTCAAAAAATCTTCAGAGACACATGGGAGTAGTTTTAGTGAATTGAGTCTATGAAACATGTATTTACAATCGTCCAGACTGATGCAGTAAATGTGGATGTGAGGCATTGCTGCACAGGGAAAAGGAATGCCATCACTCAGCAGTGAGTTTCTCTCCATACATTCATCACACTCGTTACCCTATCAGCAGTGTCCACAGGCCAACTTATGGAAAGAATGGCAGGATGGATCGCTGCCGAGTGCAGATCCTTTTTAAGTCTTCACATACCTCAACCACCCATTAGCACCCCATTATAGAATTTGTATTTGGGTATCACCGTGTGTGCGTGCGTGTGTGTGTATGTGTGTGTACTGTGTGTATGGATGCAGGTGCTAGAAAGCAGATATGCTGTTGAAGGGCTAACAGCGAGGAGGTGACACTGATAAAAAAAAATAAGGAACACCAAAAAACAGAAGGGTGTCTTTATAAGATCATGGTTGTTCAGTGAAGACATGTATACTTTAGGATGTAATATGAATAAGTGATTGTTTTTCTCCTTTTCTGTACAAGCGTTTTTGTTATTATGTTAAATTCTCCTTCTAATCAGTTGTTAACTGTGAGCTTGAATGCTAATAACTCAAATGAATCTTTTATGAGCAACATCTTTTTGGAGGAATATCTGAAGTGTCTGATAAGATCAAATACATTTGGAAAAACCAGCAAACTTGACACTTCTATAATTGAGGAAGTGTGAGATGTAAATGTGTTCGCAAAAACATCTGTTCCTACTTTAGCCATTTCTATTGCAGCATCAAGCTAAATAAATAAATCTCCTGAAGTCCCCTCTGGCTTTAATGTTAACATTAGATTCAACTTTCGAGTTTATGTTTGAGTTTTTATTCCACAGCTCAAGTTGAACCAGAAGTGAAGCAAAAATGATGTGAAAAATGTGAGTGTTAAATGAACTTATTCCTTCTTTTTTTTGTGTTATTGTTTGACACAAAGGTCTGATGATCTTGATACACACACACACACACACACACACACACACACACACACACCAGTACAGAGTCAGTGAGACTCTCCAGGAGGTCCAGCAGCTTCCTCCCATCCTTCAGGTCGGAGAACATGTCTTTGATGGGCGTCTTCCCCGTCTGATGACAAGACATAATATGAATAATCAGAATACAGCAGAGACACCAAGTATGAGAGCTGCAGCTCAGAAATATTCATCAAGATATTGTTACATTAAACAAAACATAAACAATCCAAACACGTACACAACTACAATTGTAGTTCAGAGTTAGAATTATATCTAATAAGTAAAAAAACTAAGACTTAAATTGCTTGATCGCTTAAAGGTCCCCTATTATACTGTTTTTCATCAATATATTATAGGTCTCAGATATACACAAAACATGTCTCTGAAGTGTTTGATCATGTATTGTAGTATCCCATAATCCCCTCTGTTTCAGCCCTGTTTCCAAAGTGCTGATTCTCTGTCTGTTACTTTAGATGAAAATAAGTAACATAACACTCCCCACGCCCCTCTGAGAGAGATTTGGTTAAAAAGAACACAAGAGCCGCGTTCACACCGCAGTACTTTTCCCACTTTAATTCCGATATAGTTCCGAAATGTTGCGTTCACAACAAAAACAGCCGGAACTAAAATTAGTTCATGAGAACCTTTTTACCCCCTTTTCAGTCCCTGCTAGAGAGCAAGTACTTCCGTGGGAGAAAAAGGTTCCTACTTCTGATTGGCTGGGCGGAATGCAAACCACGCCCCGTAAAACTCCCAAAAAGTTTTGTGAAGCCGCCATTTTTTTATCCTTGCATTAGCATGATTAGCATTAGCATTAGTTAGAGAGACTAACTTATGGCAAAACTAAATAAAACATTGGAGCGGTGGAGATGAGGAGGTGTCGGCGTTCTGGCGATTTACTCTGAAGGCTTCAGTAGAAGATGCTGGGAGTCCCAGCAGCTTCTACTGAAGCCAGTCCCTAACTCCGGGGACTTCCGGCCGGGGACTCCGGGTGGCAGTATACGCCGTGAAGTTGTTTGTGGTCTGCCAGTAAACCCAAAGCAGAAGAAGAAGAAGTGACGACAGCAGCTTCATTTGCCTAATCCTCCCTCAGGGATTTATTCCGGTGTGAACGTGATCTGTACTTAGTTCATCAGAATTAAAGAGTTCTGATGAACCTTTATTGGAAAAGTACTGCGGTGTGAACGCGCCTAATGGTGCTCTAGGAGGAGATTCAGGTGATAAGGTGGGGAGGGTGTTACCTTGGTTGGTGATTGGCTAATGGTTACACAAGCCAAAAAAACGTTATGACATCATAAAGTGGCCAAAATCTGATCAGCTCATTTTCAGACATTGGATCAGGACAAAAAGTGAGAGAATCTTTTTTCCTGAAACTTATGTACAGTTACATGTTTATGTATAAAAGACATGAAAAGTGGATTTTGCACAATAGGTCCCCTTTAAAAATACAATTTAGTAGAATCTACTGTAAATAAAAAAAGACTAATTTGGGGCGTTCAACAACACAATGCAAATCATAAACATGAAACATGATGCAGGTATTTACCTGAAGCTATATTTTCAGTGCCAAATACAAAAGACATAAAGACCATTTGGCAGAACTTAACAACTGCTGTGAGTGCCATGAACATTCAGCACTTGGAAACCATCGAAAGCAGAAAAAAGAAGACAGAGTGAAACTAAGAGCATAGCAGAGGTCCAAAGATTATGTTGGCGGGGGTTATGAGTGCAAATATTTAAACAAGACAAGTTTTCTAAATCAACCTGGAATATTTAACACAAAAAAACAGGAGCACACATGTAAAGCCATCAGCACTCTGAAGGAACGTTACCTTTGACAACTGTGCATTTATCCATTTGGTGAATGTTTTCTTCTGTACTGCGTCGTGCTCATCTGCAAAACATAAAGAAGACGGGTTGTTACAAAGGGGAACCGAAGTATAAAAAAATGTAACATTATCAGTATATACGGTTAGTCTTATGATGACGGCATAGAACATCGCGATCACTCAAAGTCCATTTCAGGAAACCAATGTATTCTCAAAATAGCATGCTGGTTGATTGTAACCAGAGGCATCAAGGCTTAAAAGCATCATGATCAATGTGGGGATGAAACATCACAAAATGACAGTGAGAAAATGCAGGCAAGAGGGGTTTTTGGATAATGTATACAAAATGTCAAAAGGCGTGCTGCGTCGGTAAAGCTAACACGCCAAGTTATCATAGAACAGCCCATTGTGCACCTGTGCACACGCCTTTGCCCGTTTATAATGTTCCCCTGGTCTCTGAATCCAAATTGTATAAATATTTCACATTCTCTTCCCGCTTGACTCCCTCCCTGCTCCTTCTTTATTCTCTCCAGCGTGGCTCTCTTATAAAGCTTCATTGTGTTTCAGGCAGAGGGTCAGCTGCTTTGATGTGCCTGGGCGATGGCTGGCTACTGTAATGGATCAGAGGAGCTCATTCAAAGCCTTCAACTTGTCTTGGGAAATGATGTGTCTACTTTATCCCACATGTGAAAGACTATGGAGAACAGTTATTTTCAATTAAAATGTCTTTACAATTATTGTTTTATCGTGACGTAACAGGGAAAACTAAACATATTCATATGAATCTTTTACCATCATAAGGCAGATTACATTTGGGGACACAAACTGTAATTAGAAATAATTGTATATAAAAAAAATACGCCTCTGCAGACAGACAGTGATGAATCAAAAAGTGGAAAATCTGTTTCCATGTTATAAGATTATCAAAATGAATCAATAGCATCTTTGAATAGCGGCAGTTTAGGGAACTTGTAAAGCAGGTAAAAGCTTATAGGGGTTGAGGTTTCAATTGTTTTTAACATCCCATAATTCAGTAAATGTTATCCATGTGTTACTTTTTACTCTACAGACAAAAAAGCTGAAATGCAATCAGTACCTGTACTCATCTTATTGAGCTGACTGGTAAACAATATACATTTAAAACTTAAATGTTTACCATTCGTTTAACTAGTGACTGCTTGGTACCGGTGAGTCACCATAGATGCATTTTAGTGTTGAGATGGTGGTAGTTTGGAGTTGCGAAAATACAGCCTCATGCTACAAAGTAAAGTATAAGAAAGAGTTATACAGATTTAGAATTTGGAAAAAGGGAACACTTGTGTCCAACATGTTCTTTCACTTCTCTGAGTTTAGGTATTCAAATAAGTACTGGGGTAGAAAAAAAAAATTAACATTTGTCATTATTCTTTGTGTTTGACAATTAATTGACAATATCCAAATATTAATTATGAAAATAAGCACTCAAATGAAGGACACATTTGAATTCCATGGAAAGAATGAATCTTGTACATTCATGTAATCGACAATCACATGAAGTGTTGGATCGTCAAACCAAAAATCATTACAGACACAAAATGTCATCCCTTAACAAAGTTCAGCAGCGGTATGAAGTGTAGCAGCCAAATACAAGACAACAAGTTCTTCAATAGAATTTCACAGAAATGTACGCCTGAGGGAACGTTAGTAATACGTCAAAAAAAACCTGCTCCTCAGGTACAGATCAGCATTTTAGTCTTCCATGCTTTGCAAGTTAAGGTTGGGTTTTGTTTCTTTCTTTCTCATGAGCCCTTCCTGAACTGTCACCTCTTAAATAACCAGTTCATTAAGTTTTCAGTCTTTTCTCAAAACTGTACACCCGAGGGATCGATTCAAACAATGAATTACATTTGCATCTGCTTCTAGCACCATGACAGAAGTCCAAGACTGTAATAAAGGGGTAGAGAAGTGGTGAAAATGAATGTGTGTATGAACGTAAAACCGCCACTGTCATTCAACTAACCTCTGTGTAAAGCACCATGAACTGAACAAAAGGTCAAAGGTTACGATCACCAGGCCCAGCAGTCGTCTGCCTTTTTGTTTGGGGTGTGTGTGTGTGTGTGTGTGTGTGTGTGTGTGTGTGTGTGTGTGTGTGTGTGTGTGTGTGTGTGTGTGTGTGTGTGTGTGTGTGTGTGTGTGTGTGTGTGTGTGTGTGTGTGTGTGTGTGTGTGTGTGCGCACAGCCGCTGGCTTGGTGAGAAGGGGCAGAAAAACAAAAATGTTCTGCAGAGAGGCCAGAGGTGGGGGTGAGAGAGGTGAAGAGGTGAGAGCGTGAGATCAAAACCTGTTGGGAGAGAGAATACCTTTTGGAACTATGAAGGGTGTACGTATAGATAGCAGGACTGTAATTCAACATTATTTGTTTCATTATCGGTTCATTCATTCCTGGATTAAACATTTGGTATATAAAGAATGTCAGAAAGTATATGTGAGGTCTAAAAATGTCTATTTTAGTCTAAATCTCAAAGATATTAGATTAACATGATATACAAACAGAAGCAGGAAATCTCCACATGAGGCTGAAACTGCATTTTCTGCCCTTTTCGGATGAAAAAGTAATAGTTAGGGATCATTTTGCTGTTGATCGACTTGTCAATTAGTGAACTAAATAATGTGTCAGCTCTTATGTGTGTGTGCGTGCTATAAAGATTGTAAAGACCCTTTAAGGGAAATGTGTAATCTGGGGCAATACAAATAAACGTAAGGATATCCATCAATATGTATAAATGTAGAACGATGTGTTTGAGGAACACTGACAAAACTATTTGTGCCATTCACAGAAGGAATTAGAAAAATATATTTTTGATGTCATCTTAATGCTCCAGCAATGCCATAAAGACCAGACAATACGTTTTCTACTAGGAACACATTTTTTGGAGGGCTATTTCTGGGGAAAGAGACAAGTGGAAGGGACAAAGGCAGGAGATGCTTCCTAAACTGGTATTGCACTGTGTCCTCTTTCCTGCGCTATTGTTTTGAAAGTGCTTTGAACGTAACACTGTAAAAAGGCCCTCCTGAGAGTGTGTTGACCTGTTTTTCCACATAAATCTCAAGCAGCAACAATAACACCTGAAGGTTTCTTTCTCAAGAGGCGAAGAAGACAAAGAGGTGAGGGCCTAAAGGAGGTGATGAATGAAGAAGATGATGGAGAAAAGGATACAGGGGACAAAGAAGGAGTCTTTGGAAAAATAAGACGACAGCATGATTGACAGAGGGGCCCAGTAACTGATGGAGATCAATCACAGAGGGAAACGTACAGGTGGAATGGTTCAACATGTCCTGACAGACAAAGAGAGAGGAAGAACGAAGACAGGCAGACCAGAAGCAGGACAGGTACAGTACAGGCATGCTTTCAACACTATATCCATTTTCCTTTTATAAAAAGGCTCCATGTGGAGGCCTCCTGTCTTTACAGCATTATCAGCACCGTGAGGAGGCCCCTGAGGAGGAGAGGGTCCCTGTGGGCTCAGGTCTCCTGGGCTCTGCACCTTACCACCTTGGCAGTACAATACACCCGATTCATACACACTGCTCCTCCTCAATCTGTCTGCTGCTCCTACTCACCACAGCACAGGAATGTCTTACTGCAGGAGTGATCAAAGCAGCGACAGGAGAGTGTGTGTTTGTGCAAGTTTGTGTGTGTGAGTGAGAGTCGTAGAGACAAAACATACCCTTACCAAAGGGAGTCTGTATATACACCATTAATACACCATTACATAATACGACCACTCGTGTCTCTTAGCTTACAACTATTTACATCTGTAGTGTACACACAAGTACTTCAGCCAGGGATGTTAGACATGCCACTTACACAGTGACATTTATATGATAGGGGGACTACAGTGGGCAAACTGTGAAATCAGCTGTGGTCCTGAATGTATGTCTGTCCGTCTGGCAAGTAGTTGTTATTCACGGAGACCTGAAGCACCTGAAGCACTTTACACTTCAAGACGATGGGGTAACAAATGATTGGTCGTGCTTTTTACAGCGCCACAGATGACATTTTTCTATGTATTTATTGTCAAAGCATTTCATATATTCATTGCTATCGGGATGTTAACAGCATTCCATGGAATATAACAAAAAGTGTTTGGGAAATAAATGACATACCCCACCTTTAAGGTCTAAGAGGATGTGCAGAGACCAAGAAACACCCACTATTAGAGTCATTCGTAATTTACAAAATACATTAGATGAGTTATTTTTACAAAATCAGCACCCTTCTGATGAACCATCATTTCAAACAGAGGCTGGTCATTTGGCTTTCTTGTGTCAAGGTATGCAAAAAAAGAAAGGCATACACACAAACGGTTTCCTACAACTATGTAAAGCAAGTCTTGATCTAGTACCTTTAGGATTCTTTGTCTGCTGTGTGCAGCTCAAGATGACACCCTGGCTGTTTCATTTATCATTGAGTCCACTACTGCTGCTTAGTGAAGCCTGTCAATATATATTCTTGCCCCGGTATTTGTAAGAACCAAAAAGACGTAACACTAGAGGCATTGAAAAAAGCAAATAGTTTAGATAAATAAACTCCCTTCCGGTAATGTTAATTATTACTGAGGAAATACTATTGAAAGGTTATCAGGACTGGCAACAATCTAGTAAAGCTTTGACTGTAAACCAGTCTTTATGGGTCTCTTTGTCATATTATAAAGATAACTATCCGTACAGTAAGTTCAAGTGAACAAACTGTCTACAGTGAAACAAGAAAGTGACAGGATCATTTCTTTGCAAAGCACATAGTCAACCGATCAATCCATAACTGAACCAATCAATCCATAACAGAACCAAACACACTCACGTAAATTAGAGTTAACACTGTGATGCAGAGTGTTTCTTTTCCTCAACAGCCGAACAGGAAGTACTGCTTATCAGTAATAGTAAATTCCCACTGGTGTCATTGATCTGTACACACATGCACACACTCACCACGTGAGTATTGTGCAGGTTTTCATTCATAACAAAAATATGAATTCTCTCCAGTTTTCTGCACTTTCTGTTAACACTTAAGACTTTGTTAAAAAAGATTAAACCTTCTTCAAAACCATAAAAGAAAGTGTATTTTTTCTATAATAGGACCATGATCTATCCAACTGCCTGGCTGTACTTAAACCCTTGACCCAGTGTTGACCAACATTAAATAAACAAAACAAAAATTGCTGCAAGCAAACCTCTAAACATGATGTAACCTGGCAAGATAAAAGTCACAGACACACATGCTCCTCTAGCAGCCAGCTGGGAACACACAGCAGATGCAGTCTATTAGTGTAGCCCTCTCTCTCTCTCACAGGTGGAGAGCCTGTGACCACACAGCAGGGAGAAGGGGGGACTCGGTGGGAGGCACTGAGGTGAAAATCAAACAAACCATCAGGGTTTCCACGGCAGCATCACACAGTAAACGTGAGGGCTCAGCGCTTTGACAAATAGAGATATTTACTAAGTTAAGCCGCACCACTGAGCAGCAATTACCTTTAGCCAAGTTATATTTAACAGCTAACTCTTCTAGATTTCTCCCAATCATTGTTTCGCCCAAGCTTTAAAACTGCATGCTTGGCCAGTGAATGGATAACCGAATTGCCTTACATTTAGCCAGGTCTGACGATTAGTGAGTGAAAGTTTAAGTGCCAATAAAAGCTCCAGGTCTGTGTTCAGAAGTAGTCACGGTACTCAAAGTCACTGCAAGAAAAATTTACTTTTTCATGCACGCTTCACCTAGATCATTGGTAGTGAAAATTTAAAGACGGCGTATTATTTCTTGGCTATGAAACAACGTTTATGCAGAGATTGCACTCATAAAAAAGTTTCCCAGGGTGAACTTCACCTCGATGGGAGTTTGGAAGGGAGATCAGCTGTTGGCTGTCTTGTCTTTCAGCACCACCCACAGCCTATTGGAGGACACTAATTCACACACACTGTACAACAATCACACTGTTTGGCCTTCAAGCCAACCAACCATTGTCCATCAATCAACTTAAAATACCTCCTTAAATGTACACACGAACAAGTGCACGTAAGACTCAATCTCTTTACAGTTTGATGGCTGAGATGTGTTTTATTTTGACTGTGACAGGAATGCATAGTATTCCTATAATTTCCTCATGCATTCCTCCCCCCTCCCTTCAGAGGTCACTTGTCTAAGCTTGTCCCAGCCAGCACAGCATTGTTGACACTCTTCCCTCGCTAAAATCTGGGAATTTGTAATGAAAACACTTTGAACGTCCAGAAAGATTAGCCCATATCCCCATTTAGCAGCCTGAAAAACGCCTCTGTGGTGCATGCATCGGTGTAATTACGGGTTAGAAAGGATAGGTGAGGAGGTGAGGGGTAATGGAATGTATTGAAGTTAGAGCAGGGTGAGGAGCAGTAAGCTAACCACAGGTATAACAAGTGGCTTGTACAATGAATAATGGATGCTTAGGGGAAGATTCAACTTTAGAGTTTCACAAAAGCATGTTTAACATTAAGTCGAAACTTCTGAAAAAATACTCCATGCAAAATGTTTTGGGTTTCATAACATGATCTAATTGGTTCAAAGCTTGCACCATTCTTCATCAGATTGAGAAATAATCATTGAATCCATATATGATTTGACCCCATGTCTCTAGACTGAGTCCACCACACTTAACTGCCCCACCTGTAGCCACCAAGCCATGTGTCATACACCTGTCAAAAGTTCCTACCTCTGAGTTGTAGCCCATACTCTGCCATATTTTAACATAAGCCGCAACAATCCAGAACCAGGAAGCAGTAAAAGCAACAAACAAAAAAGTAGATAGTCCAAGAGTATCAGCGCAAAACAGAGTTTGACATTCCTCCTCTGCCTCTGTTGCTCCTTGACCAGCGAGGGAGGACTAGATCAGAGGAATGCTGCAGCAAAGAGAGAGGGGAGGGAAAGAGGTACCCTGCCAATAGAAGGAAAACAGATTGGGGGAAGAACAGGACAGGGCAGGCCTAGTGTGGGGAGTGATAATGCATCGTGGGATAGGGGGATGAACACAGGTAAACACACTGTTCGTTACCATTCCTGCGTGCTATAGGGAAGAGTGCATCATGTGCCGTGACACGATGGGAATAAGAGACAAAGAAGATTTCACCCAGAGATCACGCACAAACGCAGACACAACACAAGATTGTTGTGGATGTGATGTGGGGAGGGGGGGGGAGGCTTTAACTTTCTGATCTGCATTTTCTGGAAATCTACCAGACTCCAAGTTTGGGAAACAACGGCCGCCAGCCAACATCAGATCCAATCCCACATGAAATCAGGATTATCCTTACATGGAGATGTTTCACCTTGTGCGCTGTTGCAGCAACACAAAACACAGAATGTGAGCTCAGATATGGGCTCATAAAACACTGCAGGGATTTTAAAAGAAACAAACCCAACAATGGAGAGATTCACCAAAAAAAGTTGCCTTAGGTGAACAGTTCAATTATATGGAAAAAGAGCCTTTTTGAAAAAAGATATAGAAATAGAAAAGGATATAGGATGCAAACGGGATCAATTGATTGAAAAACTATGCAGTGTGAGAAAATGGGACTATAGTCTTATGACCAAAACAATAACCTGTATTTAACTTTTTGCATCTTAAGAGGAACCAATGTTTTAGTAAATATATCTAGAAATGAGAAACATCAAAAACATAACCTAATAGCTGTGGTTGACAAGGTGGTTGCAGGTTATGTTGTTAAAAAGATTATCATATGAAACTACAAACATATGAAGATTGAGTGGTGAACACACACAATATAATTATTTTTTGTATAGCAACAAGAAGAATACAAATAATAAAACTGTCACTGAAGTTACTAAATAAAAGGGCTGTCATATAAAAATCAGTGACAATCATCTGCTTCTATGTTCAGATTAGTTTCGGAGTAACCGTAGTAAACCAGAGCCATATTGGGACATTGGGTCAGACCTTTCGACTTCTGAAAAAAGAGAAACTGGCTCATCACTGTGTGAGATTAGTGCAAACACAGCATAGTTTCCTGTAATGAATCATTGTTACACTTCTCCACAGATACACTACCGATGTGCTCTCGTGCACTCACCTAGATCAAGGCTTTTTTCAGGCTTCCCTTTCCTCTTGAAAAAGTTACGCTTTCTCCACGACATCCACTTACTCAAATTCATTATGGAATGCAGGTATTTTTACAACAAAAAAAGAGCGAGAAAGAAAGAAAAACAAATCCGGAACAGGAAGCGTTGGTGAGACACAGAGAAAAGAGAAAGAGGAAGTAGAGGTGCGAGATCACTTATTGAGTACCCTGGGTTTGTTTATCTGGGGTGCTGGGCGGCGCTGTCAGATTTGACATCACACACATGCTCACACGCTCAACAGGAGGGGGAGAAAAAGTGAGTGACAAGAGCAGGGACTTCTTCAGGGTGTCATTTAAAAAGGTTAGTGACAGGTGACGTAGAGGTGAGTGGGCCATATGTATTGCTGCTAGTGACAGCTGCATCTCCCCTGGAAACACAAAGAACTGACCGGGACAACATTTCTCATTCTCCCAACTAGCAGGGAGCCACGGTAGATAAACATCATCTAAGGTGACCTAAACCCTTAAATACACACCCTGGGCCACGGCAGCCACTTCCTTTGCTACTGTTTACATGAAAGTGAAACCTTTGACAATCAAACAAAAAAACGACTCCAAAGAAATGCAAGTCGCAAGGGGCAAGACAGAGGCTTTGCTGCTGACATTTAAAACAAGTCTAAGAGCCAGCGTAGTGGAACAGGGCAAAGGCCTGAGTCCATTTGCTCATTGACATATTTAGTCCATGAGGGGCAACTGAACAAACAACTGTATTCCCACAGAGAGGGTATATGGCGAGAGAAGAGAGTAGAGGGGGAAGGGGGAGGGAAACAGTTAGAGAAAGTTAAGCTTCCTGTGGTTTTCTTTTCCCTTTATCCTTTTCTTTACTGAGAGGAAGTAAAGGAGGAATACCAACCCGGGACCACTCGTGACCAACTTCCAGAGTCTGATTGTGTTAAATCTACTTCCCTCCCTGGAGACTTGCAGCAGCCGCTGGTGTGCTGGTCACAACTCAGAGGAGTGACTTTGGTGGGGTGAGGCTGGACTTGGCAGTGACTGAAGGAATCAGAGAGCAGAGGGGACTTTCCGCTGCATCAGTCATGAAGCCAGAGACAGGCGTCCTCTTCTGTCATCCCATCCTCCCACAACACTCCAGGAGCATCCGCCAGCAAGATGCTTGAATGAAGCCATGCTAGTGTGATTATGCACTGGCATTAACATATCTGTGCCTCACACAAATACACACAACATTTGTTATTGGTATGTCATATCAAAATCCCTGGTGTGACTACTGGTTAAAAAACAACAACTATGAAGTCATAGATTTTCATTTTGGCCCCAATTGTGCAGCCCTACTTAATGATAAATATCCCTATGATTATTATCTGAAAACACAGCAGTTTACAGGACCACAAAATGCAGGATATTACTGCTGCTTTAAATGTGTTTTAGGATGAATTTTCCCATCAAAAGATCTTTCCAGAAGTGGATCCCCCACACAAGAGTATATGCATACAGAGCAGATGAGTCAGTGGTCCTACCAAAATTGAAGAGAAAGAAATGGAAAAAGCGGATCTCCCTCATTTCCACAGGCCTCCACCCTTGGAAAAAGTAGATTCCCATGTCTACATTTTTTTTTTTAAATCTCCTTGTAGAGTTGCATTACATGTACAGTAGCCTGTCTTTGACTGTCCCTTTTCTACAGTAGGTCTCTCCCAGTCTGTCCTGTCTATCTCTACCGACCACTCTTTTCGGTATCGGCACAACTTTAACACAGTATTAAAAAAACGTTGCACTCGGCTGTTTTAGCCCCATACGCAGTAAAACAAGTGAAACAAACTTGTTAACTGCCTAAGGTAAAAAAAAAACTAACTTTAGCACTATTGAAAAAAAGCATTGAGACGGAGGAATTCAATTCCTTCAAGCTATTTACTCAGAAGAGAAATACCGCTGTAGCTTTAACGGGTTAATTTAAAACTCTCTCTGGGCCTCAGCCTGTTTTTTTGTTTTAGTAAATCCTGGCATGCGAGGGGTCAGAAGGTAGATGGGGCAACGTGGCTTTGTAGCCCTAATGAGCTGGGGGAAAGGGAGCAGAGTTGGGGATTTAAACTGGAAGGGCTTGCTTGGCTTGCTTGGAAAAGGGAGATTCACAACACGAGGAGACTGGTTCATATGTGTTTAACAACCACAAGAACATCCAACTGATCATTTCCTTGCCATTTTCAGCCTTCTCTAGAAGAATTTTAAATGTCATCTGGCCTGGGCGGGGTGTCTAAATCCTGCTGCTGCTGCACACACACATTCACAAGGACCAAAGAGGCAACGTCCCACAGACAGCCACACCCAGGGGAGATGTTTTGGCCAGTGCTCATATTCCTACATTTCCAGCCAGGATTTGGTAGAGATTGTTTCCTCCCACTTCCCATGCAGCCAGATGCAACACACTTGAGTCTATATATATTGCTGTGAAGACTCATCCAGCTTCATTCCCTGAGGACCGTGTGCATCCTCAAAGTAAAAAAAAAAGCTCATGAGAACCCTCGCTGACCGTAGACCCATACAAGAAAGTGAAGCTCAAACACCAGAGGCAATGAAGAAAACTAATTCAGGTCGTGACATCCCAGAATGAAGGGGCGGCCGCAGTGAAAGCTCCTTTGTTTTGATCTGTCTTCAATGCTACCCACACATGCAGATGCACACCCATCATTATGAATTTGCATAACACTGCCACATACCATTGCAATAACTGCTAGAACAAGTTTTCACTGTCATGGCTACATGGTCATTATCACTTCAGATAACTTTAATGTTTTATTCATTCTTGATACAGTCTGTTTCCAAACATGCACTCACACACCAGCTGGAACTTTTCAAAGTGGTCGGTCCACCCTGCTAGCAGCGGCCAAAGCTAGAATTAAGGATCCATGACGTGTATCTTAGCTAGTTTGGTGACAATTCTTCAGAGAATTGTCACCACACCCTCCACACCCTCTGTATAGTGAGACAATACCATTCTTGTTCTCTTGTCAGATACAACAATATGTCATTTAATAGTACAGCATATCACACCCAAGTAAATGGCCCTCTGTATGAACCTGACGTGACACTTGGTTTAATACACAGAACCTAAATAATGGTCAATCAAACCAGTCGGGAAAGCTTTCAGTTCATACTTTGACCTTCTTTCAATGAAGAAATACTATTCAGTTTGGATAAAACCGATGCTATTGGATGCAACCTATTGTGGTTTTAAACAAACTGTTGTGGCGTCACAGACACCTCAACCAAGTCCATATCTAATAGTAGCTCATCACAGGATGCTGATTGGTCTGTAGCATTCTGTAGCAGTGTGATTTGGACACAAAGGTGCCGCTTGAAGCCTGACAATATGGATTTTTTAATCATCCTGTGTTCCCGCATTTTTTGATATTTGCAAGAATCCAGCTAATCTATGTTTGGCTCAACAGGAACAATCCAGAAGGTAAAAAGTAAAAGATTCAACAAAGAAAACCCAAGTTCAAAGCTGTATAAACCCATGCCACTCAATCTAAAGCAGGGGTTCCCAACCTTTATTGTGCCAAGGACCGGCAGATACATTAAAAAAGATTTGCGGACCGGTTGTCAATTTTAACTGATTTGAATATTTACTCACCAGAAGGTGGCAACAGAGGCTAATTGTATTTCACAGCCTGAAGAAATACCAATATGCATCCAAAACATATTAAAAACGTTTAAAACCAGGATACAATTAAAACAAAAAATTAGGACCGCTTTACAAATATTAATATAAGTTATAATATAATATAGCCTAATATAGGTGGCAACAGTGGCTAATTGTATGTAACAGACTGAACAAATAATAGAACAATATGCATCCAAAACATATTAACACAGTTTAAAACCAGGATACAATTAAAACAAATTAGGACCACTGTACACATATTGATATAACTGAAATGTCAGTGAGACCCCTGGGCTTGTTTGCCAGCAATAATAACGTCATACCGGGGCGTTCGTTCCGGTGCACTCCGACAGCATTTAGCACTACATCGAGATTAAGATTAAACTAACTTCTTTTGGGAACACCCACATACCTATGGAGTTGGCCAGAAGTGTGTAAATTACTGTTCATGGTCATTTGAAAACAAATGCCGTTGTTGGACACACACAAACACACCAAACATACACACACACAGCGGAGCTGAGCAGAGCACATACACACACACACATCATGCACCTTTGTGACCGGACATTTCCTTCATACAACGAGTAATAGGGGGAATAATCGGGCCGTTCGATGTGTGTGTGTGTGTGTGTGTGTAGAGGTGTGTGTGGTTGAAACGTAGCAGCCTGCAGTGGAGAACACAGCTGGTGCTGCACTTCTCAGAGGCTGCCTCCTGATGCTGCAGCCATTTCAAGAAGTGAAGGAGGCTTTACAAATAAAAAAAATCAATTTTGATTTATTTTGTATGTTTTGGATGAAATAATATGACTGGTATACAATAAAAATAAAAAGATTTTTAAAAAAATAGAATTTTTTTTGATAAAATATTTTTATATATTTATAATTCTGCAAATATTACGATAAACTCATAGCTATTTCGCGGCCCGGTACCGGTCCGCGGACCGGGGTTGGGGACCCCTGATCTAAAGTATGCGGTTGGGGACTGATGCCGTTTGTCTTACATTATCAAATGCACAGAGAATAACAGGAGAGAGTAATGATTGATGGTTAGAAAGCGTATAAAAAACAATAGAGGAAAAAAAGACAGAGAAGACAAAAGACCACTCAGGTAAGCAGAGATGTATTGGTCTGCACACTGGATTGGGTAGGGGGAGGGGAAAGGTTAGCAGGATAGGTAGATAAGGCTTCAGGGTGTTAAGGGTAAGCCAACCAGGACTTCGTAAAAGTAACTACTCCTTAACATCTGTTTCAGCCCTTTGAGAACTGTTGTGCCATGAGGTGAACAACACACATCTGGTTCTTGTAGGTCGACTTCAGGGCAGCAAGTAATGATACATTTCATTCCAGGTTGTCTACCCATCGGTTCCAAAAGTTCAAGGTGATAACTTCTAATTGCTCGTTTAAAGATGAACTGAAAATGAAAAAGAAAGTTATTTTATTTGAACTGTTATAATCAAATAGTTTTCTGTCTATCGACTAATTTCTTCCACACTGGACAGTCCTGAAAATCTTTAAAAGTGACTTTACGGTATTTCCAGTGGCACACAAAATACTGAAATGCAACACGAACTTGGTATTGTAGCAATGAAAGCTGTAATTAAAACATTCGACCAAGAGAATAAATCTTACATGACAGGTACATTTTGGTTGTATGTTTCAATGCTTAAACCCGTCCATCACACAATAAAGTTACTACCAAAGGAGAGGCATCTATTCCAGTGTCACACGGTTCTGCCCTGCACATTTTTCTCTCTGTCGCCACTTCATTGCAGCTTGCGTAAAATCCTGACGTTTTGGAAAACATGAGCCACCCCTCAAGAGGCATGAGTGTGCATACGTGTGTGAACGGGAAGGACTGTCTGTCCTCCATCGTAAGAGGCAGAGAGACAACACACAGCACTGTCGCCTCAGCACTCACTGGAGTGGTGATCTCACTGAAGTTTACATATGGGCCAAACAGCAGCTGAAATAACTCAAACAAACCTTCTATTAACCAAGTGTGTTAACTCTTTCTGGAGGATCATGACGACCGGTGTTGACAATCAGTAATGATGACAAAAAAGAGGAGTGTCAATTCTTAAACCATTCAAACATGGCAGCCGGTGGGGATCACATGAACAAGTACGCTAATGTTCTCCTCACAAGGCTTGTCTCAGCTGTGAAAACATCACACACACACACACACACACACACACACACACACACACACACACACACACACACACACACACACACACACACACACACACACACACACACACACACACACACACACACACACACACACACACACACACACACACACACACACACACACACACACACACACACACACACACACACACACACACACACACACACACACACACACACACACACACACACACACACACACACACACACACACACACACACACCTCAAAGCACTATTTCAGCTCCATGTAGGCTACAGCCCTCTCTCTTTCTCACCCTCTATCTCCCTGTCTCCATTTCTGACCCAACAGCAGACAGACCTGGGTTTGTGAAGCTGTCACAGGATCAATTTTAACAAGCAGCCTCCATAGTCAGGGTGGAGCAATGCATATTCCACATGTGCTGGGAGAATTGTGAATTGTCTTCTTGTAGAGTGTGCAGCCCTGGTTTAACCTGGTTTTGTTCACATAGTCTTCCAATTATGAAGTAGAACACCTCATTTCAGACACATCTCTGTCGGCTGCACACACACACCAGAAAAGTCTGTTTAAAGTGAGGGTGAGAACCGATTGGGCAAAAGCTTACACAACAGCGTGCATGGCAATTTTTTGCGGGTTGATTTAGTGTACAGCTAAGCTACGTGCTTAATTTCCCCCTCTGTGCCATAAGAGAAAACATTTCCTTTGGGGTTGCTAGGGAAACCTGGATCTTTGCAATAAAAGCATTGTGGTCTGGACGTGAGCATTGTAAATTACAAACTGCATCGGCACGGAGGAATTCCTGGCCCAGGATCTACCAGCTTCAGGGGCTGGACGGGTGTGGAAAGCTGGCATATGGATAGGACTGAATACATTTACCCATTTTTCTTATTATTACTTTTTCTATTTCGCAGTTACAGTAGAGAGAGTGAAAGAGCAAGGACAGAGAGTTGGCAGGGGGACTATGAAGGGAAGTCCTACAGATCTGACTGAAGCACATGTCACCGCTCTATGATGCCAACATAATATGAAGAATTCAGGGTACAAATTACAGTTAAAAAAAGCCAAAATAATAACAGACCCATGACTGCCTGCCTTAAAATGATAGCAAAAACATTCAGTTGACATAGTTTGTTCACTAATACAATAGTTGAATGATTAGAACGGTGGAATGCAATTTCAAACTACCTGCTATCAGAGCCAGATTCACTGAACGACAATCATTCAAACCCACTAACACCTACGACCTACGCTGTATCGAACAGTCAGGGAGAACAACTCCCCCGTGGTACATAACATAATCACTTTTTTGTTTCTTGGATGAAGTTAAAAAAAGAGCCTTTTTAGAAACATTGCTCAAAACGGATACTTTCAATTTTACATTAAGCCATTATGTCTTAAAAATCCTCTATTCACCTCTTAAATGGTCACTTTCATGTTTATCAACCTTGTCAGCCTAACAAACAAGTACTTATATATGAATTTGATCAAAACAGAGTCTGAAATAAAACTTTGTGAGTGTCAGATTTAAAAAAGATTTGAAAAGAAGACAAGAGATTATGACACTGTTTCATCTTTTGTTTTCATGCATCCCTTTTATGAGTCACAGATCAACATTGTGTTGATCCTCACGCCAACACAATGTTATGCAAAATGATAACACAATAACCAAGTCACTTGAAGTCCCTTCCTCATCCATAGGCAGCAAGAAATTCAATCTTTCATCATAGATGGTCTCACAATATCAGGTACAATTATGAGCTTGATATGTTGCTGATGTTTACAGTTTGCTCATCCAGAGCAACAACTTGTTAGTGTGTCTGTTCCTCTCTCGGAGGGTGGCGTCTACAAAAGATTAACCTATGGAATGAACCACAGAGAAAGGGATCACAGGGTGCGGCTCTTTAAACCCACCCCTGCATTCTTGTCTTCCCTTCTCTCCGCTGCCATTGGTCACCTTGACTGTTTTTTCCTTGCAAACGTGTTACAATCAACCATCTCCTGTTTTCTTCGTGCCTTTGTTGCTTTGATTTGCTTCTCTGTCTCTTTTCCCTTGCCTCCATGGGAACAGAGGTTAACCATGCACAACAGGATTTCTGGCTGTGTCAGTGTTTCCTTTCAGTGACTGCTCTTATGCACGTACAACTAAACCTTTTTCAATATGACACAACCGGATAATCTGATAAATAATTAGACATCATGCAAGCACACTGTAGGAGAGGTGTGTCCTGTATACAGCATCAAACATTAAACATAGCCTTGAGGTAATAAATCTCTAAAACATACCAGATCTCCACTTGATGATGTCGTTGAACTCTTCGTTGGCTCCGCCCTCTGCAGTGTCCCTGTGTGATGCCATGTCAGCCAATAAATGTAACACTTGATATAATTCCAGCCCTTGTTCTGCACCTGTAAGAAACAATCAAACGTAAGCTCCTTTCTGCTTTAATGTGACTTTAAGCTGTGGTAATAGCTCTAGAGAGGGGACGTGTCATATGCATTGGAGCAAAACAGTCAAACATGGTCACATAGCACGCAGGAATGATCTGACACTTCTTAAGGAACACCGTAGGTCATTAAAACACTAACAGCTGCTTGAGACTTCACCTCCATATCCGCTGAACAATGCTGGGGAGGAAACACACTCTCAAGGCTTTAGGCTGACAATCTGGTGGTTGATTTATGTCTCTAACAACTCCTAGTAGTGTAATTGATGCTGTAATAATGCAAAATCCTTAGTGTAGACTTTTTAAAGACGCAGGAACCAACTAACCAATAAACTTATAGATGTGAAAATCCTTTGGTCAGCCACCATTTGTTTTGCTGTGCTCATGTTGCTATGGTTGGTCGCCACTAACCATCATACACAGCTAACACTTGTTAAATCTAAAGCTTTCTTCTAATGTTGAACTTCAAGTTGAATTATAAAGTATTTCCACTAAATATGTAGTAAGACTTGATTTAAAACATAGTCAAACTATACTGTAATGATTAGTTAGTTAGTTAGTTAGTTAGTTAGTTAGTTAGTTAGTTAGTTAGTTAGTTCGTTAGTTCGTTTGTTAGTTAGTTTTCCAGAAAAGGGAACCCTTGACTGCTTCTTGAAAGTGGTGAATCTCAAGTCATGGGCTCAAGAGATAAGTGTTTCCTTTAGGGGATTAATGAAATATTATACAATGTGGATGACTTGTCATGTGCAAATATTGGCAAATGTTCCTGTGTTTTCTATCAGTTTCATAATGACCACTATGGTGGGTGCTTAACTTTCACAAGCTGCAAATGAAACACCATCTGTAATAATCTCCTAATGTTAAAATGTGACTAAAATTAATAGGTCAGCTGTTAATGCACTTATTTTTCTGCATCTTGTTGCAGATTTAGAGATCTGCTTAGGTGTAATGCTTGTGGTCTGTTTTAATTCAGGCTGTTATCCTTTCATTTTAAACTCAACCATGTCCACTCCTAAAATAGTTTGCTTTTACCATGAAAGGAGTGCATGTGCCTGTTTTATCAGGCAGTACTTGGTGAGTTACAGTTATTGAGGGATGATGCAAGACCCAAAAATAACAACTGTAAGCTCAAGGAAGGGACACACACATTTGTGTAGCTGGTGTCTTTACAATTTCGGTTCCTCTCACTGGGAGAGGAGTAGTTTTGACATCAGTGGCAAACAACTGAAAGGATACAACAGAGAGTTTACATTTGAAGGGTAGTTCAGTACTTTCTAGATTGATTTCAACAAAAGCAGTGTCAATGGCTTGGCTTAATAACAATACATTTTAAGTAACTTTGTGTATTGTGTTAACCTGACGTGATAAACACCTTCCCGACAAGACTTAACACCATGATACTGCTAAAAGAAAACACAAAAAGGAACTTCCAAATCTATTATGGCCTTGCTGTAGTTAATGTTTATCTCCAAGGTATGACTGGTATTTAGAGCTTAACTTTTCAAACTGGTTGCAATGTACCCTAACAGCTAGCTACGTGTAAAGTATGGGAGAAAGTTATTGTTTGACGTTTTTTTTTAACGTTTTACAGTTCCACCGTCTGACTTCAAAATGCAAAATAACCGAGATAATGCGTTTATTCAATGACTGTTAATGTTACATGTTAACAAACATCATGGATAAAAATCTCCCTCACCTCTGCTGTCACCAAGGAGTCAGGAGACGTGCTCCCTCACAACAAGTCCCAAACGTGTAGAGTATGGACCATAGACGTATGGACACACAAACAATGTAAAGTGTAGTGGAAAAGTTGAACATTCGAAAACGCATATCCAATTCATTTAAGGCATTTGCAACTCAGAGAGAGGCACTCTTCTTAACTACCAAGCTAACTAAAATGAACCGTCCTCGAGCGCACCCAGTCTCCACAATGTGTTTAAAAAAAGCTTTCAGAGACGCCTGTTTGCACCGCAGCAAACTGCCTTAGTGTTTAAAGCACACGGCAGGCTGACTCTTGGAAACGGAGAGATGGTTATTACGTTTCACGGGTGAACGCCGCGGTACGGTGGACTCAGGTCCCACAACTTTATTCCTGTTGCTTACTTGACTCTTTCTCCCTGCCTCTAACACCAACGTCAAGCTCCAGAGTTAGCTAGACATACCGAAAATGCTGCAACGGGTCCTTCAAAGTAAAAGAGACTGAACATACCAGCATTTAATCTTGTTTCTGATCTTCTACAACATTTTTTTTATTTAAAGTAGATCCTTGCTGAAAGAATAGACCAATTTTTTTTTAAATATTCCGAATGTAATTTCATAAATATATATTATTTAGATCTGTTTTATAGTGAAATATCATTCAGAAAATGTAGACACTATTGACTATGTGAACATTCTAGGTGTTTATAATAAATAGGTAGTTAAAAGTGTATTGCTTCCATCTATATTTCAGTCTTAAGTGTATTTTACCTTCTAATTTATTGTGTCTGCTTACCTGGATGTTTCTCGCATTTGTAATTGTGATTTTCCATCAGTTACACAACTGTTGATGAAATGGTGTCCTTCGTCTCTGTATATTTATAGTATTTACTATTGTGTATATTTTCCTCATTTTAAATAAACTACTGTGGCTTCAAGCTAAAGATGCCCTGCTACCCCTTACATTACATGTACAACATTTCCTAAATACATATGACATGAATTATGAATTAAAGATCAGTAATATATTGAAATTACATGATCTCTCAGTTTGACATTAGAAAGCTAAATGTTTCGTTTCTCGCTTTTATTTTGAAGATTTTAACCAGAACCTCTTTGTTCACTCCGGGTGGTTGACGGTGGTCTTGAGGTTTTCCCTCGGGCTCAAAAAGTTTTTCCTGACGCGGAGATGGAAACATGGCGCGGTGGGCGTCACGTGACGTAACCCCAGCGAAACCAGTGATTCCCACTGGGAGACACAACACTTTACAAGAAACTTTAACTGTGGAATAAAAACTGGAATGTTTAGTAGGCCAAGGGGCGAGGCTTTCCACAACTATTTATACAAGCCATTTACCCAATATATTTCTTACATTTATGTGTAATGTGACACAGATTACTTTAATCAAAAGAATGATGACTAGTGCAGTGGTCGAAAAAAGGTATACAGAAATAAAAATAGCAATTTGACAGTGAAAAAACGATGATGGAATTCCTTTTATTCAAAATCCTACTGAAGTAAAAGTGTGTGTGGTATTGTCAGTAAAATACAAAAAACTTTAAAATGTATTTTGTCAGTATAATTACATGATATTTGATTAGTAATAATAATAATATCAGAATCAGATTCATATTACTGATATGATAACATATAAGCAGCTTCATTCAAATGCTGTTACATGGCTGAGTTAATTTGAACTAATTTTTACACTATTGGTTAGTTTAATCTATAATTGATCATGTGTTATGTAAATGATTATTCTGAAAAGCAACTAAATGGTATACTCAGATTAATTCTAAAGTACAATGTTCCCTTCCTCAATGTGGTGAACTATAAAATAAGGTGGCAAGAAATTGAAATACTAGAATGATTTCATGCAAAACGTTAAACAGTTCACTAAATATACAAATCTTTATTCAGATAGCATCTTCCACTTGAAGTGCATATTAAAAACCAAAAAGAGCAGACCATTTAACACTTAACATGTACAGATAAAAGTATAATAAAAACAATCCAGTAACAATCCCAACCATAAGAACAACAAAAGCCTTTAACATTACCACACATGCTCTCATCTCTTATCTATGGTTTCATTTTATTATACTGCATGATGTGTTTCCAGTACCTGAGGGAAATTACATTTGGAAAGCGTCCCTGAGGTTTGTGGATGCAGATATATTGATCGTACATCTTAAGCGCTCATCCTTCCTCCTCCCTATTCTCAGTTATCAGGGATCTGTTGTTGATGCTTTCTCACATCCCCAAAGAAGAAGCTCAAGTTCATTCATTAGTGCCCACTTATAGGGCCTCAAACACCTATCAAGTGACAGCCCTTTTTGTAGGTGGTGAGTATGAGTGAGACAGGGGACATGTGCGAATACTCACTTATGGTTAACTGAAACAATATTTTAACTGATAAGTAAAATAAAAAACTTCTACAGTATCAAAGCTCCAGTATAGGCAAATGCCTTATGCACATGTTATATTGAATGTGTCACAGAACTGCTACATACACATATGTAACATGTATTGTGCTTGTTTACACTGCAGCACACAATACCTATATTAATGAATTTCAAGGAAGCTTCAAAACGCTAATTTCAGTCCTATCTTCTTGCATCCATGTGAATATGTGACAAACTTCTGAATAAGACTTTGAAAGAGTTACAGATGTGTTTTGAGAAGCGTTTCCTTTGGCAGTTGAAGATGACTAGGTATCCATGAGTCCAAGGCATCGCCCTTACTGTGAAATTATAGGGTGAAAATGTGCAGGCCTTCAATAAGCCAGAGATGGACCAAAGCCGAACGACTAAAATAAAGGATTAGACTGCCCTCTTCTGTCGAAAAGATGAAAATGCTACTTAAAGACAACATTAATCTGGACGGATAAACGAGAAAATACATACATTTATGCGGACACCACCGCTGCCGCCAGATCGGCTGTGCAATCTCTAAAATGTTGAGAATATTGGTCAATTAGCGTGCGAGCTCGAACATTTGTTGTCCAATTATGTTCCTGGCTCCAACATTGGTACAACATTTGACCAATCACGGCGAAGAAATGTTTAAGCTTAGAAGGCAATGTTGCAGCTAGTTTTGTTTTGCTGACTTTTTTTCCGGCAAACAACGGACGATATCAAAGTTTACAAGTCGTTATGAACATGGTGAGTCTTGATACAGTATTGTATGATACAACTATAAGTGTATAACTCATGTAAACTGTTAATAATAATAACGTTACAAACTCTCTGTTGTCTGACACCCGCATCTTTAGCGTGCATCGTGTAAACAACGGAAGCTATCAAAGTTTACGAATGGTTATTAACGTGGTTAATCTTATATATATAACCATTAGTGTAGAACTCATTTTAACTGTTGTGTCGTGCTTTTAAAGGGCTGCACACCCTCAGACAGTTTCAGTGCCTGGCAAGTAATTATTTATTTAATTTCATAATGTGTAGTAGAGCATCAGCAGTGTATTTACCTGTGTTAAGGTTATTTTATTAAAACATGTTTACAAAGGCTGCTGACTCCGGGACTGTGTGAGTCTCCAAACGCTGTTTTGAAGGACTGGAGGGATGTTAAATTGCATTATTTGATCACAGTAGATATGTAATAATTAGTTACACAAGTCTTACAGAGGACATTTATTTTCCATTGTTTTCACATTAATCCAGTTACCAATAATATATACACTTTTAAGCCAGTGTATTTACTTTTCTCATATCTGCTAAAATAACTCAAATTTCAGTTAATGACTTCGACATATGTATAGGCAAGGCAAGTTTATTTATATAACACTTTTCTATAGGCGACAATTCAAAGTGCTTTACAAAACAAATTAAAATACTTTTTAGGAATAAATACAGTAAAAACATATTATGTGTTAATGGCATTTTACAACAGGCATTACAAAGCAAAAATAATAAAAAATAAACACCACAGGTATACAATACATGTTTAAAAGGCATACTGTAGTTCGAATATGATCATCTCAATTAAAAGCAGCGGCAAAGAGATATGTTTTTAGTCTCGATTTTAAAATAGTAAGCGTTTCTGCGGACGTGCATGATTTGGGTAGTTTGTTCCAGAGTGTCGGGGCATAACAGAAATGCTGCCTCTCCATGTTTTGTTGTTACTCTCGGAACCGATAGCAGACCGGTCCCAGAAAAACTGAGGCACCTTGATGGCTCGTAATTATGTAGGAGTTCAACAATATACTTTGGTCCTAAACCATGTAATGATTTAAAAACTAGCAATAGTACTTTAAATTATTTGGCCGACTGGAAGCCAATGTAGAGATTTCAGAACCGGACTGATTTGATCCACTCTTTTAGTGTTAGTGAGGACACGTGCAGCAGCGTTCTGAATCAGCTGCAGTTTTCTGATGGATCAGCCCTGTGAATACACTATTGCAGTAGTCGAGTCTACTGAAAATAAAAGCATGGACAAGCTTTTCTAAGTCCTGTTGTGACATTATTTTTTTAATCCTCGATATATTCTTCAGGTGATAATAAGCAGAACTAATGACTGTTGTAATTTGGCTGTTGAAATTCAGGTCTGAGTACATCACTACACCTAGATTTCTGGCTTTATTAGTATAAGCCGCTTACTTCTGTATTCTATTATGAATGCTCTTTTTCGGAGACATTGTTCTTGTTTTTAGGTAATTGTCAGAAACAACAACAAAACATCTACCAGGAGTGGGGTTCGAACCCACGCGGACATATGTCCATTGGATCTTAAGTCCAACGCCTTAACCACTCGGCCATCCTGGTGTCTACACCGCGTTCTGACACTTTTCTACTTGAAAAACACCAGGAAGAAGAGGAACAGATATCCACATTGTATGATTGTTGTGTTTCATCCTCAGAATCGACGCGCTAGCAATGAACACCATTATAACAATATACTCACATATGAACAATGCGTCACGGGGATAGCCATAGTTGCTAGCCATTATGCTAGCGCAGTGTTAGCAGCTAGCTGTAGTGCTAACTTTAGGAATGGCATAGGTCTACTGGAGTACGTGTTCATGTCATATGTTGAAACACTGATTTATAAAAATAATTCGAACGCAGCCTTACAAGCAAAGCATTATTTTGCCGTTTGTCCTCCCAGTAAGAGACTAACTTAGAAAAGGTTTCAAGTCACCAACTCAAGCTAATAAGTCGTAATAATACTCACTATACTCAGACTCGATCCGTCTCCTCTCCGTTGCAATTTAAGAGACAAATATTATACTTTTTACTCAACTACACTTATCTGACAACTGTAATAACTATATTCTTTGCGTGTTACGACTGAATCCAATAAGTACAATTATGTCGAAGTTAAATAAACAACCAAACAGTGCTAGCCTATAGACCACGTAGTCAATTACTCCACTTCTTTCCTACTGTTGTGTTTCACTTTTGATCCAGAAACGTCTTCCTCCTATTAACCCAGGTTTCACTTAGGGAACCAATGTTGCTTTAAATACCTCCATGCTCATTAGTGGAAATTATGCAAACATATTTTAACAGAAGATCTTTTTTTCAGTAGCTTCCATGTGACCAATACCAGATATTATCAGAATCAGAATCAGAATCAGAATTCCTTTATTAGTCCCACAGAGGGGAAATTTGCAGCAGCAGGAAAGAGCCACAGACAGCTTAGTGTTGCATATCTGAAATGCGTTAAAGTATTAAGTTACAATATAATAAACAAACAACACAACAATATGCTAAAAAAGTACTAAGTTATAATATAATAAACAATAAACAATATGCTAAAAAAAGATAAAAAAACAAAAAAAGTTACATAATTTTCAAAAATACAGATCAAAAACAAATCAAATCTACAAATCAAATCCTGTAGCAGTTCTTAGGATTTAGCAGCCCGGTATATATTACAGTTATTAAAGATGGCATATGTATATAAAGTATATATTGCACATAAAGTATATTGCACATAGTTTGACGGTATTTTGACTTCAAATAAGACACAACTCTTTAACTGGGTTCTACTAAAACCGTTTCAGTGAGTCAGAATGATACAAAAAAACAATTAAGCATGCTTTTACAACATCCAACTTTAGAACCTTTATTATCTCAGCTGATAGCCATAACTATTATTATGTCTCATATTTGTTGTTATCAAATTAATCTGGGCCTATTATTGAACATAGTACAGAGCACCAAGAAGAAGCCATTCTACAGAAAAGGTGGAATCTGGGTGATACAAATCTGCTGAAATATATTCCTTCTAAACACATCTAAAACCAGTTAAATAGCAATAACTAACTCTTAACTTGATGAATCCACAACAAGTAGAGCTTAAAGTATTTTTTATTATTTTTATTATTTTTATACATTATACAAAGCTTATTTGTATAAGAATGTCACTGGTGTTACGTGTTCCCAGGAAGAAGACTAACACCAGTGACGGTAACACCAGTGACAATTTGGAGAAAACACTACCATTTTAACAACATGGCTGCCATGTGTCAGACCAAATATGGCTTCAGTCAATATCAAAATTGTTTAACTCTTCAATACAATACATTTTCCCATTCAAATTTTCACCCCTAGGGCTATGAAATTAGTAACACTAATGACAGACTTGAAAGACGCACGTAACATTTGAAGATAAAATGACATCTTTAACAAACAAAGTAAGAAGTATCTGACTTTCCTTATGTCTTTGTCCACTGCACTGCCTCAAATGATCTCTTCTTACAGGAGGCACTTATGAGACAGTACATTATTTCAAAATAAAAGCGTTTTGTGTAGCAGTAACACCAATGACGTAATTTTGGGTGACTGACATTTATTTGATATTATTGATGATTATTCGCGTTTTTTTTACCATTTCAGTGTTATATTTAATGTATGTAATGTTATGTAAATATAAATTAGATTTATTTATGGAAAAAAAAAAAAGTATTCCATTCCATGTATGATCAAAGTGACAAGGCAGTTCCTTGAACTTGGCATTTTAAATAAATTGCAATTTATTTATTTTTTATTTAGTACCATTGCAAAAACAATCTCTATTTATTCAACATATATAATGAATGTGAGTATTAGGTCAACGTCATGTATTTTGGTGTCTGCAAAAGTAAGTGACAGTACTTCCACCCTTTCTGTAGAATGACCCGCAAACAAGAGCCCAGTGGCGTTTTGCCCCAAGCAAATTAAATTGGACAATGTAAGATTTGCCGGTTATTCCACTAAGAAAAAGGCCAAGTACATGAGTGGACTGATTCAGCCCTAAACACACAAATGTGACTGCATAATTTACCTTCTTTTAGGAGCTTACAGTTTGACATATAATGTAATTAAAAACTATCAATACAATTTTAAAATCAGAAAATAGATTCAGTTATGTCATGGGCTCAAATATAAGTCACATCTTTTCTGAAATCAAAAATGTCAACAGATAGGTTTATGGATAATTTGGGAGAGCCACATGGTTTTATTTTCTCTTTGCTTTACTATATAGGGCCATTTCCGGTGTTTACAATCTGCATGTGAACTCACTGTATTTAAAGTATTTGTGCATACCTGGTTTTCCCCATGCTGTCTCTCATGACCAACCACGTCAAATTATCATTCGTGCCAAACTTGCGTTTTTGTCAGCAATATGAAACATCTCTCATCCTTTTTAGTATTTCAACTTTTCTCATACGTCTTTATTTAATGTCTGTTTTAGACACATTTTATCGCTCTCTATCCTTAATACCACGAGCTCTCATGAACCCAATTCTTCAACATCAAAACAATTGTACTTTTTATCCCCGTAACCAACTTACTGTTGATCTTCTTCCAAAGACAACAAACTTTTGATTTACTATAACATTATTTATTTTGCGTCTGTAAGCTTAAACATTTCAATTCAAATAACATCCTTTTAAAATGTACAAACGTTCTTTTTCAACTGTCCATAACCTTTTACACAGGTAAATGTTTATTCAACTTTTAAGTAATTAATATAATGACATAAAGTAAAAATAAGCCCTAAAGAGTTTAGTTGTGTCCCCAACAAGGTAGACAGGGACAACATTGCTGAAAAGGATTCTTCTTCTTGTACTTTAGGGCCGTCTTCATGTTAACGTTGATTTTGTTAACGTATTCCTGAGTGCAACACACATTTGCCTCAATGTTATTAACCATGGACCCCTGCTCCTCCACCAGCACGGCCATTTGCAGGAACAGTGAATGGACCTCCTTCAGCCGGACCTCCAGCTCCACCAGCTCCTTGTGTCGGCCTTCGATGTCAGACATCGCCGAGCGGGACGAGCGTGCACTTTGGATCTCCAGGCTCTGGGACAGCTCAGCCCATCCCTCACCACCTTTGTCCACCATCAAATCCAGCTGGTCATCAGTGATTTCAGTCCCCATTATAGAGGCCTGCCTCTGAATCCTCCCCCGACATGTGTACCTCTGCATCTCTTCCGCCTTATTGTAATCACTCATGGCATCATGGAAGGCACGGGTCAGTGTGTCATACTGAGCTCGGGAAATGCGGCTCACAGCAGCATTTGGACCCTTTTTCTCCTCCAGCCGTCTGCTCTTCTTATCTAGAGCCTGAAGGCAGACATACAGGCCCTCCCCACGTTGCTGGATCCCCCTAGCGATGGAGTCAGAGTCCTTTTTGAGCAAGGTGAGACGCCGCACAGTGGTGCCAAAGCGTTCATTGTGGGTGCTCAGACGCTGTATCTCCAATTGGAGCAGGGAGATATCCTTTCTTATTGAGTGGGCCTCCCCCAGGATGTTGTCAATGTCAGAGGAGTTCTCAAACACCACTGCCTCTTGAGACAGAGTCACCTTGTCTACATCGTACTCAGGTTCGTAGCAGTCTGACTCGTCGTCCTCCTGCCCCTCACTGATGGTCTGCAGCCTCTCCAGCATGTCCAGCATCCTGCCTGAGAGACCCATGCAAAAACATATGTTGATAATTTCAAGTCTACATTACATTACATTTTTTTTATCTGAAGTGTCTATCAAGAGTCTCGCTTTGGTTCTGGTGTACTTTTGTGTTGAAAATACAATTCCATAGATAAGATTTCTAATCATAGGTCTAATTATCGATCACATGGTTAAACATTTATAAGTGCCTATAGTTCCTGTCAACTCAGTTCAAAATGTGGCTTTGACTGCATTTGTTGGTATTGTCTATCTTATTTCTTGGCGTTTGTAATTTGAGTTTTCCTTTATTTTGAATTTTTTTGTATTTATTTAGGGAATATGTGGATAGTAATACTGTGTACTGAAAAAAAGTTTCAGGTTTGACATACTTAAGCATACTCGTATTGGTATAACCTTCGATTCATACAATGTGAACATTAAAGGAAATATTTAACATTGAGTACCCTGATGACAACATGAATAGGTTCATATTTAATTTACCCAGGGAAACTAAACCACATACAGAGCTAACCTGTCAGGGTTATATATATAACTACTCCAACAATAATGGGTCAGTTTCTCTGCAGTATTTTCTACTTTAACAACTTACAACAATGACAGCAGTGACAGCTCAAAGCACTTTAAAACCAGGAACAAGGAAGGCACTGTCTTGTTGAAAAGCAGATATTTCCATTGAAAGTGGGGTTAGACAGAAAATATTGTTAGACGATATATGTTTTAGAAGTATCTCAGTAAAAACTGTTTGTAAACTGCATGTTGCAAAACCTTTCAAAATGGTGGGTCTTGTATTCTTTCGTAGTCTCATTCTGTCAATAGACTGAATAAGATCAATTTCCCCATGTCACAATAGTAAAACAATTGAAGAAAATCACATTTATTGTCACAATGTGTGAAAATGTTTATTATATATTGTCTTCTTTATGTCCATTAAATTAATCCCATCTTTCTGTATGTCCAGTTAATCTACTGGTCTCCAGATGCTTTGCTACATATAAAACCCCCCAAAATGCTGTCAATTCAAACTTTCTTACCTCTTGTGAGTGGCTTCCACAAAAACAGGAAGCAAGTAATTTCCTTCAAAGTGTATTTTGCTGATTAATTTGTTCCAAGGTGCCTGGGCAATGCATCTTTTATTCTGAGAAAGGAAGTTGTCTGGTCGCTTTGTGTTAAGCATGTCTGTGACTGACGCCCCTCCTCAGGTGACCAACATGGGCACTCCTACTGCAACACTCAATACTTCCTTGAAGGAAGACGCATTTTTCTATTTGGTTAATTGACTGTTCACTTCAGGAAGCGAAGGGATTCACTAACATTCAGTGTGTTCATGAAAAAGTTATTCTGGATATCTGAAGCTATACTTAAATATATGATAGTGCACCACTGGGCTAATGCAATGCTAGCTGCCATAAGTTTGTAAAGGACACCTGTGTGTGTGTGTGTGTGTGTGTGTGTGTGTGTGTGTGTGTGTGTGTGTGTGTCTAGATGATTCAAAAGGCTCAGGCCTATTTCCTGAACCTTGTACATGCTAGGGTTTATAATTGCAGTAGTGGAAACTAACTACATTTACTCAAGTACTGAACTTACGTGCAATTTTCAAGTACTTTAACTTTACATACAGTATTTAATTGTTATGCTAGTTTATACTTCTACTACTAAAACTCAGGGAACTCTATTACTATTTACAGTACTTTACAGGCTAAGATTATACAAACAAAACATTTGATGAATTATTATAATATTATACTTTAAAATTAAACTGTCCAACAGTACATAAGATATGGAGTTAAAATGTGCTCCAACGTAACATTAAATGCAAAAAAAGGATTAGTGATCATATTTGAATAACATAATACATATAACACAATTATATAAGTACTTTTACTCAAAGGTTTAGAGAACATTCAGATGTTAATACTTAAGCACACAGGTTAATTTCATGTTTAAACAAGAATAAAGCCAAACTCAAACCAACTTTTAATATAACTATTTATGTAATATATGACACCACAGAAAAAAGGTATTATCATACATACAATCATAAAACAGCAGTGTAAAGTAAAAGATCCAGGTACATAACATTGCGACTGACAATACATAAGGCTGCTGTAATGTAGGCCAACCGGTGTTTAAAGGAAACTGTAAAGATAAGACAGTAATGGGAGATGGGGAGGAGTGTAATGCTAAATGGTAATCACAAAAAGGCTGATTTCTTTTGACCCAATATTATGATTTATATAAGAAAAGAATGCGGAATATATTAACAATTTAATCAAAAATCAAGTCAAATTTATTTCAGCCGTAAGTCAAGAATAGCAATTTTTACCAGTGAATTGAGATGAATTGACACATTTAATGACCTAAAAGGCTTCATAAGACACTATACAATATAATCTCAGAAACAATTGCATAAATGAATTTACGTGTTGCAGTCATTGCATTATGATAAATCCCTCACATGTGGAAACTCAGCAGACATTCAAAACATAAACAACATTTTCAAATACCACTTGCTCGAGGTCTGCATGACACCTGCATCATAGGGGAATGAATTTGGATTTGAGATACCTGTCTCAAACATTTCACAAAAACATTAGAGGTTAGGTTAGGTTAGGTTAGGTTAGGTTAGGTTAGGTTAGGTTAGGTTAGGTTAGGTTAGGTTAGGTTAGGTTAGGTTAGGTTAGGTTAGGTTAGGTTAGGTTAGGTTAGGTTAGGTTAGGTTAGGTTAGGTTAGGTTAGGTTACCCTTGTCTTTAAATCTCACAATAGTTTTAACCTTTATCAATATTGAAGTTTGTACAATTGAAACATACAGAAAATGTTCTTAAAATTCCCCACTTTTCCTTGTCTGGACAGCAATGTAATTTCGAAATCACTCTACCCATGTTTGTACTGTACTAGTCATTAGTCGACACAGGGGAAACAGCTGCAAAACATCTTTTTAAAGGGGTTGTTTTTGTCGTGACGTTGGGCCCTGCCGAGTTTAACGAGTGCCTCCTGTATGCTTTCATCGGTCTTCTGCACATTGGTTTGGATGGCATTCAGCATGGGGCCCTGCTCCTCAACCAGCATGGCAATGTCCAGGAAAATCTCATGGATGCCTTGGATACGTGACTCCAGATCAATCAACTCTTGGTGGCGTTTCTCAATCTGGGACAGAGCTGATCGAGCCGTTTTACCTTCAGCCATAATGTTGTCATTAAAGATGTGTAACTGACCTTTCTCGATCATCTCCTCCACTTCCTCTCCTGTCACCTCGCGTCCCACTATCTCCATTTGCCTCTGGATCTGGGCTTTACAGTTTTCTCGATGGCTCATCTCAGCCTCATTATAGTCAAACATGGTGTCGCGGAAACCATTGCTGAGGCTGGCATACTGGGTTCTCGCAATTCGTGTTACGGCGGAATTTGAGCCAAATTCTTCTTCAAGCTTTTTTGCCTTGCCGTCCATGACCTGCAGGCGTGCCAGCACCTCCTCAGCTCGAGACTTTATGTCAGCACCAATTGCGTTGGAGTTCCTTTTGATAGTGCTCATGGTGGTGACACCACCGACCATGCGGGAGTTATGCTCGCGAAGCCTTTTGATATCCAGTCGGATGAGCTGGACCTCTCTGTGGATGTCCTGCGAACTGGAAAAAACCTCATCCAGAGCCGGGCTGTTGTCAAACACCACGGCCTCATGTGGCAACTCCTCCTCCAGGTCCACGGTACTGAAGGCCTCGGAGACAGTGGACTCGGCATACTCCATCTGCTCCACAGGTTCGCTGGACATTTCCTGCAGGTTGCTCAGTCTGTCCCTCATGGTTGGGCTGTAAATACACATGTCATAATGTTTTTCTGGCTGGTTATCTTTCGTCTTCTAAAACACATTGATGAAGAGGAAACAACAAAACATATCTAATTCACAGCCATTGGAATGTGTTTACCATAGATGGTTTGATAAAACAAAATGCAAAATAGCGACACAGATAACATTTAAGGTCCAAACTAAAAACATAAGTTCAAACACACCCATTCTCATTTAAGCTGTCTTACCTGTTAAGAAGCCATTCTTTCTTCCATCAGCCATCACACACCGGCCTAACAGGTTCTTCAAAGGATAGTCAAAGGTGTTGCTCCTCACCAAACTAGTTATTTTAACTTGTGATGTGTCTGACTCTTTATCGAGACATTCATTTTTGATTTATAATCTTACTAAGCAATCAGATGTAGCAGATATAGGCCTACCCTGGCTCTACTCTAAAATAAAAATATTTCCCATTTGAAAAAAGACAACAGGTAGGACATCATTACAAGGAAGTCTAAAAGGCTTCTCGACCAAAACTTTCTCAAACTTCAGGAACTCTTTACTTATCTTATGGTTGTCTTTAACCAGTTTCAGCTAAGTCCTTAACATTTTTTAAATATAGTGGATAAAGTATTAAAATGTATGAACACATAATCTTGACAAGAGTGTGCCTGGTCATTATTTTATAACCCATTACTGTAGCTCAATAATCCTGAAAAATTGGCTATATATACACATACTGTTGCTGTTGGTACCTATACAGTTAACACTGTATAATACATTAATGGTACCAGTTACAAGCAATATTATAGCTAAGCAAAGTCATTTTAACAGCATTATGTTAACATTACGCCACGACTGTATTTTGTCAAGTATCTATCAACCCATGTATCTCAGGCACATTTCATGAAAGACTTCAACAATTTGCAGGTCTCCCTTGAAAAAGAGATCGTTGATCTCAATGGGATTTTAACCTGGTTAAATAAAGGCTACAAACAAACAAAAACAACACAAACCAGGTATAAAAGGTGACACATGTCCTACAATTTCGCCCTGTTGCTTGTCAAAGGTGTTGTCAATGTAATGCAGGAGTGAAGGTTTAAAATAAAAGCTCCTTACCTGATGTGCTCCGCTGTTCACACAGATATCAAAGTGTGTCTATTAATGTAAGGTGGCCGTGGTGTCACAACACCATCCTACAGTTGGGAAGTCGACTGCTCAGGAACAAGCAGGGCCCTACAGCTGCAGTCTTTGGAGCCAGAACTGGTATTCAACCGTGATTTTGTTGAGGGATGGATTGCGCCACGCCATGCGCCTGTGATGACGTGATTTAAGGAATGGAGCCCGGTTGGTTTCAATCGGTTTGGCCTTTGCAGTGACGCTGCATGTCAGAAGCTTCAATCGCGTGGGAAGAGGCGCGAGCAGCTGGTGTGTATGAACCAGGGAAGTGCCTATTTCAATTTGTATCTTTATTCTAATTAATCGGAATTGTTAGATAATCTTGAGCGTAGCCCAAGACAGGTGTCAATCACCAACTTTGTTTCTCGAACTGCCGTCACGGTGCAAGGCTAATAGCGTACCGTTTTGAGGTCCACTAATCTCAAGATGTAGCCACGCCCATATTACTTCCACAGTTAGGCACTTGATGTGTGAGGGTTTGTGTGTTGATTGGCCTGTCAATGTTCATTAAAGTTGAGGCTGTAAAGTCATCCAACAGTGTGCAGTTAATTAATGCTAAAGTGATCTCATATGTCTGACATGAGATCACTTTAGCATTAATTCTATTTGGAATAACTTTATTTTATTTTTACACAAATATATCTAATTCATTTTTATTGAAATATTTGTTAAACTTTAATAACATTTACTCCAAGCCTATTGCTCATCCTATTGTTTACTAAGTAGTCTTACATAAACATAGTCTATAAACCATGGATGTATAATGGACCTGACTTCGCCTCTCACTTGTAAATATCATATAGCACGTGAACGCTCACGCTCGTAACCGAGACCACATCCCTTCTTCTGAGGATGCTGCTTTCAAGTGTTCCTCGGAAATTTGATAGCTCTATTAATGGCAAAATACAGACCTTACACCAAAACATTCTGATCGATAACTTTAATAATAACGTTTCGACGGGGAAGACAAATACTTCTTAAGTTATGAGGTTTACTTTTAAATGATTACATTGTAGAAGTTTTGAGAAAATAGAGACGAACACTTCCTATATTTGACTAAACAACGTGAATGTTGTTTATTAAAAGTAAAGAGCAAAAATATCAACAAGAGAAGGGTGGGCTAACTCTCAACCATAGCTCCCAACATTCTGTTTACATCGTTTCACGCTGACACTGTCCAACTGTTGCTGTGTTGGTGTAAAGTGAATACCATGAACAAACACAGAAAATGCCCATACGTTGAACGCGAGTATTAAACCACACACAGTGGTGAATAATGTCCTAACGAAATCCTTTAAATGGTGCTGAATATTCAGTCATAATGAGTGCGTCACGTTTTTGTGCTTTTTTCAAAAAGTGTGGGTTGTTCAAGCATGTCGAGTATCAAAACTCCCACTCTCCCTGGAGACGACGTGTCTCCATCAGGACCCCGTTGCAGACTTTTTTTGTTCCTCCCATAGGTTGAATCCCTTGCTGACCACCGCAAGACTCACACAGAGCAAACTTTAAACGACACGGGGAAAAAATACTTGAAGAAATAGCCATGAAGTTGTCTATGATTCGTAGTGCGTGTGGCAGCCTTCGGATACACCCAGCCCGTTCAGGAAGCAGGGTGAGCGGCTTTACGCGGAGATGCCCCCCGGTTGGTCCTGCTAACAGCCGGATGATCCTCCGGACCGCAAGCGCTACCAGCAGCGGGGGAACCAACCCGAGACTATCCGTCAACTTCGAGAAACTGTCCCAAAATGATGATGGGTTTGAATGCGACAGTTCCTTGAGGTGAGGAAGTAGTGTTTACATTGGAATAAGGGTCCACAAATAACTGTATTAATGTTATATTTGTTAACCTAAAATAAGTAATGTAGGTGTTTTTCCTAAGTGATGTACTTCCGGTCCGCCGGCGTGTGATGCTCATGGTTAGTAGTCAGTTAATCACGTGCGATGTCAGATATCAGAGAGACTCCAAAAAGCTGATGTAACTTTTCTTTGTTGTTGCCAAAAACTCACGAGGCCAAAATGTGACTGTATTTATAAGCAGTAAACCTCACTACCTTCCCATGGGTTAAAAAATAGGTCGAGCTGAATACTTTTACTATTACATTTGATTTACAACATCACCACTGCTTCTTTGCATAGTTTTTCATGCAAGTTGTATCGTACTTGATGGTGACAAAATATGTATTTTACAACTACATGATATCGTATTTAACAGTACATTCATTGATACGACTAGGGCGATGTTGACGTTTTGACAACATGTAGGTCAGTGGGTTAACTGTTCACTATAACACACACCGTATCACGTGTAGTAAGGCGGCCAATGGATGCAACTTCCACCTAAGGTTTTTTTTATTCTATTATTTTATTATTTGACAGATTTCAATATTTCCTTTGTTTTGTTCTTAGTAGATGTTGTATTCCTTCAACAGTAGCTAATATAGCCAAGCCACACTCTTTCCAATGTTTTTTATTTGAGTTACTGTTTTATATTTGTAAATATCAAACTATTTTTGTCCACTTGAGCTCAGTGTTTTTGGTAAATTCAAAACTTTGGATCTAGGCAAGTTTAAAGGAGTTTCACTAGGAGGATAATTGTTTCATTTGAATAGGGTAAGTGAGAGCATATGAGGAATAATGTAGTGTTTCATTATTCCTTCCAGTTAGCCAACAAGCAGAAAAGTTAGAAACAATACACTTTTTTGTCTAGGATAACCTTTCCCCAAATGTTGAACAGAAAAATGTCTTTGATCTAATGTTTGTGATTTAATTAATCTTACAATCCTGTGTGTAGCCTTAATGGATTAATGCAGATTGCTAAATTCATTTTCTTTCACAGGGAAGTGGTTCAGAGCACCAAGGAGGCAATGTTGGCCCTGCAGAGAAGAAACCCAGGAATTCAACCCCTTTTAGCCATTATACAGGTATTGTAACAACAAAAAATAATATATATAATTTGTATTTGTCAATGTAGAACGCAAGACTGCGTAAGGACATATACAAGTTATAATTTTGTGGAAGGTTGCCTTGAAATATGATCTAGTCTAAAGCCGATTGGCTTTGGAGTTTTGTTGTGTGAGTGTTAGCTCTGTCTTAATTGACCGTTGACCTAAAGTTGGCCTCTTTTTACTGAAGCCATTGAAGATGCCTGTGTTATCAGGTCTGTGTGTGTTTTTCTCAGTGTGCTCTTTTCATTTCAAAGGCAGGTGAAGTTGACGGCTTGTTGGAAATCAATAAGAAAATGGCAGTAAGGGTAAAGTCCTCTCTTGCTGTTACTCTTAAGGAATTTTAAGAACTTTGTCTTTTAAACAAATCAACATTATAATAATAATTCAAGTGTTCACCCTTTCCTTGTCTCTTTGCCCGCAGATTGGACTAAACATCACCCAGATTTGTCTGGCAAAGGAGTGCAGTGAAGATGATGTAAGTGAAGCTGACTCAGGCATTTGGTTAATTTCCCTACATGCCTAAAACTAGAAAAACTCTTCCTAACCCCTTATTTTCAGCAAGTCAGTGCTTGATTTAGCATCTCCTGGATGTTTGTCTGTGTAGCATGTGATCATGGTGGTTGTGTGAAGCGCATCAAGGTAATCGGTGCCTAACATAAGCTTTGATGCAACTCTGTTGAAAGACTAATCCCTGATTTCCTTATATACTTTGTCACTCTTTGGGGTTCAGTTTTCATTTCTTCTTTCACTTCATAGTTTTTTCAGCATCTAAGTTTTACTCTCTTTAACCAGGTTTTAGTCAATGCATGAGGCATAGAGAAAGGATAAACCTCTGTGAATAGCTTGGAGGTTTCAGCTGAGAGAGAATGGATTTACATTACAATCCCTGGCCCAAAGGGCTCTACTGATCCTCTGCTCCACTTTCACATATCTTTCCTCTGTTTCAAAAATCTTCCCCTCTGTCACACTATTACTCCCTCAGAAATCACTGTGTATGCTCAGTCAAAAGCACTGGCCTTACATTTGATATTGAGTTTAATGATTCGCCTCGTCGCATGTTTTGAATCACTTCTTTATTCAAATAAAATGTGTTAGATTAAGATCATTAGGTTTCAAAAACTTTACCTTGAGGTGTGAAGGCCTTTTTTAAACCCTAGAGACAGTAGTCATACCGTTACTGTTGCAAATGTGACTTGTTTCACATCTTCTGTTGTGTGTATTTTGTCTTTGTGTGAATGCGTGTAGATAGTTGAGGAGGTTTTGAAGCTGAATGAAGACCCCAGGGTGCACGGAGTCTACCTCCACCTCCCCCCTGCTTCCCTCACCACTCGAGTGTTGAACACACTCAAACCTGAGAAGGACGTAGACGGGTAAAAACGGCACTAACCAAATGGGATCATTGAATTTAAAACTGCGGTTTTTTTTTCTGTCCCAAAGAGAGACATAACAGTGAAGAGCATATATTTGATAAATGGCACATGCTGTTAAACGGTACTTAACTTAGATGACTTATGATTGTTTGTATTCCCTTTGAAAATGGCCTGACATGTTATTTCATGTCTGCATTGGACATTTTATGTCGTAGTCAGCCAGGTATCAGCTTTGCAGGTTTCTATGTCCTATCAGAGACAAATGCATTTACTCACATGGTACACTAAATCAGAAAGGGCTGCACAGAATTAAGACTCGCTAAATCTAAATGCAAAATGTGTGACTTCAACAGCCAAGTGGTTAAGAAAATGTGCAACGCACCCTTTTTCATTATCACAAATGAAAGAGAACTTGTTCAACCAAGGTCTAATTATGAAAAGCTCGTCTGTAAAGTAAGTGAGGTTGTCCTATGAGAAACTCATGTGATATTTAACTTTACCCGGGAAGCTACTTTGTTTAATATTTTACTCTCCAGTGTTTTATTGATTTCTAATGAACTGACATGTGCATCAGCTGTATCACATTTTTCTGAATGTAGGTCAAAATATCATCCATATCACTTGACAAAAAAAGTGACTCCAGAGAAAAGAGTGATGTATTTATTTAGATATTATATTAATATCCATTTTTTTTCTTATAGGATATCCGATTTAAACATTGGTCGTCTGGTGCGAGGAGACCTGAGCAAAGGCTTTGTGCCGCCCATAGCCAGCGCTGTGCTGGATCTGCTGGAGAAACATGGTAAATACATTTCCTTCTACGGGGACTCTATTCGGAGTCGTCAATGCATGCAAAATGCAGGTGTAGTTAATCAAAGTAAAGAGAGTGTAAGTTTGAGTGCTGTTACCGTAGCTTACTGTCCCTTGTTACGGCAGGAAAAGTATAGGTTTTTTCAAATAACACTATCAATGACTCTATTTTATTTAAATGTTCCAGTAAGAGTAACACTGTAGCTAGCATGCCTGAATTTAAAACAGCTTCCCACGTGAAAATGTCTCAACTTCAGGAAGAAAATTAAGCTCAAATACCCACTGTTATTACAATGCATGTTGAGGAACTATATGGGCATCTTAAACTTCAGTACAATAACAGTTTTACCATTCGGACACAATAAAAAATGCTGACTGATCAGAATAACTGCTGAGTTTGGGACTAATTTAAGATTCGCCCTGGGGTTCAAAGGGTACGGGTCAAAGTTCAGGGGTCCCTGTTATTCTAAGAGTCCATGACACAAAAAGTAGAGATTTACTGACATGTGAAAAAGTGTTGCAACACAGATGTATTGAAAGTAAAGAATTGTGTCTTGTTTGTCTGCATCTGGCTGTAATACTTCTAGATCAGGGGTCGGCAACCCCTGGCACGCGTGCCAGCATTGGCACGCGGCACCGTAACCAGTGGCACACTAGGAATAAGTGGAATAAGTGTGCAAAATATTTAAATTGTATTTTCGGATCCTGAACGAGACCGCCGCCAGAGCGTGTCTACCTGCAGAAGGAAGCCATGCACGCAACGCAGCCCCGCTCTCTTTATCTCCAGGTGACTTTCTGCCGCTTTCCTCCGTGGTGCAGTGCTGATCGTTTCACCACGGAGGAAAGCACTTCACTAATTGCAGTACCCATAAGGAGCTGTACAAATGCTGCAGGTTTTGCGTGGCTGTGTCTTTAGTTGAAAGCCCAGTGGCGATCTGTTCATCTGTTCTCGAAATAATATGCTACAAAGGGGGCGGACTGGCCATCTGTGTGTTGAACTTTCCTGTCGGCTCCCAGACCGTAGTCGAGGAGGGCAGAAGCAACAAGCTTCAGGTTCAATAACCCACTTTAGAGAGAGGCGAGCTCTTCTTGGGAGGCCGTTGCATTTATTTAGCTGTTCTTCTGTTTCACAAAATACATCACAGACCTCTGTTTTTCTGCTTTCCCGTTTCACTTCCAGAAACATACACACGTTCCCTCACTGTCGCTCTACCATCCACACACACACATGCACAAGCCACACCCCTCTCTCTCTCTCTCTCTCTCTCTCTCTCTCTCTCTCTCTTAAAGGGACAGCGATCTCATCTCACTCTGCATGACCCTAATATCATAACATGTGTGCTCTGGAGAATCACAGAACGGACGATCGTCCTTATTATTATGCCGTTTAAACCAATTATTTAAATGTGTTAAATTCGGCATCATGTAAGTTGCGCTGACAGGTCCACACACTTCTTCCCCGCAGCGAGGCTCCCGCCCCCTCCTGCTGATAGTTGACGAGCGTCAAGCTCCTCACCACCCCCCCGTTGATAATTCTCGATCGTTGGCACGCTGATAACAATTTGTTTTTAAAATGGCACTTCATATCAAAAAGGTTGCCGACCCCTGTTCTAGATAATGGAAATGTGGACAATGTTGACAGTTTAGTAGCTTATGTGCAGTTACTTAATGATCACAGAAGATTATGTCCTAATATTACATTTCTGCAGATGCTTCTTTGGAAATGAAAACTGTGCTGCTGGTTGGCGGGGAAGGACCCCTTGGGGTGTCCCTGCAGTGCCTGATTGAAAGAAGTGGAATGGTAGTTCTCAAGAGTCATTGGAGCTCCAATAACTTACAAAGACAGGTGTGTGTTTATGTGTGTTTTTGAGATTCCTTTTTTTTTTAAACACTACATTTTTTATGACTGGAGTTTGAATCACTCATCTCCAGTAGTTTTCGTTGTCTGCTTGATATTTTTAGTTTTCCGTTTGTTCTTTTAATAGTGTTTTACGTGTCATTGGCTTAAAAAAAGCTCTGTTAAGGCATGGCTTAATAAATGAAAAGCCTTCTGATGTTCCAAATATGTTTTGTCATTATTCAGTTGCACCAGCTGCAGTCAGTCTCTGCTTTATAAAATGCAATGCTATTAAATGTGATCAGTTATAGATGTAACTGTTTTGCTAGTTGAAAGCCTTTTGTTAATATGATTAGTCACACGTTAGGGTTAACTTGTCTTAAAAGGGATAATGCCTGAACTAGACATAAAATACTCTTCAATTGTCCGAACTCAACAATATTATTTACTTAAACGTTTGCTTTTCTTGCTTGAAGTTTTTTATTTTCTGTAAATGTTTCACTTTCCTCTCTTTTCTTCATCTAAATGCCTTTCCTCTCCATATTTCCTAGGTGATGCAGGCTGATGCTGTGGTTCTGTTCGGAGCAGGGAATATGGAAGTCCCACCCGCCTGGGTTAAACCGGGAGCTGCTCTAATCCGCTGTGAGCCCACCCTAGAGACAGGTATTGTTAACATATTACGATAGTCATGATAATATAGTATGACATTTCATTTAAATATCATCGTAAAAAAATTAAGCTTTGACGTTTTGTAATATTTGATGCAGCCTTACACAACATTACATTACAGTTTTTTCTGTTTTAGATGAACATGCCATCCAGACTGGGATAGGATACCTCACAGCCGCCTACAGAACACAGGTGCGTCTTTTCGTTTTGGTCTCCTTTCTCTCCCAATCGACCTACTCTATTCTTCTTTAACTTCCTACCTACCCCTCTGTGTCTCCTTTTTTTTTACTAGAATGTGGTGCGTAGTTGCAGTCGGTGGGTGCAGGAGCAGCAGTACCAACCCTGGCATCTACACAGCCTCAAACTGCAGCCCCTGACCCCTGTACCAAGGTATACCGTCTGTGAGGAATGTAACCACATCTATCTGGACAAAGGATCCTTTTCTCGTGTTATACTCTTCGTAGGTCTCTAAGTTGCATCTTAGAGACATACACTAAGCTTACAATATAAATAAATGACATGTAATGCTTCCTTTGTTTGTCAGTGACATAGCGATTTCCAGAGCTCAGACTCCAAAGCCAGTGGACCAGCTGGCTGAGGAGATTGGTTTGCTGCCAGAAGAGCTTGAAGCCTATGGCAGGAGCAAAGCTAAGGTCCGTCTCTCCCTGTTAGACCGCCTCCACAAACAGCCTGATGGGAAATATGTACTGGTTGCTGGGTGTGTGTGACTTATTTTTCATCTAAATTCCTTTCCGTAACTATCATAATTATCATATTTGTTAAGTTTTCCTAATTGTTTAAATGTGTGACTTTAAAATAAGTGAGCCTTGCTTGTTCTCAACGAGGGAACAAAGGCCATCGCTTAATCTATCCCTGCTTTCTTAAACCATTTTCTCATTTATTTGGCTGCAAACTGAATATTTATGATGTTAAACTGTTTTGTAATTTCCTTTTGTCTAGTATCACTCCCACCCCACTGGGCGAAGGTAAAAGCACGGTGACCATCGGCCTAGTCCAGGCCCTGTCTGCCCACCTTCAGCTCAACTCCTTCGCCTGTCTCCGACAACCATCCCAAGGACCCACCTTTGGGGTTAAAGGTCAGCAATTAATACTTCATGGGTCCTTAGGTTAATTGTTAAAGAAACATTCTGGCTGAAAATAATACTTTGTCCTCTGTGCTCTTTCCCTTGACCTCATGGAAATACGACGCAGTAGTCTCTTATTCTGTAGATAATTATTAAAAAGTTGTTTTGCATGTTTTGGAATGCAATTTCTGTTTTTCTTCCGATTCGAATACATTTAGTGGGATTTGGAAAAGGCCACAGACTGGCGCCCAAACCAGCAGCGAGGAATGTCTCCAGCGGTATCACTGTGTGCTAGATAAGCTATCTTTGTCAGCGGGAGGCTAGCATTTTGTACAGGGGTACATTTTGTACAGGGGTGGAGTAGTTCACTCAAAGTCCACCACTCAGCATTCCTCCTTTGTGTGTCCCTGTTTGTCAGCCTCTGACTGTGCTACCTCTTCTTTGTGCCTAGGGGGAGCTGCAGGAGGGGGATATGCCCAGGTCATTCCTATGGAGGAGGTAAGACACACAGACACTCTCATTGCTCCCTAGCAGGACTAATGCTGGCTTCAAAGGCCTAAGACATGCAGGGATTCAAACTACTTTACACCCTGGAGCTGTAGCATAATATTGACTGTGACTAAATCACTGTCTGTGAAGCAGGAAGGGGTGAGAGGAATGGAGTCTGATTTTTAAGCTGCAGCCTGCAAGAAGGTAGCCTCCTTTTCTCCTAACAAAACACTGGCTTTTTAAAGATTTATATTTTCTACCACTCCTACTCCTCACTACTTCAATGTTTTGTTTCCATTTAAATCAAGGGGCTGCTGCCAAAATGAGATAACATTTGCCATAATATTTGTAAAGACCTAATGTCTGTATGAAGCAACATTAATCATGTGATACTAATGGTTTGATTTCAGCATCATAACCTCATCCTTGTTTTATCTCAACTTGTCTCAACCAACAATGTGTACTTCTACATTACATCGATAGTGTTTTGATCTCTTGAGTCTAATCCCGTCATCTCTATTCCTCTCTTTTTTTTGGCTTGTTGTTCCTCTTCTATCCCTTCAGTTCAACCTCCATCTGACTGGTGACATTCATGCCATCACAGCAGCCAACAACCTGGTGGCAGCAGCCATCGATGCCAGGATGCTGCACGAAGCAACGCAGACAGACAAGGTGACCATGTGATGATGTCACCCAGTAACACGTTATTCTTATACCACCAAACAAAGTAAAACTGTTGTTTTGACCTTATTGTGTTATTCTGTGATTTATGAGTGGAAATAATTTCTTATTCTAAAATATTGAGTGTAAATACTACAATATTTGTATCTTGGTATATCAATGAGTAGTCACAGGGAAGCCTCAAACATGTGTTACAGAAACAGTTTACCAATCTAATGATGCGATTGTGTATTTGCTGTGATACACGTTTTTATGCATATACACACATACATGTATTTAAATTGTTTTTCTTATACCCCAAGGCCCTCTTCAATAGACTGGTCCCTTCAGTGAATGGAGCCAGAAGATTTTCCCCTATCCAAATCTCCAGGCTGAGGGTGAGTCCAAACACCGCAGTGCCAGAATCACTTGCGTCAACAATCATTAGAAGCCAAAAGCATTGTTGTTTTAAAAAAACAGTTTTGTCCACTAGGGGTCCTCGGTGAGCTTATCTTAAAAAACCCTCTTTTCGCCACCACATCCTTAAATCCAAGTGTGTGTTAATCTCTGCTGAAGCTCCTTTCTATATGTCTACAAGTATAAGCTGTTTTTGAGCTTTCAATACTAAAATCCTTAATAAAAGGTCGTAGTAGACAAGGTGAATATGACACATGTTATTGAGATAGGAGGGTGAAGCTTGAGCATGGGAATGTTTGTTGTTATATGAAAGTCTCTGCAATGAGAAGTTAAAAGGACTATAAAATATTCATTGGTCTTAATGGACAGAGTGAGGGATGAAGAGTTGTGTGTGTTTTTAAACATAGCACTCCCAGTGAACCTTTTGAACCTCACAGTAAGATGATTCACTCGTAGTCATTTAGGATTTGTATTAAACATTTTGGGTTGATGCTGTGTCCTGCTGATTATCCTGAAATATCAAATGCATGTCTGTGAAGCCAAGCATTATCCTCCAATCTTTCTCTCTTTTAATTCCAGCGTCTAGGGATCAATAAAATAGATCCTGCGTCTCTATCACCCGAGGAAATCAGCACCTTTGTTCGTCTTGACCTTGACCCCTCCAAGATCACCTGGCAGAGAGGTATCTAAAGGAACATTCTGAATGTCCTCTCTACATTATCTCTGGTTGCCCTAACAATGACTGAGAACATTAAGTGGGTTGTATCTGTTAAATGTTTACCAGGATTTGTTTTTGCTTCTTAATGTAGTCTCAACTGTTCTTATCACATGGTGGTTTGAGTTGACGATATGATTAACAAAACAAGCAGCTTGCTGTTTCACTAAATGGTGACATTGTATGTTGTTGGCCGTGCACACAGGCAAGAACATTTCCTAATAAAAGGGATGTTTTGATTTGGAGGAAAATGCAGAAGATTAGATTTTAAGCTTTATTTCATAATGACTAATTTCCAGTGAGGGTGAAATGGTCGTGCTAAAACTTAATAAAGAGTAAATAAAACAACATCTAAAAGTCCAACTGAAAATAAAAATAATGGCTATGCTTGCTACACAACAACCGGTATGGCTATCATGCAAATCTAATTGCCATTTTCTTGACCAACATCTCATGGTCCATAAACGCTTTCTTGAATTAAAATAGATTTTCTTTGCGAGAGCACTTTTTTAAAATGAATATTCTCCACACTTTGTTGCTATTCTCGTCAATGAAAACTGACAATGATGGCTCTTTATGGCCCTTTTGTTCATATTGATTTCACACATCTAATGTAAAAGCGTCACAGTCATCAGTCACAGGGTAATAAATGTGTAGTGTGTGGCAGGAGTGGGAATAGTTACCTCAGTGGTAGCTGTGTTTGGTTTAAAGTTGTCAGTGAGAGCAGCCAGCCGGGTGCTGCTATGACTGATGTGGTATTTACTCCAGTGGCTCCAGAGGGCACTCTTAAAAGACGAACCCTGGAGATTAAAAACAGATTTACAACCCGTTGTTACACGGGTGTGTCTGTGTGTCTATTCGTTCATGTAACAAACCATGTTTTTTCACTCTCCCTTCCATTACATCAAACCAACATGAGGATTGTGGTTTCCCGGTTCATTATAAAAACATTATAGCCACAAATATCTGACCACACTATCAGACGGTAGGCTTAATGCTGAGCGAAGAAACTTCAAGAAGCAAATCCCAAGCACTTTTAACGTGTCATCACTTACTCACCATTACCAATAAGAATCTGTCTTCTTTAAAGTTATCATGTCTGTGTGTGCAAGACTGTGGATGTGCCTTTGAGTTCATTTAACAACATTTGGGGAAATACATTCTTAGGCTGTTAAAACATACAATTTTAGGGTCTGAGATCAAGTTTACTACTTTGAGAACTGTCACTGATGTTTTCTTAAACAATGCCTTGGATTTCAATGACAAATGTTGCACGTAACTAACCTCTCTTTTATGTTTTTCATTTTCCAGTTCTTGACACAAATGACCGTTTCTTGAGGAAGATCACAGTCGGACAGGCGAGCACCGAAAAAGGACAGGCCAGGGAGGTATGCGGCATTCATGCCTTCACAATCTTCATTCTTCTGAATACAAGACGCTTTTTGAATTTTTATAGAAAAATACAAGAAGATGCTTATTGTCATTACATGTTGTCAAACACTGCTGGCAGCCATCCACTCCACTAAATAACATGTATAAATGTCTTTCAAAACCTGAACAACCAGCTTAAAAGTCATACATTCACATAAAGTTATATAATAAATGACCATGCCTAGATATGAAATTGTCATTATTGCACTCAATATTACAGTAATGGGTATTATTTACAGTAAACGTGTGTTTAATCAAGGTGTCACAGGTTGCCTGTGCCTTTGAGTGATTGTACAGTAAAGTGAGGATGAGTGTATAAAGACTTTCCCACACACCCAGACACATCTCGCTCTCATTTGTCCATGATAAAGCCCAGATGTATTTCACCCAGATGTCGGTAGTAATGAAAGCTAAATGAAAAAATCCTGTAAATAAACACTTCACCTCAATGGGAAGCAAGCGGGCTTAAGTGAAAGCAAATGTTTAAAGAAGGAGAAAAGTGACACACACACACACACACACACACACACACACACACACACACACACACACACACACACACACACACACACAGAGCTGGAAAAGCCTCTGAGCTGGTTCAGCACATGTTTACATTTACTGCCATCAGTTCATCCATTCTGTTTCCCTTTTCATTCCCCTGTCCTCCACCTCCCTCCATCATTGGACACACTATAGTCCCTCAGGGTACTATCAATGGGAGTGGGAGTAGAACTGTTGTGGATTAATGTGGTTTAAGTTATGTTTCCTTTACTTGTGACGAAGAATGGTGACTGCTTTTTCTTCCCTGTGGAAATCCCTCATTTGCTAATTTTACTTGTTTTCTTAGTTTCTTCCTTTTTCTGTTAGTTTGACATTTATCAATACAGAAAGTCCCATCAAAAAGTAGTTAAACATGTTAATGGTGATTTATTTCCCCATGGTTATCACTCCTAAACTAGGCCATGATCATATGACTCGTATTCTCTGGCCCATGTGATAAGGCTGGTCTGTCTAGATTATATCTTGTCTTCTAGCCAAAAGGTTCCCACTTTTGTTTCTTCCTACAGTGTGATTGTAATATTTGATGGAATCAGGGATGATACATTTAATTCCCTTTCTAAACTATCCTACTTTTCCAAGAAGAAGTCCTGGCCTATTAATATAAAGTCAAATCTATTTAGTCAAAAAGTGTAATCCTCTCAGGATTTCGTACAAAACAACATTGCTGCGTCTCCATTTCACGGTGTGAATTCTCCGCAGGCCACAGAACAAATACTTTCATTTGTTGCCCTTGTGCTTTACAATGTGTGTAATGTTTCTGGTTTCCTCACTCTTCCTCAGACTGGGTTTGACATTGCCGTGGCCAGCGAGATCATGGCCATCCTGGCGCTGGCAGACAGCCTGATGGACATGAAAAACCGACTGGCCCGTATGGTGGTGGGGACCAGCCGCTCAGGGCAGCCAATCACCGCAGAGGACCTGGTGGGTGTTACTGTGTGGTCGTGTCATTCAGAGAGAGTGGGGATTTTAATCCTGAAGAACTGACAGGTTTTCCTCATTACATCTCCGAATGTTAAAGTATTGAGTCCGCTGCAATCTCCAGATGGATCTTTCTATGTCTTTACTAAGCGGAAAGACGTGTGATGGTTAGGTGTGTGCTACATTCTAGCTCGGGAAACCTGTGGCGTTGGACCCTTATGGGTGTTTCTGGGTGTACAGAATGAGTGAAACATAATTCATCATCGTCATCATTTTCTGTCAAATATGCAGCTTGTGAATTCCCACTTGTACCAGAAATACCAACGTACCACTTCCCCTCTTCACAACAGCACGTCTAATGTAGGTGTAACCTGCGATTAAGATTTAAAGCACGTTTTTCACACCTCTCACCGGATCCACTTGAGAGGTCAGCTGGTTCTGGTTTCCCCCTGAAGACTGCGGTCTGTGTTGTTTCAGAGCTGTAGAGGAGGATCCTATACAAAGTTACATTAGTGTCCCTAATTAGACTGAAAGCAAAAACATCACCACACCCCAGAGCCAACCCCCGGGGGAATATGACTGTATGCTAAATGTCTGTTAGTGTGTGGAGAGCGCTAAGAAGGTTGGGATAGTAAGCTCATGGGATCATAACCATTCTACAAAAAAATAGTATTATTGTGGTAACATTTTATAACTTGTTCTTGTTTCCAACTTACAATTTCAATATCCTTTCTTCCTCCCTGTCAGGGTGTGAGCGGAGCGCTGGCGGTGTTAATGAAAGATGCCATCAAGCCCACGTTGATGCAGACCCTCGAGGTGAGGCACAAACACAACCCCATTTAAATAGTCGTTACCCTTCTCTATTGAGCGTCTTCTGCTGAATATCTTGTAGAATGAATAGGCTGGCAGTCCACAGGGAAGTTTGACAGTTTGTAGTACTTCTACTTCTGCTGTCAGAGAAAAGAAAGTGAGGCCTCCACTGAGAGCTTTTAAGGAAAGGGTGATCGATTGCCTCCCATGGCGCTTTATCTTAACAGCAGTTTAGCAATGTGCGGAGGACAGGTGAAGGCCATCCAGATTCATACTGTCCTTAATTTGACTACTTATATCTAACTCCCCTTTATAGCGTCTGGCTTTCATTTAGCGGTTTACCATTAGATAACTGGACATGTGATCACACCGGCACATAAACAATTCATGATGTACACACTAAGACTAAGCTGACCCTTTGCAAGAGAAAAAAGTCCAACCCTTAAGGTGATGGATTGGAAAAATGGAGAGGAAGTGTAGTTTAGAGGTTTAAAGGATTGAATGAGCCGATAACAAACCAGACATCTAGAATTAATCTTTGACCTCTCCGGTACAGCAGAAGCCCACTTGAAAGAAGTAACAGAAGACACATTAATTGTGTTAAGAAAAAAAACATGTTTTAGCTGCAAACTAAATTGTATGAGTGTTCTGGGATGGAACACACCGATGCTGATTTTAACATTGACATTTTTACCACATTTCTTATTTATTGATCTCATATACTTGGATTTAAACAAAATCCAGACAGTTGGAATCAAATAAACTGCATACAAATGTATTATAAACATATTTGTCATTTAAATTCTTCTATGAGTATATATAGTTAATCAGAATAATTTATAGTTGATTTGCCATTATTGGTCTCACTGTGTTGGAGAAACCACTAGTTACCCATTTCCACTTTTAGGGTTTTTGGTAAAGAGGATTTTTTTCAATAGTATAAATTCTCTTCACGGCATTGGTAAGACAAGCCAACAGGCCACCTTTAACAGTAAAAAAGAAAAGTACAAATCCTTATTTGTCCTTGAAATGAGACTTTCTTCTTTTTAAACGTGAAGCTGCAGTACTTATCTTCTCATTCTGGTGCCTTGGCACTGTGATAAGAGTCTTTTCATCTAGACAAAGGCATCTGCTTTATCTTTGATGTTAAAGCTCTCGACTTACAATTTTCTATCTACAGTCTGAGTCACTGAGCTGTGGGTCAAAGGTTTCTCTGAACGAGCCGAGTGTATTTTCCTGTTGGATTGATTTAAGTCATTAAAGTTAACAATGTTAGCAGTCATGCTGTTTGCTAACGGCTTTTGTGTTTTTGTTGCCTGGCTGTTTTCCGTCTGTTTGTTCTGAACAGAAAGCTTGGTAAACTGGCTACTGGGTGGGGTGGATAAACACAGAGTGTGTTTTCAGGGGGTGCAGAGGGGGCGGAGGGGTGCATGAAGCAGAGATTTGGTTACTCTATGTTTTTTTGGAGGAAGCATTGCGGTCCTGTTGTGTGAAACCGCTTCCTGTGTGGGTTTCCTGTCATTCTGGTCAGGGAGCTGGTATCGGGACTGTCAGGGCCTCTGAGCTCCGTGAGAATTTTCCATCCAGCTTGACCGCCTGTGCCCTTTTATGCCCTCTTCACTTGTCATTGTTTGTGTTGAATACAGATGCACACATGAGAATAGAGTTGGCATATGGAAGCTGGTGTGTGTTAGAGCACATGTGTTATTTCAGATGGGGTTTAGAGGAAACATAGCACAAGAGAGAAAAATAGTCTTTTATCTCACTCTTTGCGTACGTGTCTATTAAGCGGACCTCAGTCATCCTTTGCGTTTTACAAACATCCTGTCTGCGTGGCGTGCCGAAACGACCGCATGCATCTTTCCTGGGGAGAAGCAGTGGAGCATATCAGCCAATCAGACATGGGACTGATCTTAGGTCTGCATCCCTGTGCCGTCTGAAAATAAGCTTGGGAACGTTTTGTTAGTGTAGCACTGGGCTGCAGCTGGTGTAGTGGACAGTACAAGAGATGCTCACAAAGAGGAAACCAGGACATGATCTCCATCTTCCTGTGTTTGTTCATTTCCCTAGTCTTTCTAATCCTCTTGTCCATCAGAGGAGACACACTCTGCTTCTCATTGCTTTCCCCTTTCATTACCCTGTAGTGGCTTATTCATTGCCAGATACGATTTCCTTCATGTACTTACGTAGAAAGTCTACTGGGTCAAGTTAAAAGTTCAGGAGTTGCAGACACACATGGAAATCCACGCTATGTATGACGTGTGTTGTCTTTCCATTGGTATAAACAAAGAAATATGTTTTGACAGGATAGCTACAAAAATGTTGCTTTTATACTTTTTCTTCTTATGTGAATCATTTATACTCTTTCTTTGTCTTAATGCAGTTTACTTTCTACTACTACATTACATAGAGGAACAGACAGCGTTTGTCAGAGCCTTGTTAAATGGCTGATTTACTCCTCCGAGGGGAGGCTGTTTATGCAGGCAGTGGGAGAGGTATGCAAACAAAAGCTTAGAAAATCATGCAAGTCCTTCCCATCCTTCCTTTGTCCTCCCTCTCAAGGAATTCACATGCAGTGTAGTGTAGGTCAATTGCCTTTCCCCAGTTTTCTTCTTCACTAGTTTTTTTAGTAATTTCCTTTTTTAAAGTCGGTCATGAGTGCAGCGGAAGGATTGTGATGTGGTGCAGTCGACCTTTTCTCTGTATGCGTATTCTTTGTTGCCTTCTCTAAGTTACAGAGTTTGTCCCCTTAAGCATTTCAGCTCAGGTTTGCTTTTGTAAGCTGACAGCGGCTTTGAGCTTTAGCCTGTAGTGGCAGAGTTTCAACTAAGCTAAGAAGAATATACCCTTATTTGCTATTGTAAACAAATATTTAGGTATTTCTATGTTTTGTCATGAACGCTCTTGGATAGTTCTCCTTTTTAGACGGTAGTTTTGTTATTATTTTAAACACTTGAATGCAAACGGCTTTAATGGATACAAAATCTTAAATCCAAGGTAACACATTAATGTTGTGAAAACACAACAAACCCAAAGAGATAACTGCACACTCGCAAAACTATGTTGTGAAAATATCATGCCATGAATATCCATCCATCCATTTTGAGAACATTTCTGTGAAGTCTCTAAACCAGCGGTTCCCAACCAGTGGGCCCCCTAGTCGTCCGCGAAGGCATTGCAAGTTATTATTAAAAAAATGTGTACAGGCTAAAAACACAAACATGGACATAACAATAACATATAACATATATGACATTCCAATCTCAGACAAAAACAGGAGAAATAAAGATGCAGTCAGTAGGATCACTTCAACATTTCACAAACAAAAATAGGTTGACCTCCAAAAACATAGCGATCATATTTATTGTTCCTTTAATCACACTCTTCGTTAGAGCTAATTATTTCCCATTTCATGGCGTGTTGAGCCACCCTTTGATTTTTTGTGGCAATCGTTTTTTCAAAAAGAAATTGTATTTTTAATCTACTCTTCAAACACCTTAAATTAAGATTACTCCTTGATTGACTTTTAAAAATATGTATTTTAGCCAGAAGAATATTTATTCACTGTGTGCGGTTGTCATCTAAAAGCCAAAATAACATATTAAAGGGTGTAAATGTAAATTCAATATTTGCCGCCAAATAATTTGCAAAATATTATGATTTGTGTGGAAACATTTTCATTATTAATTTTTTTATTTTTTTTTTAACTTTCCCTTTCTCTTTCTTGATCCTCCTTAGCAACGGCCATTACAGTCCTTGACAGCGGTCTACTGGATTAACAACGTGTCACGTGTTCTGATTTGACCAATCAAGAACTTTATTTAGCCTCCGTATTGTTTATAGTTGAATGTGGGCCGCGATAATGTTTTAGATTCTTAAGTGGGCCCTGAGTTGAAAAAGGTTGGGAACCGCTGCTCCAAACAATTTAACTTCATTATTTATATTAAAGTAATTATTCAATTTATACCATATACATATTGTGGCTATTTTAAATGTATGTTACTTGCATGGGTGGTTTCTGATAGACAACTGGTATCTAAAGTTTACAGAGAAATGAACATTTAGACTGTGAGGTCTTAAAGTCAGAGTTCTACTTCTATTGCATTTATTATCAGAACTTAGTGGGCATATAACATGATCATGAAGTGTATTGCATTTTGCACTGTCTCGCTGAAAGTTACTGTACTAGCCTGAGTGTCTGAAAGTGGCAGTAACCTTTAGTTTGTGTGTGTCCAGTCTTAAGGGAGTAATCCTAAAATCAGCAGGGGAAGGAAGCTTGGCCCACAGTCAGGCTGCCACGCCAGTCGAGCACCTCTTAACTTGTGTTGACTGTTTAGACAAACATGCTGCCAGCCTAAGTGCAACCACACTTCAATAAGCTTCTCAAAGATGTTGAATTTAGAATGAAAGAACTGGAATGTCCTTATTTAAAGTTTTTAGAGTGAGTTCCTGTTTTCAATGTTTTCTCGACTCCTCTTGCATGTTTTGAGCCCCTCTAATTGTTGCAGGGTACGCCAGTGTTTGTCCATGCTGGGCCCTTTGCCAACATCGCCCATGGCAACTCCTCGGTGCTGGCAGACAAGCTGGCTTTGAAGTTGGTCGGTCGAGACGGCTTTGTGGGTAAGAACTCACCGTTCACGCATACAGATCTCACACACACACACACACACACACACACACACACACACACACACACACACACACACACACACACACACACACACACACACACACACACACACACACACACACACACACACACACGCGCGCGCACAAGCTAAAGCAGATGCCCACCCACAAAACCTGTGGGGATGACAGACAACAAGATGTTAACTGTAGAGTCTAGAAGCGCCAGATGTGAAATGTAATGCTTAAGCTTCCCTAGCAGGGTAGCTTAAATTATAATTTACAATTTTCTCCAGTCATGAACTTCCACTTGCTCCCCCGCTGCTGCAACCTTTGGCCTACATTCATTTTAGTTCTGGTTCTGGCTCTGTTCGAACTGACTTAGTGTGCTTCCCTGGTGTCTTGCCACTGCGCAACTTTCTAGGAAACAGTTGGAGAGATTGCGTAAAAAAAACACACCGGAGAGGAAGGAAGCTGATTGATAATCTTAAGAGCCCCTGGAATGCTTTAGAGTAAACCACACTAATCCCTTCAACGTCAAAGCATACTTGAATATTTCCATTTTTATCTGTCTATCTCTCCTGCTGCTCACTTTCCGTCCTCCTTTACTTTGGCTGCAGAAATATGTGTGGAATTTACACGTGTGTGTGTTTTCCAGTGTGTCAGGTGAATTTGATGGACGTGCAAGGCTCATCAAAGCTTATATTTATGTGTATTTGGGAAAGGTTTTCCGTGTAGGAGCAATAACAGGTAAAAGGAGAAGGGTGATGCACAACATTTACACAGGCTGTCATCTGTGAGCTGGGCAGAAGCAGCGTGAGCAGAGTGTTGGGTTTCACAACACTGGAGCCGGTTTTATTCCAGCCGCCTCTCCACCCCGCTCGTTCTCCATCTGTTCGTCTCGTTCCCTCCCTTCCCCGTCTGTGTGTTTGTTACCTGACTCTCAGGTATGCCAGGAACTCCACCTCCCTCTTCTTCCTCCCTCTGCAGCTGGGATGCATATACCCCCCTCCTTCCGCTCAGGCTCTTTCCCTGATGCCTTTTTTAACTGGCAGCACTGAAAATAACACCACAGCAAAGTTAAGAAAATGTATAATTCTGCACAAAATCTTGAACAACAAGTCAGCCCTTTGTTTTTTACCAAGGTGTTATCTAGTGTTATGATCAAGTGTAAGGTTAGACAACTAGATAATACAAAACAGATTTATTGATAAAACTAGAGAATGTACAGCTTGGGTCCTTATTTCTTAGTAATGGTCTTTAGTTTTTATTGGTTTTGAGAACATTGTACAAATTAAAGTAACAGTTAAGATCTTGAAACATGATGACATCCCAACAAAGTCTAACAGGATTTAGCTAGATTAGCTAAATCACTTTTGAAAGGGGCAATGGAAAGCACACTCACATGTTCAGTAGTGATTTATCATTGCACAACAAAGGCTGCTCCATGACCTCCAAATAAAATAAGTATAGTCTGTAGTCTGTACTTCTTTGTCTGCAGTTTATTTCTTTGTTTAAGACTAACTGGTCTCGACAAACTTGTTTCTGGCACAGCAGGCTGCCATTTGTAGAAAAAAGCTCTTTGTAAAAACAACGTAGCTACTGAGTGACTGCAGAACATAGTCGAAGTTTGTAGGGACCAAAACAGACCTAACAGTAGAGTAAACTTCTATTGCTTGACTTATATAAACCACAAGGCCAGAAACATAACCCCAAATCAATGCTTATGTTGCTCCAATTCTTTTTGACGTGTGAATAAGCAATTGCCATCAAGTTTGCCATATCATCTTTCTTAGGGGATTACATGTCATTTAAATAACCCGATATTACCAATTTAGTTCTCAAATCTTTAAATCCTCAAACCTGATTAAAATAAGGAAGGAAGTAAATAAACTCTCTGTGAACCCACTGAGGGTAGTTGGAGTGTGTATCAACATACTCGTGGCCATGCTTCATCACGCTCTGTATTATTGTGTTTTTTTTCCTGTCACTTTGGAATCTGGACTTAAAATGGAGAAATGCTGCCAGTAGAGGGGTCGCTGGTGGAGGAATTTCACTTGCCAGATTTGAAGGATTCCTGCATCATTAACAGTCTGGAGCATTGAACGCAGATAACCCTCTGACACTGACTTACTGTAAGATTTCCCAAACCGCAGAGCCTCCCTAAACCGTGGTTGTCCATGGTCCGTGAGATATGATGATGATGATGATGATGATGATGATATGTTCAGCATGTCAAATATTTCAAGCTCTACACCCACATTTTAAAAACCATCTCGACATTACACCATTGCCATTGTTTTAGCTTGTCTTTTAAGATATTCACTCTGATTAATTTGGTTATTTAAGTTAGTCAAATTGTCCTTAGCTTCTTCATCTTAGATTTGTGTTTATAATGTGCAGTTAAGCATGATTAGTGAATCAGAATCAGTACTTCATATGCAAACAGGTGCACGATAAATACATTCCTCACATAGTATTATGATGTGAATTTAAAAGTAATACTGAAATGACAAATTGATTAATTGATTTTGTTGTTTGGATAATTAATAAGAAACAATTGTTACGTACAGAAAACGGGCCTCTTCCAATACATATTTGCTATTTTGATTTGTTGTATGTCATTGTAACTTTAATATCTTTGTTTTATTACATTTGAAAGAAGACCACATTATTCAACAATGAAAATACCACCTTTTTTTCCAGCACAACTAAGCAAAAATAAATCTAACTGGAAAACCCAAGCAGGAAATAGATGGTTGTGTTAGCCTACTTTCCAGTCCTTTCTGCAAGTGTTTTTTGGCACGGGTGCTGATACCAATGCTATGACTGTGGTAACACCATCCAGCTTCCTCTTCACTCACAACAACACCGACCTCTTCGTCCCCACCTGCTCTCGGTCAGTTCAAGGTTGTCCCGCAGAACAGGAAGCTTGTAAGTGTTTCCTCATGACATCCTCTGGGGTCAATCTCCTGCCTGGTGAACTGTTGTAGTGGAAAGCCTGTCATACTTACTGTCATTACATACTCATAGCCTTTGTTTTCACTATTCCCCCACCCCAATTATTTTTTCTCTACATACTCTTGTTCTCAGTTTTATGGAAATGTACACAAATCATAAACTTAGGAATGTGAGCTTTATTGGAAATCTGGTTTAGTTTAGTATAAAAGCCAAAGACCTAGTGTTGGGCTGACGGGAACAATACGCTCCGATTTGTAGCCGAATAAATGTATTTACATTCTTGTTCTCATCCCTTTAGGCTTTATTTGTTACTCTTTACTTAGAAAGGCTTTTTGCGATGGAGATGATGCAGCCAAGGCCACCCAAACTACGATTTCAGCGTAACGTCAACAATGTCATTTATATTGCCAGAAACTGTTAAAGGGCCAGTTTGTTGTACAGGGGAGTTTTCATATCAGCTTCTTGTCACTTCCCACTTCTTTTCTCTCTTCCCACCTCTCTGCTAGCATCCTTACTTGAGTTGTTTTACTCTTGCATCTTTGGCGAAATAAATCATACTCTAACTACTAATGCAGACAACTCCAAAGAGCCTGCAGAGTGACGCATTCCTTATTTAAAACCTCAAAGAGAAGGTATTTTAATAAGCATCAGCCACACACACTTTAAGCTACAGTGAAAAAGTCATTTCTTACTGGAATCTTTATGTAAACTATAAAGTTGCACGATTTACTGTAAAGATCTAATGTTCTTTGCAAATGCACAAACACTTTTAAAAAAAACATTCATTGAATTGTTATCCTTATATGCTTCCGAGTCTAATTGCATTAATATCTTTCAAATTGAATTAAATGATAAGAGGGTTAGCTGATGGTAATTGTGTCCAATACACAGGCTGCCCACACACAGATTAAACAGACAATGTTAAATGAAATTGGTTGGACAACATACATGTCTCACGTGTATCAGTTTATATAAAATTGTCGTATTCCACTTGTGGCTGCTACGTTTCCAGTAACTCTAGACAAACTAAAAAAAAAATGTATTTGAATCCAAATGTATTTTAATCCAAAGAAATACTGCTTCAACCAATATTTGTTTAGCCTTTCAAATAGAACATTTTCACTGCTTTCTTGCCGTACACGGAGGGAGTCACGCTTTGTTTGTTTTTTGCCATATTCGTTAAAGAAAGCTGATTTAAATGACAAAGCATAACACATTTTCTCTAACTAATCACTTTAAATGTAGTATTTTGTTTTAGAAACAAACAGTTGATACAGTTATAGTGCTTTGTTTTTCTTACTGAGAATTGTTGTTAAGTTATGAAATGGACTGTTTAAGCTTAACTAGTGTTTTATTGAAAACTAAGGGCTAAAACACACTTAATGTATCATTTTTTTGTTAGTTAAACATCAACATATAGTTCTATTGATGGTTTAGGTGTCACAAATGTAAGTTGCTAACAAAGGGTCACATGGACAAGTTAGTCTAGACATCACATGGCAGGGTCATGTTGCATTTTTTAAATACAAAATTAAACCACAACAAGAACACTAACAAGCAGATCTGGAGCTCGACCTGTTTGCCGTTATATGTGCAGCTTTTTTCTCCCTACTATGGTTCAAATACACCAGAAGTCGTTAAACCCTCGATACACAAGAAAGGCGTGAAATCAACCTTAACTCTAGCTTGAGCCCGCCAGCAAGTGTTTCAGTACAATGGTGCCACACACAAACACACAATGAGTAACAGGAAACCTTATCTTAACAAGGCCTTCACTCCAGGTGGACTATTTGCTTTGCTTGGATCCTGTTCAAGAGGCCTGTGTGTAGGGACCATAGACTGTATATATAGGGACGTCCATATCAGAGGCGCTCCGTCTTTAGGGAACCTCACTGTGAATACATTACTCAGCTCAGTGTTGCTGTTCAGACAGAAACACACTCAGACTCCCTCTTTTTCCCATGATTCTTTAAAGATGTCTGCCTGAACCCAGCTGTGAATATAAAGTTGGTTTGAAGATAAATGTGGTTAAAACATAATCACATTAAACAAAGAGGTAGAGAGGATACGAGTGAATGAGTAAATGTAGACAGATGAGATCAGCATAATATGTAACGTATCACAATAATCCTCAACAACCTTTTTAATTCATGTGCAGGATTAACTTAGTCTTCACCTAAAGAGTACACACCGTTTACCTCCCTTTTGTATACTCAACATAATCGTATTTATACCCAGTAAACTTAGTTAGAAATGTTAATCTTTTGAAATCTGTTCCCTCACAGTGACAGAAGCTGGTTTTGGAGCAGACATCGGGATGGAGAAGTTTTTTAACATCAAGTGCCGGGCTTCAGGGCTGAGGCCAAATGCGGTGGTGCTGGTTGCAACAGTCAGAGCATTAAAGATGCATGGCGGTGGCCCAAATGTAAGTTTACATAACACACTGTAATTTAATTGCACCAGATGTCTGTATATTTTCAGTCCTTAAGGCTGCCTTAGACTTTCATAATGTGGAATGCAGCCTGTCTTTCTCCTGTACATTTTCTCAACAGATGTTGTACAATTAAACAATCAAAGGCATAGGTGTTTTCAAAAGCCTGAACTAGAATATCACACTGTTAGATAAACAGTCTCAATCACCCGACGTCAATGAAAATGTGCTTTGAGTGGTCATGATAAAAGCTGCTGGATGGTTAAAAACTGTAACTCAGTAGAAAGTAAACTAGTTTATACAATCTCTGAAAGTATTTTTTGTAAACGTATCTGCAGTATAAAAAACTGAAAGATACATTCCCCCTATTAGACAAATCACAAGGTTACATAAAGGTTTCAGTGTCCTTTTTAATGACTAAATACTCCATCATGTGGTTAAATAAATATGGCCAAAAAACTAAACTAAATGCTATACGCACTGAAGAATGTGATATAATACTGAAGTGTGTGTTTATTTGTTTTCTTTGTGTGTTTACAGGTGTCTGCAGGCGCACCTCTTCCTAAAGAGTACATTGATGAGGTATGAGCGAATAAGCATAAATCCACACACGTATACACATAAACAAAAGCATAGCCACTGTAACCAAAAGGAGTAAGAAAGGAAACATAATGACATCAACTTAAAATCAAGTTAAGTAATGAACTAAGCTTGTTTTATTACATTTCGTGGTAAAGGTCAGGATGTTCTGAGGAAATGTAAAGCTTTCAAATGGCATCGGCTAATGCAAGGCTCCCATTATAGAACAATCATGTGCTCAATAACATCACGCTGTTTCTGTTACTGTGTGTTGTTGATTGACTGACACAAGATCATGCGCTTGACATTCCCATCGTGACTTTAAAGAAAGAAAAGATCGGGATGACCTGCCTCACTACATATTGGTGCAACACAGTCAATACACACAATATTTCATATCACCTATCAAATCCTTTATGCTAGGTGTGTGTGTAGCATTAGCCAAGGGAAATAAGCCATCATTCCACACATACAGTGGGGCAAAAAAGTATTTAGTCAGCCACCAATTGTGCAAGTTCTCCCACTTAAAAAGATGAGAGAGGCCTGTAATTTTCATCCTAGGTATACCTCAACTATGAAAGACAAAATGAGAAAAAAAAAAACAGAAAGTCACATTGTCTGATTTTTAAAGAATTTATTTGCAAATTATGGTGGAAAATAAGTATTTGGTCAATAACAAAAGTTAATCTCAATACTTTGTTATATACCCTTTGTTGGCAATGACAGAGGTCAAACGTTTTCTGTAAGTCTTCACAAGGTTTTCACACACTGTTGCTATTTTTGGCCCATTCCTCTTCTTACGAAGCCACTCCTTCGTTGCCCGGGCGGTGTGTTTGGGATCATTGTCATGCTGAAAGGCCCAGCCACGTTTCATCTTCAATGCCCTTGCTGATGGAAGGAGGTTGTCACTCAAAATCTCACGATACATGGCCCCATTCATTCTTTCCTTTACACGGATCAGTCGTCCTGGTCCCTTTGCAGAAAAACAGCTCCAAAGCATGATGTTTCCACCCCCATGTTTCACAGTAGGTATGGTGTTCTTTGGATGCAACTCAGCATTCTTCCTCCTCCAAACACGTCTAGTTGAGTTTTTACCAAAAAGTTCTATTTTGGTTTCATCTGACCATATGACATTCTCCCAATCCTCTTCTGGATCATCTAAATGCTCTCTAGCAAACTTCAGACGGGCCTGGACATGTACTGGCTTAAGCAGGGGGACACGTCTGGCACTGCAGGATTTGAGTCCCTGGCGGCGTAGTGTGTTACTGATGATAGCCTTTGTTACTTTGGTCCCAGCTTTCTGCAGGTCATTGACTAGGTCCCCCCGTGTAGTTCGGGGATTTTTGCTCACCGTTCTTGTGATCATTTTGACCCCACGGGGTGAGATCTTGCGTGGAGCCCCAGATCGAGGGAGATTATCAGTGGTCTTGTATGTCTTCCATTTTCTAATAATTGCTCCCACAGTTGATTTCTTCACACCAAGCTGCTTACCTATTGCAGATTCAGTCTTCCCAGCCTGGTGCAGGTCTACAATGTTGTTTCTGGTGTCCTTTGACAGCTCTTTGGTCTTGGCCATAGTGGAGTATGGAGTGTGACTGTTTGAGGTTGTGGACAGGTGTCTTTTATACTGATAACGAGTTCAAACAGGTGCCATTAATACAGTTAACAAGTGGAGGACAGAGGAGGCTCTTAAAGAAGAAGTTACAGGTCTGTGAGAGCCAGAAATCTTGTTTGTTTGTAGGTGACCAAATACTTATTTTCCACCATAATTTGCAAATAAATTCTTTAAAAATCAGACAATGTGATTTTCTGGATTTCTTTTTTCTCATTTTGTCTCTCATAGTTGAGGTATACCTAGGATGAAAATTACAGGCCTCTCTCATCTTTTTAAGAGGGAGAACTTGCACAATTGGTGGCTGACTAAATACTTTTTTGCCCCACTGTATATAGAGATTTTACAGAGATCAGCTGTATTCTCTCGGACATTTGATTCCCAGCCTACAAGCTAACATATCTCCCCCACTAACATGGTTAAGAGCACTTATTTGATTAACAGCACAAATACAACCTTTGCTTCGGGTTTCCGGGTTCGTGGGTTTTTTGCAAAGTGGAGGTGGGATTCTTCCTGTGTATGAGTGTGGGTCGGAGCTCATATCTGGCTAACATCACTGGCCAGGTTCAGCTGAGTAAATAATGAAGCAGTATAAGTTAATTCTGAAGCCTGTAACGAGAACCAGAAGTACTGGGGAAAAACAGAGCCAGGGAAATTAATTTATGGGACCTTCATGGCCTTTCTGCTCTGAGCCAGGGGCTGCATGCACACACACATGCACACACACAGGCACGCACACACAACACACACACAGTGCATGATTGGATTACTGTGGCCGAACTTGGGAGTATCTGGCTGCACAATATGCTATTAATGTGCTCTGTAGTAACTGACCTCCTGCACATGGTAATATACAATGTAAGTATGATACATGACTAACTGCCCACAGTAGGATACTACCCGTTTTATTCTATTAGGGTATTTCCAGAGCGGGACAGGGTAGTCCACGTTATGCCGTGAACGACCAACAAGCAGTTTAAATACAATGATAAAGCTTTGACCTTTTGACCTCCTTCTGTCTTTTTCTCCTCTAGAATCTGAGTCTGGTTGCAGGCGGATGCCGCAGCAATCTCAGGAAGCAGATCCAGATAGCTCATCTGTTTGGGGTGCCGGTCGTGGTGGCGCTTAATGTCTTCAAGTAAGATGCATGCAAACACACACATTCACACAATTATAAGCTAATACAAGTCACCAACTTTTCAATATATGCATAGAAATGGATCGTGGTAGGTAGTACGTGTAGTTGAGTTGCAGGATTAGTTTTTTATTCTTACTCAAGTACATCTGTAATAAAATATATTAACTACTACTCCAGTTACTTTGGGATACTCACTACTTTTACTGATACATTTAGCTGTTAAAACATGTTTTAGATTTAGATGAGCTTACATGCACAGCACCAATTGTCTGGCAGATTAGATAAGACTTTTTTACGAGGTAAATTTAAACTGTTAATGTTTTACTTTAACATGAGTCAATATAACTTGAAGTAAAAATACCTTTCTTTGAATAATACAACTACTTGAGTACTGGTTTTTGTTCTTTACCTACCACTAAGGAGCAGTAATAGGATAGTCCGCACATTCCCTGTGCACACAAAAGCACCATTTTGTAACTTTAATATGTATCTTAATCTCAATATGTAATTTTTCATCATTACAAACAAGCACTGCTTACAATGTTTCCTCTGGTGATTTATGTAGGACGGACACCCAGGCAGAGATTGACCTTGTGTGTGAGATAGCAAAAGAGTGTGGAGCATCTGAAGCTGTGCCGTGTCACCACTGGGCGCAGGGCGGCCACGGCTCCATCCAGCTCGCCAAGGCTGTCCATGAGGCTGCCAGCAGAACCAGCGACTTCCAGTTCCTGTACAACACGGAGGTGAGAGCAGATACTGTAGAGGGAAAATCACCAAAAAGTCTGTTTTTCAGTTTATGTGCACTCTAGGCTTCAAGTCTCCACATCACACTTGATTTAGTTGCACATTGGACCAGGATTTGCACCCAAACTGCTCTCGATGTCATAAACTATGCTTGTGTGAAACTGAGATATAAGTTGAGCACAACATAACTGAAAAACAAAACTCTGCACATACTGTAATGTACATCATTCTGTATAGTGAAGCTCAAAAACCCAGGTAAAGTAACTATAAGCAAGCTGTGAATGATGCTGCTACCAGAATCAGGGACTGCAGAGAAAGATGAAAAACTAGAAAGTAACTCAACTTTTGCAGACCTACACAACGGCCAAATATCACAAATTGAATAAAGAAATAATGTATGTTTTTGCCCTGGGATTCATATCCTCTCGAACTTGTAATGTGCCACCAATTTTCATGAAAACTCTGCCAATAGTTTTTTCTGAAAAACAAACGGACTGAACCGAAAAGACATCCGCCTCGATGAAGCTAATAAAGGAATGCAGTGTCTAGTTTGAGACGCACAGTAAAAGTCAAACATGTCAAATGATTTCATTTGCACTGTGTAGCCCTGGTTAACCCTGACGCCACACGGACGTGTACTCACAAATCTAATTTGCTTGATTACTTCCTTTTGAGTGCACATGTTGTTTCCCCCTTAGATGCCAATAGTGGAGAAGATCAGGACAATTGCCCAAAAAGTGTACGGAGCTGATGACATAGAGCTGACTCCAGAGGCCAAGGCTAAAATTGATTACTACAATCAACAGGTGAGATCATTATAAGCACTGACTTTCCCATTGTCGGCTGCTCACCTCCTCCTGTCTTTTTGTGTCTTTATAACTTACACACATAAAGACATAATAACCAATCTTGTTTTCTCCGTCCTATATTTAGGGATATGGTTCATTGCCCATCTGCATGGCCAAGACTCACCTGTCCCTGTCCCACATGCCTGACAAGAAGGGCGTACCCACTGGATTCGTTTTGCCAATCCGAGATGTTCGTGCTAGCATTGGGGCTGGTTTCATTTATCCACTTGTGGGAACGGTACGTAACGGTATAGTGCAACAGCTCAGAGCAGTCTGCTAATGTTGACTTCAGTCTGAGTGACTTGTAGCTCACTGAGACAGAGTTTCTCTTAAATTCCATTCAAAATGGCATTTGAAAAGTCTTAGTAGAACATTTGGATGCAGGAAAATGAATGATTACATTTCTACGTAACTTCGGGTTGGGCAAATAAGCAGCCGTTTGCATCAAGTTCCACATGTCAACTCAAACGTGATCATCTGTCAATGTTGTGTTTACAACATCTTTTCAATGCACCCAGTTAGCCAGAAAAGTTCAGCTATTCCAATAATGAAGTCAAATCTGAAACAAGTTGGGCATGTTTACCCTCAAAGATGTATATGCATTTTGTCTTTGAACCAAATATTGTTGTATTGGTGCATTACAGATTATCTTTGAAAAGTTTTATGATAGAATTAGTTTTGACAGATAAGCGTCGTAAATAAACGGATGTGTGTACAAATCAGTTGTCTTGGGAGCCTGGTCTTAAAGTGCCCGGACTTCACACTTTTTGTCTTGATTACTTCTTAAGTGTCTCCAGAGAGCTAGTAGTTATGTTCATGACTCTAGACAGCTCTGCGACCATCTCCCCACATGGGATCATGCAGGTGCTATAAACATTTCTCATCATACTTCATCCTCTTGTTTTCCTGACCACCTTATTACTGAGCTGGTTAGAGGTGAGCTGGGCTAGCTGGAGCCTCTCTGCCGATGATAGGCCAGGCAGGAAGGAAGCCGCTTCCTGAGCGTTTTGCCTCCTGCTGTTTCACCAGCGTGCCCTGAGGGATGGACTTTGATACACTGAGGTTGAGGTGTCAAACGCCGGGCATGCTGGGAACGGTATGGCAGCGTCTGTCCAGTCTCCCAACCCTTGCCTTTGATCTGCTGTGGCCCGCGGAGCCGCTGGCACGTTGACAACCCTTGAACTGTGACTCCTCACCCAAAGGAAGTCTCCAAAATGCTCTTTGAACTCATTGGCTTAGCCTCCGTCTACCAGACTGATCCAAAGAGATTCTCCAGCCTCAGCTATGACAATTTGAACTTTTTCTTTTAGGTTAAAACGTCAAGGTTATTCAATTTTCCTGTCCTTTACAGTATCGCTAGAGGGTTATATTTCAAATATTTTGAAAAGACATTGAAAGAGACCCATTAGGAGGAAATGTAGCGGGTGAAAGTAAAGCAAGAACAGAGGCTAGCGTGTGAGCATCTACATACTGTCACATGAACTTGAAGCAATCATCTCATTACATCAAATACAAAGTGTATTCTCTTCCTTTTTATTAAAAAACAAAAAACCTAAACATAATGGTGCTTCTTCATAATATGTTTTTTTCTTTTAATTACCAAACTCTGAGGTCATGAGAGACTCCAAAAAGTGGAAAGATCTCACCAGCCAAACTCCTGAAGCGGTTAGCGTGAGTGTGAGAGAAGAGGGAGAGTTTGAGGGGGTTAGGGGTCTTTACAGGGTGAAGAATCAGGAAGGGGCTGATGTCATTCTCCAGATATGTGAGAGAGGGGTCGCTAGCAGAACAATAGATCTCTTTAGAGTTCATATCCCGTTAGAGCTGCCCCACTGCAGATTTATAGAAACCCCTCTCGATGACTGCATTTTCCACGATTGGTTAATAATGGACAAGATGTAAATCGGCTAAGCGCTGTGATAACATCTAAGAGAGAAAGCACTCATAGGAGGAGAGTAGACCTTCATTTATGTGGTGAGTTTAATGAGCCAAAGACCAGCTAGCTCAGGCAGCTCTTCCTCTTTGAAACTGACCTTTTCTTCAACTGCAGTCTTACTTCAGTTACAGTGAAACTAATGTAGAGATGTAACATGACACTGCGGTTGTATTGATATATATTTTTCTGGTAGTTAATATTTATGTAGTCACACTTAACCTGAGCCCTAAACAACACTCACACTTGTCTCTGTGATTTTCAAAGTGCTCCCTCTGGGAAACAATTCACTCTCAGGTGAGAGTTCAAACTGCAGCCGTGAACTCTTCGATCTCATCAATGTAACTCCACCTGTCTAGTCACCAGGTAATTATATTCATCCATTTTGACAAGAGTCATTGGATGAACTTACAGCCCAACATTAGGAGCATCAATGACCCTGTTTATTAAATGTTTACTCGCACGCTTGCTGTTATTTTAACATTGATCTCCTTCTAACGCTCCATTAATTTTAAATGGCACAATTTTATAATCCCCCTCAATCCCCTTCTGGGCCTGTTGTTGACCGAGGCTCTCCTCCAGAATCAGTGGGGGGTAGATATCCAGCTACATTGTCTCTTCCAGGGTTTCCCCCGACAAAGAAGCATTGTGTTTGGGCATAATGGAGGGACTCATTTGGCTGAGTGGAGTTTCCAACTTTAGCCACGGAGTGTTGTGTGTTTTTGCGAGTGCCAACTTGTTCTCAGGCTGGAGAGGAGCAGCAGAACAGCGCATCCTTTGTTGCTTTCAAACCTTGGCAGTTAGTCTTCACATTTAGCATCTTTTGATATTTAAATGTGCAGCCTGATACTGAGGACCAGAAAGCTGAGAGAAGTTTGGGTATCAAATGATTTCAAAGCAGTTCTTTTTTTAGTTTTCTTTTTGCGAGTTTAGAATTTGTTATTTCATTTCTTCCTCTGAGAGGTATAGTCCAACTGAAACAGTGGCGTCTTGGTGAGGGGCGATAGATATTTCTTTATTGCAGCTCTGCTTTGTTATTTATGATGGGAAGACGGGTGCACTGTCAAGCTTTCTCACCACATTTGATGGTAATAGTAGCTCACTCTGGACGGAGGTCCTCTTTAGCAGTGTGAACTACAACCAGCATGGCCTACCTCCCGGTTTGTTATTAACAATAAAGCAATGATTTTTACTTTGATCCATTAAATACATTTACAATATAGGAAACAATTATGGTATTATAGTTAGTCATTTTATTGTCTTATTGGACATTTGTATGGCCCTGCCCTTTAATTTTCAAACAAAACACAGCGATATAAAAAAAAAAAAAAGTCTGTAGATGTAGCTTTTTTTTAACTTATCCTTCTATCTTGTGATATACACATACTTGTACATCATGACTATTCCGGAAGAAAAAACCTATTTTCTGATGCAGTTTAGTGCTTAACCTTGGAGTGTTTCATGCCAAGCCGTATAATGTGCTTCAACAGTGAGTCACATGGCATTGTGTGTGAAAATGTAAGTTCATTTTATTTCAAAGAACAGGGACCTGAGTAGCTTCTCCCACTGATCAATTCCTTAATGACGTCACGCAGCAGTGTTTGGATGTTGTGATGTTACATCTAAAAGGAAAGTAGAGTAATCCCTCTGCCATCATTGTTCCTAATGTGTCCATTAGAATAAAGGGTGACGCATTGATGTTGAATTCCTTTAATGCTGTTTTAGTCTGAGTCATCTTTAGTTAAAGCTGTATTGATGGTCGTGACCCAGAGCAGAGTCGGGAAACTGTGGCAGTCACTGTTGATATCAGACCAGCCAACAATAAGAGGGAGCCGTTAGCATCCGCTCTGTGGGATTATGTAAGCCTGCACTCCTCATTCTGTCCCTTGGTTTACATGCAGTTTCCTCAGACAGGAAATTGGCTGGTCACTTCCTTCTGTCTTATGTCCACTAATGGGCCCATAAAACTGGCCCTGGGTCAGAGGGAAGGAGGCACGCAAAGAATGTTGCTCCCTTTCTAATGAGCAAGATAATTACCTTTTTTAGCTTGCATGTGAATTGTACTGATTTTTTCTTTTCATCTGTCATACCACAGACACTAGGGCAGCTCATTTATTGATTGGAAACTTAAGATTCAAATTAGTTTCGGCACCCAAACCAAACTAAAAAAGCTCTCAATTAGGCTGTTAACTCCAGCATGTGCTGTTGACGTCTGGTCTCGCTGACTGTACTACATGGCCCCCCCTGATAGAAGCGAGCTATCAGCTGGTAATAGTAACACTCATGATCATATACAAACACACACACACACACACACACACACACACACACACACACACACACACACACACACATCTAAAAGTACCTTTCTTTTCTTACGCTAATTTAGATAAAAATGCAGCTTCTTTTAGCTTATTATCTATCCAATGAATCTCAATGTGATTCTTGAAACTCAGGAGTTTTGTCTGACCCCCGTCCCTCGTGCAGTTTGATAGTCATTATCCCCAGTATGATTTTGGATATGGCCTTCAAACGTTGTCTTGTATCTGAGAGTTGTCCCCTTTGTTATCTATATTTTGAAGACAGTTAAAACAAAGCCACCATTGTCTCAATTCATCACTGCTAAAGTAGAGGTTGTCTACACATTGATCCTCTGTCTGCCCAGAGTTAATGACTCTAGATTCTAGTTATTGAACCTGCAGGGCGTGATCCTCTCTGTCTATGCAACGTTTCATACCAAGGCGGGGCGTATTGTCTTTGGGTTTAAAACAGCCGTGTTGTGGCAAAGGCTTTAATATGAGGTTACAGTTACTATCTTGATAGTAATCTTAAAGGTGACCTATCTTGCAAAATGCACTTTTGTACGTCTTTTATACATGAATATGTGTCCCCGGTGTTCCAGGGAACTCACCAAGTGTCAGAAAACACAACCCTCTCTATTTTCCTCCATACCCAAACCTCTTAAAAAGGGGCTGCAACGGATCTGATACAGACTGATCCAGATTTGAACACTTCTGTGACGTCACAGAAGTGGCCCTACGGCTATTGGACCAACTCCACCAATCAGGAGGAGACAGCCACGGACATTGCCGTTCGTAAGCGCTGGAGACGCTGTAGTAAATATGCCAGGCATGTAGATGGTGCTGTTCTCACAGAATCAGCCCATGCAAAGACATTGTTAAATTGAGCGAAATGAGGAATGGCTAAAATGCATGATCTGTTTGGTATTTTGAAAAATAAAAAGTATAAATATGCCTTATATAGGTATGGTCCTACACTATATTATTCAAATATAGCATGATAGGTCCACTTTAACGTTCTTATATTGTTCTGATGTCACTGACATTCTATGAGACAAAAATGTAAACCATCTGCAAGTACTTGATCATCAGGGAGGTCCCTTCATTCAGCAGATAGAAGAAATAATGTGGTGTATTCTTTCATGTCATCTTTTATTATCATTTATTTGAGATGTATCGGTATATTTATGTTTTTCATAAATAAACTGCTTACAGTTTGTATGTGTGTGTGTAAAGCATATTTCAGTGCAGCTGCATTGTCTCCCACATGGCGTGTGTCTCTACGATAAGAACTCAAGGCTAAACATAAATTCACAGGGGACACTTTTTCCCTTTTATTGAAGAAAGATCTGGAAAAATGTGCAATTATTTCTTTAAAGATAAGTAGAGTGTTTTTTTGTGTGCTTTAAAAGTAAAATACTTTAAATGGGAAAACATTTGGTTAGGGCAGCCAATCTTGCATTGCGAGTATTTTTGTACCATATTTTATTGGACCCAAACACCTGAAACGAAAGCCACATTTAAAAAATCACAAAGTGTTACAAGATAAAGGATTACATCTTCATCTTAACCGTCATGATTTTTTTAATAAATCTAATTCTATTTACATGTAAACAGTTTACCTGCACTATTTGTATTGCACTATTGTATTGAATGATATTGCTTCTTATGTCTTAAGTTCCCTCCAGTTAAGTTCCCTCTCTCTGCTTGTGTTGTGTCCTCAGATGAGCACCATGCCTGGCCTGCCAACCCGACCTTGTTTCTACGACATCGACCTTGACCCGGTCACAGAGGAGATCACTGGGCTTTTCTGAAGCGTGCTTCAAAGATAGATGTTGTCTCAGGTATCCTCTATTGCACATCAACATAAAATGTTCCATAAACCGTCCCAGCCTTTTTGAAGGATCATACATTGTGTCATAATAAATATTTTATGAGCAGCCTTTGTCTCTATTGCTAGACTTTATTTCCTCCCTGGAGTGTTTAGTTTACTACCTCATTCACTCAGTGCCAAGACTCCAGTCTGTGAGGATACTCTCACTTATACACTCTTTAGATCAGTGGTTCTCAAATGGGGGTACGCGGACCCCTAGGGGTACGTTGGAGTACTGCAGGGGGTACGTGAGATTTATTTTATGTTCATGAAAAATGACACCTCTCCCTCTCCGTCTCCTGACAGCCCGTCGGTCTCGTGCAGCTCGCTGAACCTGTAATAAGTGACCCGACAGTAAAGAATACACATATGTATAAGTATAACTAGTATAGCTAGTTCCAGAGTAGATAAACTAGCTAAGTGTGTTAGGTCTAACTCTTAGTGTATTTAATTTTGCTCCACTCAACGCTCCGCGGCGGAGCTGTGATCCGGTAGAGCTGCGTGTTCTCCGTCAGCAGCAGCTGATCCGATCTCTGATCTCTGATCTCTCTCTCGCGTCCGGTTAGACTTCACTCGCGTTTATGTCCAAATCTATCAGATCTAGCTATTCTAGCTAATGATATGACTGCCTGCTTATCAAAGGACACCTAAACAATAAGCGTTACTTGGCAACGGCTTGTGGCTGCAAAGTATAGCGCAGCATTATGCATAATGTTTATATGAGGGGTCAAAATCCCATGCTCATAAAATGCTCATATTTTTTTTCTCTTCATTCTCCACGCCCCAAAATAAATAAATAAACCAATTTTTAAGTACAACTTATTAAAAAGATCAGTTCAATGCAACTAATGTCGTCTTAGTGTTATTGCATGATGTTAAAATTGGTTTGTCATGAATTTAGTGATGGATAGTAAACATTTGAAATGTAGCATTTAAGTGTTTTCTCAGTTACATGGTTATTGTTTTACTGTACCTCTTTATGTAGGCATTTTTTGCGCTGATCAGGGGGCACTTGGCTGAATTAAAAAAATTATTGAAAAAAGTTTGAGAACCACTGCTTTAGATCATCACTCTGTTTTGTTTTTTTGTCCAGGTTCCTGCTCTGTACTCGTGATCCCCTGCTCCACGCGTGCACCATCAGACTCGTCTATGCCCTCCATCTTTGACAGGAAGTGCTTTCTTTGCCTTCTATTTTCTGGTGGAAAAGATTACTGGAGTATTTGCTTAGTGCTGTATTTGCACATCTGTTTGAGATGCCGAAGATGACATCATACAGCCATATTAAGTGAATTGTATGTTTTATTGTTATGCTTTTGACCTCTCTCTATGTATGGAAGAGTCACATTAAGTCTTAAAGCCATCTTCAGTTTTTTTTATGCTGTTTTCAACTCATTGTCTTCTTTTGGGAACTTTTACTCAAATGTCTTATAACAGTGCCTTGTTTTGACGCATGTCATATGTTTTTGACTTGAAATAGGCAGAGTTTGTGTATTTATTTACTAAAATGCTGATGAACGCACAAAATGCCATTATGTAACCTCTTTTGTCTTAACCTTCTGCTGAATATCCAATATGCTGTTGAAAAATCACTACAAGTTACACAAGTTTGACTCATCAGTTCAGATGATTGTGAGGGATACTTTTCAAGTATTACATTTTAGTGCTGATAAAGCCTAATTGTTTTTGTTTAAGCAGGGGTGATGCATTTTAATATCAGTTTGGTGACTTTAATGACTTAAACAACAGCCTTTCCAGGTCATTGCTGTGTGGAATGGCTTTTCTGCTTCTCCAAACAGCTGAATGTTACTCTGCTCTGACATTCTCAAATGGGCACATGTTTCTGTGTCCGAACCCTTTACTTACCCTGGGAAAGAGTGAATTAACAAATCACAATTAAGCTGCCGCTGTGACTGAAACTATTTTTAAAGTTGCATTGTTCTAACCCTAAGCCAAATGTTTTGTAACCAGTGTGAACCCCAACAGAAGTGACCAAAAACAAAGTTCGTTTTTTTCTTGTTTAAAAAAGTATCTTCAGAGATCAAATGTGTGTGCCTTTCTAATAAACCTTTTATTTACTCAATAACTGTGTATGTGTTTTCACACCCAGCAGTTGACTTGTGGTTCATGCCATCTGTTGTTTAAACTCATGCACTCTCTTCCTGTTGTGAACCACAGCTCCAAAACAAACCTGTTTTTGTTAAGAAAAAAATAAAAGCTTCCTCTTTCTTTCGCACTCCAGTCACATATTAATGCAAAGAAAAATATCTACCTGAGTGTCGCTTGGCTTTCCTCCTTCAGGGGAGCTGTAAGCGTGACTGAAAGCCAACGGTCAGCCCCCTCAGCAGCACCCCAGGGTGAAGCATCTGTCATTAGGAGATGTTTGGGTTTCCGACATGTAGCCGACATACTGTACATGTGTGTGCCTGTCAAAGCTGGCATTCCACACCTGCTAAGTCTGTTATTCTCTGTGTTCACCAGGCAGGATCTGCCACTTTAACTACAGGCAAGCCTGCAGGAATGCTCTCATTTATACAGTAGTACTCCAACGGCATATTAAGCGTGTTTGTGTCAGACTGAGCCCTCTTGTTTTAACCTGATGACAGATTTGAAGACCTGGTTGATGAGGAGGGGGGCTTCGTCATTGCTTTGTAATGTGCTGGAAAATCCCTGTTTTGCCATGTTGGAGTTATTTATGTAAAGCTTCTGTCTTGATCTGCAGAAGCCTCCAGATGTTTGAGTTCTCATCTCTTAGCACTCATTATTTAATAGATTGGCTAATTTCAGTACCAAGGACAGGTCCCTGTGTTAATGTAACTCAATACAAAGTGTAGCTGGAAAATAGCTTTGATTACCCAGCAGGCAGAGCAGGCAGCAGCTGTCCCCAGGCCTCAGAGCTCCTTGGGCCCTTACAGTTTCTGATTCACTTTGTGACAGTTACC